>NC_091747.1:72403000-72715500 GCF_043380555.1 Nothobranchius furzeri | reverse complement strand
TGCTATCCCCTTTATGCTCCTGAGAAGAGAACATCTGCAAAACAGAAGCATAAAAATCAGCAGGAAGTGAAAGTGCCCTACTCTAATTAACCCGTGTCAGACCTGGGACCCGCCTACGTGATATAGCATAGCATAGCATAGCATAGTTTATTTATATAGCACATTTAAAATGCAGCATGGGAGCTGCCCAAAGTGCTGCACAGGCTAAAACAAAACACACCCATTACAAGGAGCTAAAACTAAGGATAAAATCTCAATTAAAAGCAGAGAAAACATGAATAATAAGAACACATTAAAACAATGACACAATAAAACACTAAAACGAGTCACTGTCTAAAAGCCAAAGTGTAAAAGTGGGTCTTTAAACGAGATTTAAAAACCGCCAGAGATGGAGCCTGCCGAACTCCAATGGGCAATGAGTTCCATAGCTTTGGGGCAGCATGGACAAATGCTCGTTCACCCCGCGATTTGAGCCTCATCCGCGGCGTGTGCAGCAGCAATAGGTCAGCCGACCTCAACGAGCGGGTGGGCACATATGGAGTGAGAAGGGCAGAGAGGTAGGAAGGTGCCAGGTCACTGAGCGCTTTAAAAACAAAAGTCAGTAACTTAAACTGCACTCTGAAAATGACAGGGAGCCAGTGAAGATGTGCCAGGACAGGTGTAATGTGGCTACGTCGGTGTGTACCCGTCAAGAACCTGGCAGCAGCATTCTGAACAACCTGCAGCCGATTCAGGGCAGAGTCCGGAACACCAACGAGGAGGGCGTTTGCATAGTCCAGGCGAGAGGTAATGAATGCATGAATGACTGACTCCAAATGCCTCCGTTTCAGGATTCGTCTGAGGTGAGTAATGCGGCGAAGCTGATAAAAACACGACCTCACTACAGAGTTTATCTGTGGGGCCATTGTGAGTCCAGCATCCAGCTTGACCCCGAGACTCGTCACACACTGTTTGGGGTTAAGGGTTAAAAGGTCACAAACAGGGTGAGAGCCATGGTGGTTGCGGGGGTCAAAAACAATAAACTCAGACTTCTTTTCATTCAGTTTTAAGAAGTTGGATGCCAGCCAGCCCTTCACGTCATCCATACATGCAGCCAATTTCGAGCCCGCATTTTTCTCGTCCATTTCCACGTATAGCTGACAGTCATCTGCGTAGATGTGGTAGCTCAGGCCATGCTGATTCAGGATATTGCCCAGAGGCAGAAGGTAGATTGAAAACAGCAATGGCCCAAGAACGGAACCTTGCGGCACCCCCCAAGGCAGTGGAAGACTGGAGGATGCACAGTCACCAATCTGTACAGAGATGGTACGGTTTGATAGGTAGGAGCGGAACCATTTAAGCGCCACCCCCGTCACCCCAACCCAAGACCTAAGCCGATTCAGTAAAATTTGGTGATCGACCGTATCAAAAGCCGCTGAAAGGTCCAGCTGGAGCAGCAGTACCCTAGACCCAGAGTCAGATGCCACCAGAATGTCATTTAGCACCCTAATCAAAGCAGACTCTGTGCTATGGTTTGGTCTAAAAGCTGACTGAAATACATCCAGCAACGAGTTGCTATTCATATGGGCAGAGATCTGGCCATGCACAATTTTCTCAAGGACCTTCGAGAGAAACGGGACTTTCGATATCGGGCGAAAGTTCTCATAAGTGGAGGGATCCAAACCAGGTTTTTTCAATATCGGCTGAACAACCGCATCTTTAAAAACCTTAGGGAACACTCCAGTGCTGAGGCTAATGTTAAAAATGTTCATGAGTGCCGGGCTCAGCGCAGACACCGAGTCACGTACCAATTTAGCTGGGAGGCAGTCCACCGAAGAGCCAGCTGGCTTCATGGAGCTAATCAGTTTCATCAAGTCAGCAAGCTGAACTGGAGCAAAGTCTGAGAAGGCAGGTGGATCCGGCGGTTCCACATGGATAGTGTGTATTTGAGGCTGGAGGCTAAGCCTAATACCAAGGATCTTGTTGAGGAAAAAGCTCTGTAGCTCTGTGCATAAAGCAACAGTGGGATTTAGACCATCAGACTCATTTAACAGTAGCAGGGAGTTAACTGTGCTGTACAGCCTGGACTGGTCTCCATGATGCTGTGAAATGATAGCAGAAAAATAGTTATTACGAGCAGATCTAACTGCTCTCTGGTAGTGTGAAAGTGCATCAACCAGGAGCAGCCGAGAGCATGACAGTCTGTCTCTCCTCCACCTCCGTTCCAGCACCCTACACTGTCGCCTGAGGCTACGGGTGTAATCATTCAGCCAAGGGTAAGATGTTGTCTGTTTCCGCCTCGGTCTCAGAGGGGCAACAGCGTCCAGAGCAGCAGAGCAGGTCACACTGAACCGATGCAGAAGGCCATCTACATCCATGCAGGTAACCGACAAGGGCGGAGCGAGGGCATCAGTGTCCAAAACCGACAGAAAGTTGGAAGTCGTACTCGGAGATAAGCGCCTGGAGTAACGAGCAGACCGTCGCCGGGCTGGAGGAAGGAGGCGTGAGATGCTGAACGTGATCACAGCATGGTCGGAAAATGCCACAGGATCCACAGATAAATCATGCACATCCAGTCCAAAAGATAAAACCAAATCCAGGGTGTGAGAAGCCGCATGTGTGGGGACATTTACCAATTGCTGTAGTCCAAATGAGTCTAAAACATTCATAAAATCCCTCACAAGTGGTTTCAGAGGGCAGCAGACGTGGATATTAAAATCACCCAAAATAATCCCCTGTTCATATTTTGGGAGCATATCAGCTAAAAGGTTGGAGAAATCATTTATAAAATCCTTATTGTATCCTGGTGGCCTGTAGCACAGTAAAACGAGGATGGGAGGAGAGAAGCCCAGCTCTAATACTGAGACTTCAAAACTGGTTGGAGCCATCAGCCCAGCAAGAGGTTTAAGTGGGAGATTTGAACAGTACAGGGACAGCAAGCCCCCCCCACGGCCAGAGAGTCTCGGTTCATTAACAACATTACAGTCAGGAGGACAGAGTTCGACCAAGGAGGCCATCTCACCTGGCAGAGCCCACGTCTCCGTCATGCAGAACAGGCTCACAGCGTTATCCGTGTAAAAATCCTTTAGGATAGCTGTCTTGTTCCCCAGCGAGCGGACGTTCAGTAGAGCAATCCGAAGCTGCGGCAGGGAGCTGGATGGAAGCCGATCCGAGGTTCGCCAAAACCCCGACCTCACGGGATAGAGGAGATTTCCTATATATCCTAGTATACGCCGTCCCGTAAGTCTTCGGCCAATAATCTGCTCCTTTTCGGGTGGTGGCTATGTTAACAGCAGAGCCGCAAATGTGACCAGACGGGTCTATCGCCTCTATCAATGTCAGCTGATAAGGCATGAAAGCACACTCTGCCTCTGGTCCAAGGCTCTTTAGCTCAACCAGACATGAGGTCACCCGTTTACACATTCCTCTAGGCTCCTGCATGGACAAACCTGTGTGCCAGTCAAGTGCACCTGCCAGATAGGTGCCCCACCTCTCATCTTTATATTCTCGGCTCAACCCCCTTTGTGTACCTGCTTCCCATGCATTAGCCAGGGTCCCAAACTGCTGTCCCAAGATCAAACTCTTAATAGACTTGAAGCGGGACTGAGCCTGAATCGTCTCCAGTCCCCTTTCTCTAGTCTTATGCTTGATGATGAATGGGTAAGCTTCCACCCACAAGTCCCTAACTGTTTTCACCTGGCTAGGGTCCCTGAGCAGCTCTCCCACATAGAACAGGCTGGGCTCGCATATAGGTAATGCAGGTAGTCAAAATGCCATGTCTTATAAAGCAGCAACCTTCTTTGCTTTCGCCTCCATGTGTGCACTCACACACCTGCCATGAGCGGATGCCAGGCTCATGTCTCAAGCAGCTTCTGCAAAAACAAATCTTAATTGGGGCAGAGAGTTCCAATGCCCCCAGATGCAAGTCAGCGCCCCTTTCCAGGTAGCACGGCTTCTCCTCACGGAGCCCCGACCACCTAATTAAGGAGCAATGGTTTCCACACATAATACATGTTCCCGGAATCCAACCCCTCCACTGAGCGTATCGGTAACCAGTTGGGGAAGTTGTGAAACTAGGAAACATGGCCACCTTACAGGATGCGACAGACCCTCCTCTTGACACCATGATCAGGCCGGAATTAACCAGGTTCAAGCAATCCATTCCAGTACTAGGTTTTAATCCAGCCATGGCTTTCAATCAAGTATTTTTACTTGACCAACGGAAAAACATGAGCATTTCTTACTTGGGCTTCAGCATTTGGACAGCGCTCTGCCGCCGCTCTAGCTGTTCCTCCTGCATTTTGAAAGTTCCGGTTACAGGACACTACTAAAATGCCCTGCGAGCCACCTTGAAATGTGGTTATTTCTCCGGTTACGAATCTCACATTAGGGAGAATATTCTCCGGCTTTATTGTTAAAGATCTATCTGCCATGACTGGTTAAAAGGTTTTTTATTATTCTTTATTTTTATTTTATTTTATTTTTGTTTATTTATTTTTTACGTTCTTATTTTTTATTATTTGTTATTTTTATTTATTTTTTTTTCTTCCTAGTTTAACCTTGGCTTTTCTCGCGTCGGAATGCCGTTGTTTCTTTCTACTTTTTCTTTCAGTTAATCCTCCGTTCTCCCTATCTCTTTCCTTTTCGAGAGATTGGTGCGGTTTTTCACTTACTCCAAAGTTATAAGCATACAAGGTCCTTGGTGCACGAGCCTTTATCAGCCTAGAAACCAGTCTTATTTCGGTTAGTCCGGTATCCAATATTTGACCTTCACCAGAGCCCCACGTTGGGCGCCATGATGCGAGCGTGCCCTTTAAGAGGTTCCGTTAGATCCTCGAGTTACGCTGCTTCCTCAGGGAGGTTGAGGCCGTAGGTGAGTATTATTGTATCAGACCCTGGGATGGACTTTCTCAATTAAAACTTGTTCCTATTTTAAAGGTTGGAATGGAATTGCCGTACTTGTTCTCCTGTATTAATTCACTCCCCTTTAAATCCTGTTATCCAGTGGTTTTGGATACTAAGGCGGAAGTTCAGAGTTGGCCAATCTTACTGACTATTATTTGGGTCCTATCAGGGTTAATTTGCGTCTCCGTCAGCAAAGTGGGCGGTGGTAACTAGAAAATGATTACTAGTTAGTTGATCAGGCTAACATAGATTTATCAATTAATCTAATTAATCCACCCTTTGAAATGGTTCCTTCCCACGCTTAACAGAGACTTTTTTGGTGCAAAAAGAGCCTGTTTGAACCAACGAACTATCATGGCTTATCACCCTTAGGCATGTCCCGATACTCAAGAGAGAGGGGGAGATGAAACTCCCATTAGCCTAAGGTATCTTTTATTAATCTGTCACACCCTGAAAAACAAGTCCTGTGAAGCAGGTACAAGCAATAAGGTGGCTTACCTCCACTCCTGTTAGGCCAGGGCCGGAGATCCCACTCAAAGAGATTAAATTGTCCCTTAAAATCCAATGAATGAGAATCCTTTTTCAAAAAAGTTTATTCCAAAATTCAAAAGATATAAAAGGGTAAATCCAAGATTAAATATCCTCTTATGAGTATGCTGCGTCTAACTATCTAAGAGGAAAAAGCTACTGTAGACTCTCCGTCTCTCGTTGCCGTGAACTCGCGCTGCGTGCGTGCAAGCGTATCCTTCTACTTCTAACTTGTTCTTATATATGTTCTAAAAACTGCTAAGCAAAGCATTTTCCATTGTATAGCATTTTCATGTTACAAGCACTTTTTCAGAGTGACGTATATATGATTTAACTTTAAGACAACTAAACAATGTAATCTTTAGTCATCTGCGTCACAAGATAGTAAAACAAAGTAATCATTTATCATTTGTAGGACGGTTTCAGATCCTTCTAAAGCTCGAGCTGTCTTCAAAGGGGCTTCACATCCTGTGGTGCTTTCTTCAGTTGGCTCCCTACCTGTCTTCACCTGCCTCGATTTCACTCGCATCAGCAGGCTCCGCTGGGCTCCGCTTATCTTTGCTCTCCATGTGGCCCCTCCCGTTGTGTCCTCTTCCTTTGCCACTTCTGTCTGTGGCTCTGATCTTCGGGAGCATGCGACAACTATTTACAAGATCAGAAATCAGAAGGATCGAGGTGAACAGGTTGGGTGAGGGAGGGATGAAGAAGGAACAAAGTGAGCGAGGTGGGGGCAGACAGGCAGCTGAGGGTGGAGAAGACAGGCTTGTGATGAAAAAGGCATGATGACCTGTTTTTTTTTTGACCAAATGTTTTTGTTGTTGACATATGAAAAATGCAATTT
The DNA here is from genome assembly GCF_043380555.1 of Nothobranchius furzeri. Lineage (NCBI taxonomy): Eukaryota > Metazoa > Chordata > Actinopteri > Cyprinodontiformes > Nothobranchiidae > Nothobranchius > Nothobranchius furzeri. The sequence continues at coordinate 72,709,247 of NC_091747.1, read as the reverse complement.
AAATTATACCATGGAGCTACTGTTCAAATACCATACAGTGAGAGTTTGATATCATGAAATGTCTTAATACAGACAACAAAGGAAATGGCATGCTCATCTCCAGTCTAAAAATAAATAAACTGAGTGCAAGCTGAAAATTAAAACTAAAAAAAAGGGTCAGCACTCGAAAAGACTGATAGTAAACACACAGCTGTGTGATGCAAGTCTGTTTGTGAGTGCTGACACTTGAGTGGTGTCTAAAGCATGGCAGGATATTTAGCCAGATTTTGCCCTTCATACAGGTCCTGATTGTTGGGAGGGCTTTTAGGATTCTTGGGACCACCCTGCTGATAGTGATGTCTGAAGAGCAGAGTGTCTCGCAAGCACGCCGGGGGCGCCCCAATAGGAAATCAACAAAATCCACCACGTTGGATTAGCTAGGCCCATATCCTGTCATGTATGGTGTTTTCTAAGCACAGCAGAGCAAACAGCCTGTGATATCTAACCAATCAGAAAGCAAGGTTGAAGCAAGCCCCCACAATGCGGCTCAAAAATTGAGGCCAACCCGGAAGTACCAAAAATTGCAGTTCCACTCCCATCCGCTGGGGGCTGATGTCAGAAGCGAGCAAATCCTCATTGACTCCCATTTTAAAAATACCAATTTCACAGCAGAAATAAACATGTTTACAGCCTGGTACCAAAACATGTTTTTGGTTTAAATGATCTAGTTTACACTCATGACAACTCTGAGGGGGGTGAATTTTTTTCCCACTCTTCTGTTTAAGTGTATTAAAAGCCTAAAATTCTGTATAATTAATGAGCATCAGACCCACGTGACCACAGAGCTAGCTCCGTGGAAAGGCCTCAGTAGAGCCTCGGTCTGGCTTGGAAACTGTTCCGGGATTTTGAGTCTCTGTGTTTGTGTGTTCTTTTTTGGATATTATTTGTGCAATTGTTGGACAAAATGACTTGCTGTGGCATTAATTGCACTAATAGAGCGTCCAAGGAGTCTCCACTTCATTTTTTTCGGTAAGTAAAATTATATTTATGTATTTTAGGTCACTGCCGAGCTGAGCTTAGATTTGAACATGTACTGTTTAACCATGAAATTTAAATGTAATAGGGTAAAACCCAGTGCATTTAACATAATGCTGCACTTTAGAAAATGGGTTGAAATATAACATGTTGGTGGAGCTGGGTTCCGACTATCGGCTTGTGGAGCTCTCGGGAGACCGATGTTTTCCACCCGTTCTCCCCTCCCCGCAGCTCGGCGCATCTCAGATCGCAGCAGCGCTTGTCTGCTGTGCGGCTGCCGGCTTGTGGAGGTCTCGGAGACCTCTGTGTTCCACCCGGTTTTACCCAGCGGTCAGCCCGGCGTATCTCTGACTCAGAAGCTCTGGTGTTGTGCACAGTTAACTCCGGTTGTAGCTAGGTTGCTACCTCCGTTAGCTTAGCTCCCATCTCCGCGTTAGCTTTGGGTTAGCTTCAGGTTAGCTTGTAGCTAGTTCGACCGGGTGTCGTCAGTTGATCCCAGCCTTACAGCCCCACACTCAGCTCCACCTCTCTTCCCTTTCTTGGAATTGTCTTGGCTTGACGGAACCTGTGACACGGTCAAAATGGCGGTGGTGGCCACCTCCCATTTAGCCTACCAGGGCGTCAGATTCGGATAACAAGAATTTGTTCGGGTCAGGCTGAGATAATTTTCCTCTCTGCCTTCAGTCTTTAAACTGATCATTCCAGTCCTTCAGTGAAGCCAATTTTGGGTTTTTAAACCTGTCCATACCATCCGGTGACTCCCTCCGAGATGACATCCATTTTGCGCACTAATACCGGTATCGCAGCTAGAACATTGTCCAGCTTACGATTCACCTCGAGTAACGTCCCAGTCTGAGAAGTCTCCACACGGACAGTGCTTTCCGTGGGTGCGGGTCGCCCTCCAATCACTCCCGTCTTCCCAAATTTCCAGAAAACCAGATATCCTCCCACTCCAATCAGGAGAAATCCAGTGATCATCAGGCCGAATATCCACACGTCTTCGATGTCCTCAATGGACAGCTGGGAGAGGCATATGATCTTCCACTCCTTCCAGGAATCCAGCATATACAGGTGCTGGCCAGTAAATTAGAATATCATCAAAAGGTTGAAAATATTTCAGTAATTCCATTCAAAACGTGAAACTTGTACATTATATTCATGCAATGCACACAGACCAATGTATTTCCAATGTTCATTACATTTAAATTTGATATTCATAAGTGACAACTAATGAAAACTCCAAATTTGGTATCTCAAAAAATTAGAATATTCTGAAAAGGCTGAATATAGAAGACACCTGCTGCCACTCTAATCAGCTGATTTACTCAAAACACCTGCAAAGGCCTTTAAAAGGTCCCTCAGTCTTGTTTTGAAGGCACCACAATCATGGGGAAGACTTCTGACTTAACAGCTGTCCAAAAGACAATCATTGACACCTTGCACAAGGAGGGCAAGACACAAAAGGTGATTGCTAAAGAAGCTGGCTGTTCGCAGAGCTCTGTGTCCAAGCACATTAACAGACAGGCGAAGGGACGGAAAAAATGTGGTAGAAAAAAGTGTACAAGCTCTAGGGATAACCGCACCCTGCAGAGAATTGTGACGACAAACCCATTCAAAAATGTGGGGGAGATCCACAAAGAGTGGACTGCAGCTGGAGTCAGCGCTTCAAGAACCACCACGAGGAGACTCATGAAAGACATGGGATTCAGGTGTCGCATTCCGTGTGTCAAGCCACTCTTGAACAAGAAACAGCGCAAGAAGCGTCTCGCCTGGGCCAAGGACAAAAAGGACTGGACTGATGCTGAGTGGTCCAAAGTTATGTTTTCTGATGAAAGCAAGTTCTGCATTTCCTTTGGAAATCAAGGACCCAGAGTCTGGAGGAAGAGCGGAGAAGCACAGAATCCACGTTGCATGAGGTCCAGTGTAAAGTTTCCACCGTCAGTGATGGTGTGGGGTGCCATGTCATCTGCCGGTGTTGGCCCACTCTGTTTCCTGAGGTCCAGGGTCAATGCAGCCGTCTACCAGGAAGTTTTAGAGCACTTCATGCTTCCTGCTGCTGACCAACTTTATGGGGATGCAGACTTCACCTTTCAACAGGACTTGGCACCTGCACACAGTGCCAAAACCACCAGCACCTGGTTCAAGGACCATGGTATCCCTGTCCTTGATTGGCCAGCAAACTCGCCTGACCTTAACCCCATAGAAAATCTATGGGGTATTGTGAAGCGGAGGATGCAATACGCTAGACCCAACAATGCAGAGGAGCTGAAGACGACTATCAGAGCAACCTGGGCTCTCATAACACCTGAGCAGTGCCACAGACTGATCGAGTCCATGCCACGCCGCATTACTGCAGTTATTGAGGCAAAAGGAGCCCCGACTAAGTATTGAGTGCTATACATGCACATTATTTTCATGTTCATTCTTTTCAGTTGGCCAACATTAGAGAAACAAACATTTTTTCATTGGCCTTTAGAATATTCTAATTTTCTGAGATACCAGATTTGATGTTTTCATTGGTTGTCACCTATAAATATCAAAATTAAACGTAATAAACATCGGAAATACATTGGTCTGTGTGCATAGCATGAATATAATGTACAAGTTTCACGTTTTGAATGGAATTACTGAAATATTTTCAACCTTTTGATGATATTCTAATTTACTGGCCAGCACCTGTATGATATATGTCACCGGGTGTGTCCCCTGTGGACCTGTGGGAGCCCCCTGCTCCATTCTCATTATTGAAAAAAATCTTATCGATCGCATTGAATGACCAGTTTATCAAATCTATGGTTAAAAATAGGGTTTTTCAGAAGAAATGCAGAGAAGCGCTCTGTGGGCAGACAGGACAAAGAGCCTTGGGAATAAGGAAGCGAAAGAGGGAAGCGTCTGTACTCCTCGAGTGCCTAAGGTTTTAACAATAATAGTAGTGTTGCGACCGAGGTCCATCTGAGAGAGATGTGAATCAACCTTTCAGTCAGTGTAGACGGGGAAAAACTCACCTTCTGTTTGTGTAGCAGGTGCATCCTAGTGCTGCTTTTTGGATGTTCTGATGACATATTGCATCTTTTCCGCGAACATCTCATATCACAACAGGCCTACTCCCTATACCTCAACTCTGTCAACTGTCAAGAAGTCCACTGGCTCCTCCAAATAATGTAGTGTTTTAAAATATTCAGCCACTGTTTTAATATTACATTATGATGGATGACAATATTACATCATTGTGCATAACCCAATGTTTCTAGCACTTAGAGATGCTCTAGCTTTGTGGTACAACTGCCGGTTTCCAAGGTTCATGTGAATTTGTCGGGTTATACCTTTCGCATTAAGTCTATTTTTCCGTTGATTTTTCTATGCCAACCCAGACATTGAGGCTCAGGACTGAGACAGCCAATTGGAGTGAAAAGTTGTTAGTGATGTGTCGTTTGTGAACAAAATGGCTTTTAGAGTTGGCTCCGTCTCGGGGGAGCCAAGTCGGAGATTTTTTCCCCTTTCTCGCTCCCTTTCTCTCCGTGTTTAAGCCGCACGTGATTGGTCAATTCGTTGATGAGTCCTCTGCTGCTCATCTGCAGCGAGCAGGAGGAGGAGCGAGGAGAGACAGGCACTGGTGTAAACTCACAGAAATGCGGGAGGAGGAGGGTGAGGAAGGGGAGGAAAAAACAGGCTACAGACAGGTGAGGACCAGATTTGGATACATTTTACTAATATGCACAATTTAAAGGAAGAGTGTGAACTATGCAAAGCAAAAATCTCTTCATCAGGCTCTACAAATTTTATTGTCTTAGTTTTTCTAAGTTGTTTATCTGTAAATAGGCAAGTCTATAAATACTTACTTGATACTTACTTTATTTTTGTTATTTAAAACTTGTTGTGTTGCACTCTGTTTAGTTGTGGATAGTTAGACCTATTTTAAAGAGATACTTTGCAACTTTTTCACATTTTTAAATCATTTTCTTAAGCCACTATGTGCTAAAATGACCCTTTACAGGGTTAATGAAAAGTCACTTAGACCCCACTGCCCAGGGGTATAGCTATGTATATATATATATATATATATATACTGTGTATAGTTACAGGCTGGTAAGAATGTCTTCATGTTCAATCTATACATGTTCATGGTATTATAATTACATATTTGAGTTAACAATGCTTTCCTGTTCTTTCTTTAATCCATTTTGAACACCGACTAACGCGAGACCCACTGATTCATCCACGCTGCTCAGTACCAGAACTGTACTGATGTCACTAATTACCAAAGAAACCAATCAGCTGGCAGAGCTGCTGTTGAGTGTGTGATTGTGCAGAACTTGCAAAATTACATGACTCAATTTAAGGAGCAAAGTAGAATCCAGCTGCTGTTTATTTGTTGTTGGTGTTTATGGAAACTAAACATATCTGCAGGGCTTTAGGCCCAGGTCATAGTTTTATACCTCCGACCAAAGCACTTTAGATCAAGACCTGTTATTAATAATATCATGTGTTCTCCACACCAATCAGAAAATTCTGTATTCTGTTCACAGACATCCAAACCTCAGAAATTAAATACAATAAATAATTAAATACAAAATTTGTAATATTCCTTTTTCATTGAAAGATACGTTATCTGTGGATACTTTTTTATATTTGATATTGTCCAGTTTAAGCAGTTTAAGCAGACATCTGCTTATTTTTAACAGAGCTGAGCTGTGGGAGAAAAACTTATTTAATCTTATTTTCTATCATCTTTGGGTTTAGTGCATTCACTTAATATTAATTATAAAATATAAATAACAGGTCACTAAAGCTTGTTAGTAGCAGCTCACCTCTTCCTTCCACACTGACAGGAGAAATCCTCTCATCAGCAGCAGGTGATCAGCAGTGTGTCAGGACTGAACACCGGCCCGAGAAAAAGAAAAAGAAGACACCGACCTCAGCTGGGTCAAAGGTCACACCAAGATTCCTGACAGACGGTTTGGTGTGAGAAGCAAGCTGACCAAGAGAGTTTCTAACTTTGGGAACCAGCTTGTCTGGGGCACAGATGAGAATTTCAGTCTTATCTTCATTCAGCTGTAGAAAGCTCCCAGCCATCCAGGTTTTAATAGAGTCTAAGCAGGTGTGTAACAGCTGCAGCTTAGACATCTCATGGAGCTTAAAGGAGATGTACAGTTGGATGTCATCTGTGTAAAGATGGTAAGAATCTCCTTTGAAGGAGCTCAGGATGTGCTGAAGAGGAAGCAGAAAAGAAGAGGAAGAGTAGAGGCCCCAGCACAGAACCTTGTGGGACACCATGGGTGGGGGATGTGATAGAGGACCGAAACTTGGAGACGGCCACAGAGAAAGAACTCTCAGAAAGATGAGAGGAGAACCACTCCAGAGCAGATCCTGATAGGCCTACTCAGCCTCTCCAGTAGCAGGTGATGGTCAATAGTGTCAAAGTCTGCAGTCAGGTCCAGCAGGACCAGAACAGAACAGTCCCCTGCATCACTGTGAGTCAGAAGGTCATTAGAGACCCTAAGAAGAGCTGTTTCAGTAGAATGAGCTCTACGAAAACCTGACTGGAAGCTATCATAGATGTTATGTTCATCAAGAGCAGCTGTGAGTTGTTTAGCCACAACCTTTTCCAAGATCTTGGAGATGAACAGAAGTTTAGAGATGAGTCTGAAGCTGCTATGGAGAGAGGCATCAAGACTCGGTTTTTTAAGAAGCGGGTGGATTACAGCATTCTTAAAGTAAGCAGGGACCTGACCAGAAACCAGAGAAGCATTAATTATAGAGAGCACACTGGGACCGATGGACTGAAAAGCACTTTTAAACAAAGATGAGGGAAAGATGTCGAGGGGGCATGCAGAGGTCTTCATAGAGTTAACTAGTTTGGTAAAGAAACAGGAGCAAAGCTATCTAGGATGATGGGCCTGGTTGGAGTCGGGAGAGGCGGCGATAAAGCTGAAGGAGAGATGCTAGATCTAACCTTGTTGACTTTGTTACAGACTGTGAGAACTTTCTGTCTTTCTTTGTGGACAGAGTGGATGGAGACTGGAGAGGCAGCAGAGATAATGCTGCTGATGGTGTTAAACAGCACCTTGGGGTTCCCTTTGCTCGGGGACACCAGGTTGGAGTATTAAGCAACCCTTGCGAACCCAGTAGCAAAGCTAGATAAGATACTGCAACAGCAAAAAAAAAAAATGCATTTTGGCTGACAACTGTAATTCCATAGGTCTAACCTCCCAAAATCTTAACAGTTCCTTTATTGTATTGTATTGTATTATTTTTCCATTACTTGATCAAAGCCACACACATTTCTGCTGAGCAACATTTTATGCTGTGTGGCAAAAAAAGGCAAATCACCTTTTACTTGTCCCCAAAAATACAGTAGATGTACCACGTTTTAAGACAAGTGATCTTATGAGTCCCAGATTAAGCCAAGAAAATATTACATAAAAACTTGGCAAAATATCTAAAATTGTGCTCCTGTGAGCTGCACAACTCACAACATGTTAGCGTTAGTTTATACATTACTTTTTTGGATGCATCTCTACCATATTAAAAGATTCTTATGCAGGTTGAGCCATTCAAGTTTTTTGTTTAGATTCACCTATAGGAGGCGCTAAATGGTTGAAAAGTTTATATTTGCATAACAGCTTGTTGGATTTCCACAGAACTCGGCACTAATGTTCATAACCACACCCTGTAAATATATTTGAAAAATTATGTAAGAGTGGGCGTGGCTTATAGGCCAAAATTTTTTTTTTTTGCTGTTTTACTCATGAAAGAATATGTTATAGACAGAAATTTGCAGATCATATACATAATTGTGTTCCCTAGATCCATCCATCCATCCATTCATTTTCTTCCACTTATCCGGAGTCGGGTCATGGGGGCAGCAGTCTAAGTCGAGAGGCCCACACTTTCCTCTCCCCAGCTACTTGGGCCAGCTCTTCTAGGGGAATCCCAAGGCGTTCCCTGGCCAGGTGAGAGACATAGTCCCTCCAGCGTGTCCTGGGTCTACCTTTAGGCCTCCGCACAGTTGGACGTGCCTGGAAAACCTCACCAGTGACGTCCAGGAGGCATCCTGACCAGATTCCCGAGCCACCTCAACTGGCTCCTCTCGTTGTGGAGGAGCAGCGGATCTACTCCAAGCCCCTCCCAGATGACTGAGCTTCTCACTCTAAGTGAGAGCCCCGCCACCCTGCGTAGAAAACTCATTTCGGCCGCTTGTATCTGCGATCTCGTTCTTTCTGTCACTACAAAAAGCTCATGAATTAATGTCATCATTGTTAATATTTTTAATATTAATACAAAAATTTGATTGATTGGGCTGTCTAAATTGCCCATAGGTGTGTGTGTATGTATGTATGTATGTGTGTGTGTGTATGGTTGTTCCACCTGTGTGCCTCTGTGTTGCCCTGCGATGGATTGACAGCCTGTCCAGGGTGTACCCTGCATCTTTGCCTGGGGGACTGCTGGAGATAGGCACCAGCCCTCCGCAAATTTGCATGGGCAAGTGGGTACATAAAATTGATGGATGGATAGGATTAATGATAAAACTACTACTAATAATAATAATAATAATAATAATAATAACAATATTGCTTTGGTTTTACATAGCACTTTTAACCACTACTCAAAGACGCTTTAGAAAGAAAGAAACCAGGCAGTAAACAAATAAGAAAAAACTGAAAAAATAAACAAATAAGTCAGATATATTATTGGCGGTTAAATGCTTGATTAAGGTACAGTTTTAACAGTTACTTGAGTTTCTGGAGTGAGTGTGAGGTATGGATATGTTGAGGGAGAGAGCTTTATGGGGTGGGAGCAACTACGACTCTTGTTTTCAAAGTTGGTATCTTTATTCCTGGGTTGGTTTGGTTTCCATTTGTCCACAGCTCACCATGAGCCAATGTACCAGAATTAGCCAAAATGCTGTTTTAATTACTTTTAATTCCTTGACAGAATTTAAAAACACACTCGGAGCAACAGTCAGACATATCCAACACAGCTCCGCTGTCACAAGACTGAGCAGCTAAGCTCAGAAGAGCACCTTTTCTCTGTGGTGGATGACACCGGGTTCTGCCAAATCAAACCCTCTATGGGTAATAAAATAATATATCTAATAACGTAACGACTCGTGTTACTTTGTTAGGTTTTCTTTATTCTGGCTACTGTCTGCAGTAACCCACAGCTTACAACTTCTCTATGTATCTACAGAACAGTTGGTGACAGAGCAGCTTTAGGATAATGCAACAGCTGCTGACCGGAACCAGAAACAAATTCCCCTTCAAAATAAAACTAAAATTATAACATTACTCTCATTTTCAAACCGTTACAATACTACACTGCCCGGACCAAGAAAAGGTTGCTAATTTTAATCGGTCACGCTGACCTTTTCATGCAGGCTGAACATGAAAAAGTCTCCTACACCTATCTCCTGCATTAGCTTATAAAATAGATGGTGAAACTCTAGGATTTGAAATGCCTGACAGATCTACATCACACTGTCACTTAACATTCATGGACTCACCCATCTTGACTCAGGAAGTCTGTTGTTGGTTTAGCATCTAGCAAACAGTAGAGAACGTCTTGGCTAGCAGAGGCTAAGCATTAGCATTAGTAATTCCACCACATAGCTGAACTCCATGCTTGTGTTGTTTCTGGATATAAAGCATCAACGTTGGAGAGCAAATGGAGTCGGTGGTAGAGTCTTGTTGCTGTTATCCAGTCAGAGGCGAGATGTCCAAATATGAGGAAGTAAGACTCCAAATTGTCGTCTGAAGCTACTTTCTTTGTCAGCTAGTTCCTGATTCATGCATATTTGTGCATATTTACAGTAATCCCTCGTTTATCGCGGTAGATGCGTTCCAGACCTGGCCGCGATAGGTGAAAATCCGCAAAGTAGGGACTCCCAGCATGCCCCTCGCGGGGATTCCCTACACGTCGCACCTACGTCACAAACCGCGGCTATAAACGGAAGTCGCCTTTCCAGCTCACCACCCAGTCATCGTTTCTTCAGATTCATGATCAGAGTTTCCAACCTACCGATCAATCCAACGAACTATCAGCTCATAGTAAGTTATCTTACTTACTTCTGGAAAGCCCGGCATTTCCGTGTCACTTTGTTGACACTCGAACGCTCGGGGGTTTCCTAGATCAGCCGGCGTTTCACCGACGCTATAACTTCCGCGTCTGTGAAACCACGCTCCCTACAAGCTCAACTCCCGAATCCAGCCGACCTGTCTGACTTACAGTACTATATTGAATTATCGTATGATCACATTCTCTTTTTGTGGTTAAAACTCAAGAAAAAAAATTTTTTTACTTGGTTTTTTTTAGTTTTATTACAAAAAGTGCATTTTATGATGAAATTGATGACAAAAAACAAGAATTTCTTGATATTTCGCATAGAAAAATACCGCGAATCAGTGAAAAATACCGCGAATCTGCGAATTCCCCCTGAAAAATGCTCCAAAGAAAAAATCCGCGAAACAGCGAATCTGCGATGAACGAACCGCGAAGTAGCGAGGGATTACTGTATGTCCAATTCATGTGATTGATGTCTGTGACTGGAGCTCTTTGGAATCTGTATCAGTGATCAGCAGCAAAGAACCTGAGCGGACCATCCCTATTGACAGGTGTTAAAAGATCATGAGCCCAACAAAATGAACAAGTAAATGTGAGGGTTGTGTATTTTCAATTCCTTATTTATCTTTCTGCTTTTTCATTGTAGTTATGACAGTGAAGGTCGTCTGACTAATGTGACCGTCCCTACTGGAGTGGTAACCAGTCTCCACAGCGACATGTCTTCAGGAGCTATTGGAGTCGAAATTGAGACATCAGGGAAAGATGAAGATGTTTCCATAACTACAAACCTGTCCTCGATACACTCCTTCTACACTTTGATGCAGGGTAATGTGCTGACATGGCTATGAATATGATTGTGTGCGTGTGTGTGTTTTCCCTGTTTTAATGCCTGTTGTGCGTCTCAGCAACTTGGGACATTTGTATGTGATTGGTTTCTTTATTTGCGTGATTTGTTGATTTGCAATTATTTGGGATGCTTTGTTTAATGTTTTTGGGAATTTGTTTCTTTCCCTCTGGAGCTCCCCAGATTAACCGTTTTAACATCATTGAACTGGCAGCAGACAGAGAAGGTAGAGAGCAAAGCAATCCCCTACGCATTAGGTATTCTTTTCAGTTGTTGTTCAAATGAAGCATATATAAGGTTTACTTCTTCCAAACTGGATGATTTATTCAGAGAAATAGGACAAAATATGTTAAAGCTGAAGTCCAATGACAAAATGTAAAAAATGTGCCAATAGATCAGCTGTTAAACATCGTAGAACAATGTGTGTGCTATTTCAAAAGACAGAACAAGCTTCTATATATTTCACGGTAAATAAAAAATTTGTTGACATATTTCAGGGTTAGATAAGTGGGGAAAAAGCAATTTGTAACTAGCCCAGTCAGAAAGTGCCTATAGAGCAACACCTTCTCGCACCCGAAGGGTCGAAAAATGACACGGGGTATAGAGACATTTGATTACGCACAAGCAGGTGACCTGAACAGGTCCAAACTGGTCTCACGTAAGATCTGGTTGGACCTGTTCAGGTTTACATGGAGCAGAAGGACGGAGTGTGTTCAGGCCATGGGGGAAATGTTGAGTGAAATTATTTAATTTTAATGTTCTGGACACACTGTTCTGGTTCAGACCAGTGCTTGAAGTGCAAAACACACACACACACACACACACACACACACACACACACTGCATTATGACGCAGAGGGACAAAATTGTTTTTTTTTTCAGGTCTTTATCGTTTTTTGTTAAGATTTAAAAATATGACAATCTTGACATTTAAAAATGGCATACTGGTAAAAAGTGAATGCTGTAAAATAAAATACATTTTAATAAAATATTAATTCATTATTTTTACAAGCACAGACGGAGCAACGAGGCTGTGGATGAGCTCTGATTGATTCTTTTCTAAACAGAGCATAGTAAAAACTTGTTTTTACCTTTTAATATGACAACTTTTAGCTAACACTGCAGCCATCCTCAGAACACAGCTGAACATCGACAGTGCTCTGATGTCTAAGGAAAGCTACAGTATTAGCTGAAACCTAAAAAACCCTGTGGATACCCAACATGGGCAGGAAAACAAGAAGAAACAATGGAAAGAAAAGACCAACCAAAACAAAGAACCAAAAAATCTGAGAAACCAAGCCAAAACCATTAATACAGAAAAGATAATAACAGTGATGAATAAACACAACATAAACACACCAACAAAACCATACACTCACTGGCCACTTTACTGGGTACAAGTGTCCAAGTGCTCATCAACACAAATTACTAATCAGCCAATCACATGCTGGCAACTGAATGCATTTAGGCATGTTGACATGGTCAAGATGTCTGCTAAATAATCAGGGAAATGGCTACAGCCGAGCTTTAAACCCTGCTTTTTCCCTTCATTAAGGACATTTTTGTCCATTTGGGCAGTTTTTTTCAATCAATCAATCAATCAATCAAAGCTTTATTTATAAAGTGCCTTCCGCAACCCTGTCAGGAAGCCCAAAGCACTGAACATGGTTCAGTTGAAGGTAAATATATTGAATAAATCAAAAATAAAAGCAATTCAAATTACAAAATACAAATTACAAAATAGGTGAAACATTCTGGTACAGGACAAATGTGTAAAACAATGGATTGAGTGAACCAATGAAAACTGTGAAATAAATTCAACATAAAAGAGGGCCAAAATCAAACATCTTCTGGAAACGCCAAGCGGAGGAGGTGTGTTTTTAGGTGATTCTTAAAGACTGGCAGAGATGGGGACAGCCTAACTGAGGGTGGCAACTGGTTCCAGAGTGACGGTGCTAGGACTGAGAAAGCCCGGTCCCCGCGAGTACGACACCTAGAACGAGGGACAGCGAGCAGGCCTTGGTCAGAGGAGCGCAGAGCGCGTGATGGGGAATGTCTGTTCAGGAGTGTGGCTAGATAGGGTGGACCACCACCCTGGAAGAAATGATAAACAAAGACGAGGATTTTGAATTGTGAGCGATAGCAAACCGGAAGCCAGTGCAGGGAGGCCAGAACCAGACTGATGTGGTCCCGTTTCCTGGTCCCAGTCAGGAACCTGGCTGTGCTGTTCTGCACAACCTGTAGGCGACGCAGTGATGACTGACACAACCCTGCATAGAGAGAGTTGCAGTAATCAAGCCTAGAAATTACAAAGGCATGCAGTACCCGCTCCAGGTGGGCTCTCGACAGCATATGCTTGATTTTTGCAAGGCGTCTCAGGTGAAAGAAACTGGACCGGATCACAGAATTGATGTGAGCATCAAATTTAAGTCCAGCATCAAGTTTCACCCCCAAACTGGTAACAACTGGTTTTGAGTAGGGAGAAAGAGGGCCAAGATCAACATAACGATCCACATTCCTGCTGTTGGGGTGAAAAACAATGAGCTCTGTTTTTCCCTCATTCAGATGTAGAACGTTGGCCATTAGCCAAGACTTCACCTCGTTAAGACAGGACACAAAGGACTGGATAGAGTGACCTTTCTCCTGACACAATGGAGAGTAAATCTGGCAATCGTCAGCATAGAGATGGAATGATAGGCCATGTTTACGAAAGATTGACCCCAGAGGTAGCAGATAAATGGCAAACAAAAGAGGACCAAGGATCGATCCCTACGGGACCCCCAGCGGAGCCCCTCCCAAGATGAAAAAACATCACCCAGTTTAACGCAGAATGTCCTGTTGTGGAGATACGATCTAAACCAGTCCAGAGCAGACCCTTTGATCCCAACCCTTCGTTCCAAGCGATCGAGTAGAATCGCGTGGTCAACTGTGTCTGTCAGGTCTAACAACAGAAGCACCACAGATGTTCCCTGATCTAGTGATAGATAGATGTCATTTAGGACCCTCAGTAGAGCTGACTCTGTGCTATGGCCAGACCTGAACCCTGATTGCCAGAACACTGGAACTAGCAATTACAGTGAAGTTCCGAATGGCACTCTCAAATTGGAACTGCTACTTACAGTGCAAAATTAACACCAACCAAAATTATCACCATTACAACATTAAACAAGAAACTAACAACAACCAACACATTCATAGTAATAAAACCCCAACAAAACACCCTAAAAACACACCAAAATAGAATTTCATTTAATTTATAAAGCACTTTACCATCACTGGTCACAATGGTTCAAAGTGCTGTACACAGGCAATAAAACGACCAAATACTAAAACATAGATAAGAACTCTCAATAAATAAGATAGATTAAAGAGCATACCAAATAAAAATGAAATCTCATAAAACATAAAAAATGATCTATGATACAGCTGCGTGTCATCTGGTGTACTCTAGAAAGCAGACCAGGCAAATGCCTTTGGGTCCAATATTGCAAAAAGAAATCAAACACAGTTGTCATCCTAAGATAGCGAGCAACCCTAACTTTAAATCTTCATACTGTGCTTAAGCTTTGAATCTCGAATGGAAGTTGATTCCAATGTTGGTACTAAAATTGCAAATGCACGTTCGCCACAAGACTAGCTTGGCCCGAGAGACCACCAGTAGGTGCTTGTCAGAGGAGCATAGGACACAAGCTGGCACATATTCTACTAGCAACTCAGCAAGGTAGGATGGTGCTGTCCCTGCCAGGGCCTTAAACACCAAGACCAGTACCTTCATAGCAATTAAATGTTTAACTGACTTCCATTTCAGATCATCCAAAATTGGGGATTTGCACTCCCACTTCTTTATCCCATATACTGTATAAACCAGGTGGCAGCAGTTTGCACCAACTGGAGCATGGAAGTTAAAGCTTGAGGCAAGCCTGCATAGAATGAACTACAATAATCCAGGCATGATAGAACAAAGGCATGCACCACATTTTCCATGTCCTTTTTGGAAAGCATAGATTTGACATCAGCTAGGCGCCTGAGGTGAAAGAAGCTAAACTGAAAACCAGCTACCCACAATGCACCTCATCTGTTGTCTGTTGTTCCACAGTGGGCGGGGTCACTACACTACACAAACTACAAGAAATAAAATGTTTCCAAAAACATGCTTGCAATGTGTTCCAGAGCAGGGAACCGGAGTGTAATTCGTTCTTCTCAGGTCATGTGACAGACAATTTTCAGCAGTTCACCAGTTTTTCAATTGAAACAATTCTAAGCTATTGGGGCGTATCGAGGGTAAAGCATAAAAGCGTGATTGCACAGCACAATTCCGCAATTCACACACATACACATACACACATGCACTGTCAACAAAAGGCAGATATTCATCAAAAATAAGCAATACACAGAAACAGCACTTTATTATATTACACAACTTACATCCATCCTCAGACTTAATATTATATGTAAAACCATTGTAAGCCATGTGTATAAAGCATTTTAATGCATTGTAATGTTACTTAGTACCACTAGATGGCACCACAGCTAATGTGTTTGAGGCCTTGAGTCATGTATTGGCACAGTAGAGAATGCTTCGAAGCACTTCCTGAGGCTTCAATGGCACACCACTAGTCAGGAGCACAAACAACAGAACCAACAGAGAGTAATTAACTGGCAAGGTAGTCATTAGGGAACAGGGATCATGTGATGAATACTGATGTGTTGCAGGTGTGACTGGTAAATGGGGCACTGAGGGCAAAAAAACAAAGACAAAGGGGGTTGTTACAGGTTTTGCTGGCTTTGCTGGCTCCACGAACGATTCTCAGGTGGATTCAATCCCCTGTAATCCAAGCAAGGCTCACACACATCCACAGGCAGCCCTTGCTAATCAATGCTAGATAAATGAAAATGGAAGGAAAGGACAGAGCCTTATTCTTCTCCTTGATGGAGGAAGAATTTTTCATTTATGGCTACGTGGACTACAAAGACATCAGAACTAAAATAGAGGCAGCTAGTTGCTTGATAAAACCAACATAGCTGGCATTTTTCTGTTAAAATGCTCAGTGTTTCCATGTTTCCTTGGCAACGCCAGAGGTCTGCTTCAGCTCTGTTTCTCCACATATTTTATTTAATATTTCATCATTTATGTGTTGTTTTCATGTTTGGTTTAGATGTTTAGAGATTGGAGGACTTTCTTTTTGCTGAGCAGCTGTGAGTTTTAAGAATATACGCTTGTGGTGGTCATGTGACCCTTGTAAGATTTTGTAAGTGGTTACTTTTAATACACTCTCAATAAAATGTAATATTCCATAAAAATATGGATTATCAATGAATCATAAATATTAAGCAATACTAAGGAAGAGCCTAGCTGCCCTGTGGAGAAAACTCATTTCGGCCACTTGTATCCACAATCTCGTTCTTTCGGTCACTACCCAAAGCTCATGACCATAGGTGAGGGTAGGAATGTAGATCGACTGGTAAATCGAGAGCTTCGCCTTCTGACTCAGCTCTCTCTTGACCTCGACAGACCGGTGCAACGCCTGCATCACTGCAGACGCAGCACCAATCCACCTATCGATCTTGCCCTCCAGTTTTCCCTCACTCATGAACAAGACCCCGAGATACTTAAACTCCTCCACTTGGGGCAGGACCTCGTCTCTGACTCGGAGAAGGCATTCTACCCCTTTCCGAATCAAGACCGTGGTCTCAGATTTAGAGGAGCTGATTCTCATCCCAGCTGCTTCACACTTGGCTGTGATCCGCTCCAGCGAAATCTACAAAACACATCATCATAAACGTCATAGATTGGTTGGGTGAACTCCCACACACCCCCCAGGACCCCCCTGTGAATATTTGATGTCACCCAACTAGCTAGCTGGTCACTCAGAAGCTATTTGTTGGATGTGACTAATTCTGGTACATTGTGGTAAGAAGAGAAGAAAGGAAATAGAAATGCCTCCCAAGCTTGCTAAGTCTTCCCCTTTAGAGGAGGATCCACCTATAACAATGTCACTGCTTTCCTCACTTCTTGACCAGCAGAAAGAGTTTTACAAAGAAATGTTGCTGCAGCAGCAGGATAACTTCAAATGTTTCATTCAAATGATAATGGACAGAGGATGGATGGCATCATTATTGAGCTTCAAGGAGTAAAAACTAGTCTGGAATTTACCCAGGCAAATGTGGATGCGTTGGCAAGTGGTCAAAAGGAATTTAAAACACAAATAAAAATTCTTGAAAATGATATGAAGAGACTAAAGGATGATTTAGATGAATTGCCCACCCAACATTGCATTGAGAAACTGGACATTATGGATAACCAGTCCAGAAGAAACAACATACTGATTGATGGAATCCCCGATGTAAAAGGGGAAAGCTGGAGTGGATCTGAAAGTAAAGGGCCATGATTGTGGAAAACCTTGGCCTGGATGCAAAATCCATTGAACTGGAACGTGCCCACAGATTGGGCCAGTATCTAGAGGGAGGGAGACCCCGACAGATAATGGTCAAATTCTTGTGTTTTAAAGACAGACTGTTCTCTCATCTGTAAGAAAATTGAAAGGCACAAATATCTTCATAAATGAGGACTTTTCAGAGGCTGTCCAGAAAAGAAGGCGAGAGCTGCTCCCAGAGCTGAAAGCTGCTCACAGTAGAGGGGAAAGAGCCAGCTTAAGGTCTGACAAACTCATCATCAAGTCAAGGAACGAAAAGGCTTCTTCATCACATCTCTAATTGTATTGTGTTATGTACCTAAATTCAGCACAGAGTTTTTAATCTTTTAATCACTTAAATATCTTTATGAACTATCCGGATTTGAACAGTGTGTCAGAACTTATGAATCTTAATTGTACTACTGACAATAATGGATGTCAGATTTTCAAGCCTTTTGATTTTTCCACTTTTGATTCATACAATAGTGATGCCGACCCTGATTTAAATTTCATTTCCTCGTTTAACTGCTCGAGTATTTGTAATGGTTAAAATGAATCTCAGTTTAACGACTTATGTGCCTCTTTGCCTGCAAATTCCTTTTCTACTTTTCATCTGAATATTAGAAGTCTGCCAAGGAAGTTTGATGATTTCATTCATTATCTTTCATCTCTCAATCATGATTTTTCTGTTATAGCGCTATCAGAATCTTGGCTTTCAGAGGACTCAAAAGAACTATTTAATATACCAAATTATAAATCAGATCACAGAGTAAGAGCTAATAGATCTGGAGGGGGAGTATCCCTGTTTGTCCATTCTCAGTATGATTTCAAAGTGAGAAATGACCTTGATTCGACAGCAGATGTGAATTAAGTAGAACCTCTTTTTTTGGAACTATCTAATGGTTTGAATGGGAAGAATATTATTGTGGGAGTTATTTATCTGCCGGGATGGGTACCTTTGGCATTTGAATCGATCCGGTACTAATTCCCGGTACCTACGAATCGATACCGGTACTTAATGGTACCAATTTTCGATACTTTTGAGTGTTTAATATTTTTAATTCTCTTTTATAATTAAATGTATATTTTTCTCAATATATAACAATATTTGATAAATATCTCGATAAATAACATACAACTGTTTAGTGAAGCCAAACTTTAGAGCGCGTTCATGTTCTTCTAGTCGGAATATCGGAGTTCCGAGGAGAAAGCGAACGCACCATTAGTGAAACGGAAGCTAACAAATCAAGCTAACGTTATCTTAAACATTATATTTACCAACCGGAGCAGCTTAAGATGAGGATGTCTCACTTAGATCGTTGTCGCTGGTTTCATCATCACCCAGTTACCCATCACATTTAGTGAAGTGGACCCAAGCTTTAGCTTTCGTTCTTTCTACCATGCTGCTCTGTTTACAACTTGCTCACAGCGACCGATGACATAACGCTCTTGCGCATGCGCAGCTGTCTAGGCAAGTTCTCGTTGTGAAGGATGGGTACCGAAACGAGGCACCGTTTCAAATTACGTGAATTGGTGCTCGGTCGGTACTATGGAATTTGGTCGGTACCTTAAAAAGTACCGAATTCGGTACCCATCCCTATCAGCCACCACATACGAATATTAAAGAATTTAATGAAAGTATATTTTTGTTACTTGAGGCTATTAACAGAGAGAGAAAGCATTGTTATATCTTGGGGGATTTTAACTTAAATCTCCACAAATATAAATCTGATGATCTTCTTGGGGATTTTTTAAATATTCTTTATTCAAATTATTTTTTTCCTTTGAATGAAAAATCAGAAACCCTAATTGATAACATCTTATCTAATTGCTTGACAGACATGAAATCTGGTATTTTGTACTCTGATTTGTCTGATCACTTTCCCATTTTTCAATTTACTGATTTAGATGAAAAGAAGATTAGAAATGCAAAAAAAATATTATTTAACAGAAATACGAGTAAGCAAAACTTTAGTGAGTTTAAAGATATGTTAGCTGACACCTCCTGGGGGGAAGTGTATAAGGAGAATAATGCTGATCTTGCATATCACAAGTTCATGGTAGTTATTTCTAACTGTTTTGATAAATGTTTTCCTTTGACTAGATCTGTCAATAAAGCTAAGCAAGCATTTAATAGGGAGTGGTATACATCTGCCTTGAGGAAACTTTTAAAGAAAAAAATAAACTATATAAAAAGTATATTTCAAATCCTGCTCCGATTAATCATGCTGCGTATAAATTAATCAGAAATAAATACACCAATTCTATTAGATCTGGAAAAAAATAAACTATTTTAGCAAGAAATTCTATAAATGTTCAAACGATACAGACTCTACTTGGAAAGTTATTAACAGGATTCTTCAAAGAGACAGAGTTTCCTTAGAAATACCATCTGTCTTTGAAGATGGTGAAGTTTCTATGAATAATCCATTTGATATAGCTGAACATTTTAATAATTTTTTTTGTAGGTATTGGGAAATAACTAGCTAATGAAATTCCAAGTTGTGAGGGTGATCCTCTGGACTTCATCAAAGGTTCATTCCCTAGTATGTCTTCATTTAGACCCCTTGATCGGCAGGAAATAAGTGATATCATTGACCAACTAAAAACATCTGCAGCTGGGCTCGATAACATATCAGTATTACTTATTAAGCTGGTGAAACAATTTATTTTAGAACCACTCTTTTATCTCTTTTCTTTGTCTCTTCAAACAGGTTTTGTACCAGATGAACTAAAAATTGCAAAAGTTGTCCCCGTGTTTAAAGCAGGAGATCCTTCTAATTTTTCTAACTATAGACCAATTTCTATTTTGCCATGTTTTTCAAAAATTCTGGAAAAAATAGTTTTTAATAGAATAATTCATCATTTAGATAGCAATGCAGTTATTAATGATTACCAATATGGCTTTTGTAAAAATCACTCCACTTATATGGCTTTACTCAACCGGACCAACAAAATTTCAACTGCCCTGGAAAACAATCAATTCACTTGCAGTGTTTTTTAAGACTTTTCTAAAGCCTTCTACACTGTAAATCATAAAATACTTCTAGCTAAATTGCACAAATGTGGTTTTAGATATACTACTCACAAATGGTTAACCAGTTATATTTTTAACAGAACCCAGCTCGTTTCAGCTAAAGGATGTTTTTTCAACAGAGCTAAGCTTGATTTTGGGGTACCATAGGGTTCAATTTTGGGTCCTCTGTTCTTCCTTATTTATATAAATGATATATTTAATGTCTCTGTCACACTATCACCAATTATGTTTGTAGATGACACAACTCTAGTGGTATCACATCCAAATTTTGAAATATTGATAGAGAAGGTCAATTATGGATTAGCTGCCTATAATGCATGGTTCAAATTGAATAAATTATCTTTAAATATCAGTAAATCTAATTTTATTATATTTAGTGGGAAAAAGCCAAACAATATAGGTATAAGTCAAATTAAAATTGACTACTGAACTACCACAGGTTTCATTTGTAAAATTTTTGGCAGTTATTGTTGATGAGAAATTAAATTGGAAATGCATGTTGATTATGTCAGTAAAAAAATCAGTAAATCAATTGGTATAATAAGGACAGTGAGCCTTCTTGTCTCTACAAAATGTCTTCTAACATTGCATTATAGTCTAGTGTATCCTTATCTTGCATACTGTAACATGATCTGGGGTAGCACATTCCCTCCTACTCTTAACAGAATTTTACTTCTTCAGAAATGCTTTGTCAGAATAGCAACTAGATCTGAACTACATGCATCTTCTGTTCCTTTGTTTCAGAGGCTTAATATACTGACTATCTATGAATTGAATATTCACCAAATTTGTGTCTTCATTTATAGGATTTTATTGACAAATGGTAAAATACCCAAACAATTCAAATCTTTCTTTAGAGTTAATTCACTCATTCATTCACATAATACATGACAGGTGATGTGTCTTCAACCCCCAAAATATCTTTCTTGTCTAGGACAATTTTCCATACGTTACAGGGGTTCAATTCTTTGGAACCGTTTTTCTCATCTGGCAACCCAGTGTTCTACTGTGGAAGTATTTAAAAAGCAGCTAAAAAGCCATCTAATAAAGGGTAAATGATCTGTGCCCTCCTGGACCTTAGCCTTTCCACCTCTATTTCAAGCACAATGACAACTTTAACATGGATACATTGTGGGCTCCCCAGTATCACCTATAGTCACCATCATCTACTTGGAGGAAGTGGAAACCAGAGCATTGAACTCCTACAATGGAATAACACCCAGCCACTGGTTCAGATATATGACATATGGGTCAAAATTATCATGCAGGACGTTTCACCAAGCACATTAATATCCTACACAAGAACATCAAGTTCACCAGGGAGGATGACCACAACAACCATACCATACCATACCAAGTTTATTTGTATAGCACATTAAAACACGGCATGAGAGCCGACCAAAGTGCTGAACAAAAACACACAATAAAAACAATCAAAAATAAACACTAAACCCATAAAAATCGAGTAATCCAACTCGAAAAGAAAAGGGGAAAGAGAATCAGTTAGACTGAATTAAAAGCCAACGAATAAAAGTGAGTTTTTAAACGAGACTTAAAAAGGGAAAGAGAGGAAAAGAGTCTGATCAGGAGGGGCAAGTGGTTCCAGAGCTTCGGTGCACAAACCACAACAACAAACTGCCCTTCTTCTGACTGCACTGTGCAAATTCAGCAGGATGGAAGTCTCAGCATTGAAGTCTACAGGAAACCAAGTCACACAGACCAGTATTTGCATTTTGACTCACATCACCCACTGGAGCCCAAATTGTCAGTCATCAGGACTTTACACCATTGGGCTGAAAAAATTTCCCCAAAGACTGAAGGAAAGCAAAAGGAAGAGAAACACATCAAGAAAGCTCTCAAAAAGATACTGCAGATACCCTAACTGGGCCTTTGTGAAATCAACAAAGAAGTCTAGAAAATAATTCACAGCAGCAACTAGCAAAGAAAAGGATAACAGGCGCAAAGGCACCATCACCACCGTGTGCGACGGTGGCACAGGAGTGAAGTGCTCGCCCCGTAATCTGAAGGCTGCAGGTTCGACCGCCGCTCAGTCTGTCTCTGTGGTTGTGTCCTTGGGCAGGACACTTAACCCACCTTGCCTGCTGGTGGTGGTCGGAGGGACCGGTGGCGCCAGTGCTCGGCAGCCTCGCCTCTGTCAGTGCTTCCCAGGGCAGTTGTGGCTACGTGTGTGTGAAAGGGTGAATGACTAAGTGCCTTGGGGGGGGGGGGGGGTTCCAGGACTTTAGAAGGTGCTATATCAAATACAGGCCATTTACCATGATCCCATGCATGACGGGAGGATCAGAGAAACATGGAAGAATCTTCCCCAAACAAAACATCCCGGTAAACTTTAAAACCCAACAGCATCCTAAGACAGAAATTGGTCAATCCAAAAGATAAAACACCCAAACAGAAGCTTACTGGCATAGTTTATGCAGTCCAACGTAGTGAGGACTGTCCAGGTTACACTGGGGAAACCAAACAACAATTACATATATGCATGGCACAACAGGAGAGCCACTTCGTCAGGCCAAGACTCTGCAATCCACTTACATCTGAAGGACAAGGGACACACTTTTGAAGATGACAAAGTACACATTCTGGACAGAGAAGATAGATGGTTTGAGAGAGGAGTAAAGGAAGCTATCTACTGTCAAACAGGAAAACCTACATTAAATAGGGGGCTTAAGGGAGTTGACGTCATTTTAGCAACCACGCCCCTACTCGTGGCCCCCAAGTGGCCCAAAGCTTCTGAACCATGCACCTAGGAAGCTTTTAAACCACGTGGACAGTCCTGCACGGAAAAACAAGGAGGACTGGCAAACGCTCGTAGTGGCAGAGGTTTGTACAGACATCTTTATGATTCGGTCCATAAAGATCACCGTGATCAAAATATTGTTAATAATTGCTGTCACAGTCGGAAAAGACAAGAACATAGTGAAACAATGCTGTTCACAACAGTGAATTCTACTTCTACCATTGTTTAGTGTTGTTTGCATGCCGTAGAGCCCCATGCCGCCCCCTACAGTCTGGGAGAATATTTGCTCACAACAGAGACAAGACGTAGAGGGTAGGAAGAAACCAAAAACTATGCAATTTCCGATGTGTTTCAATGCGTAGATGAAACGCGCATTGGAACTTGCATCATTTATGGTTCCTTTCTATATACAAGCAAAAACCAAGAATTCATCTTTCCAACATCTATAATGCAGCTTTAACCCCCCCCCCCCCCCACCCCCACCCACCCCCCCACCCCACCCCACCCCCCACTGTCCTATCAGGTGACCCCTCCAAAAAAGGTGACCTGCCACGTGGACATCAAGGGATAAACTATCAACCCTGCTCAATGGTCACCTTTTCCTCAGGTCACCTGATAGGACAGTGGGGTGTTAAACCTAATCCCAAAACAGTTTTGGTCCAGGTCACACTCTCCTGCTTCTTATCAAAACAACAAATCTAAAGCAATATGCCCTAACAACTCCAACATCTCATCAGTGGGTAGGAAGGAGGGGTATTTATAAATAGTTTCCAGTTAGCCACAATAGACAGCTAAAATTTATGAGTTTGACCCTCCTATATTTCCAGTCAGAATTGACAAAGTTCCTCGGTTGAGAAGCAAAATGTCTTCAAGAAACCAAAGTCCAGTAGCCTTAATTTGAAGCAATTGTTCTACTTCTTAATCTTTTATTTCATTCAAAATGTATAAAATAAACACAAACAAATACAACATACATTTACATATTGAGAAGAAAAAAAACATTTGAATGAAAAGGAGCAGATAGAAGATTAATCTTATTATTTCTGCCCCTTTTTACGAAATAAAATTATCCGTCAAACAAACGCAATATAACCTCAGTCACTTTCTAATATTTTCTTGTCTAATCTTTGACATTATAATTCACCTTTTCATAATTACTAAATACATTAGATTTTATACATGTTTTAAATATAGCAAGTGAAGTTGATTCTTAAATTCCTTGTTAATGGCATTCCACAATCTTACACCATTTACGGAAATGTTACATTCCTTCACTTTGGTTCTGAATCTGGGTTTCTTAAAGACATCAGTGCTTTTAACATGTACCCACTTACTCTCTTATGAAACATTTTCTGAATATTAGTTGGTAGATTACTCGTATTCGCTCTGTACATTATTTGCAATATTTTCCACTCTACCAAGTCAGGAAATTTCAGTATTTTGTATCTAATGAATAATTGATTGGTGTGATCTCTATAGTTACTGTTATTAATGATTCTCAATGCTCTTTTTTTGCAAAATGAACAACGGTTGTGTAAAAGTTTTACAAGTGGCTCCCCAAATTTCTAAACAATAAACTAAATATGGTTCAATCAGTGAGTGATACAATGTTAATAACCCCGACAAATTTAGTAGAAACTTGACTCTGTATAATACACCTATGGCTTTGGCGATTTTCCCCTTTATTTAACCTACACGTGATTTCCACGTGAGACTCTCATCGAACATGACTCCAAGAAATTTGGTTTCTTTTAATCTTTGAATTTCCATTCCATCTATTATTAAAGATACATCACAGCTTCTTCTGTTATTTAACAGTATATAGTTTGTTTTGTTCAGGTTCAGTGACTGTCTATTTATATCAAACCATTTTTTAACTTTAATCAATTCACTGTTTATCACTTGAGTTACTTAATGTGCATTTAATCCTGAATAAAACAATGTGGTATCATCCGCAAATAAAACTGTTCCAAGTAAATTAGATACATTTACCAGGTCATTAATAAACAATATGAACAGTTTAGGTCCGAGGACTGACCCTTGTGGCACACCATAATAAATATCTTTTAATTCAGATTTAGCATTATTTATTTGAACAAACTGTTTTCTATTGCGTAAATAACTATTAACCCATTGATGAGCCACCCCTCTTATTCCATACCGGTGTAATTTAAGAAGGAATCTTGAATGATCAATGACATCAAATGCCTTCTTTAAGTCAATAAAATCACTAATGAAATAGTTTTTATTGTCAATTGCTGATGAAATTTTATCTGCTAAATCCATAACTGCCATTGCTGTTGAATGTTTGGTCCCAAAACCATACTGTTCATGATTTAAAATAAAAATTTTATCAATGAATTTGTCCAACCTTAATGCAAACACTTTTTCTTATATTTTGGAAAACTGTGGAAGCAGTGACACTGGCCTGTAATTAGTGAAACTCTGTTTATCACCACCCTTAAATAATGGAACCACCTTGGCAATTTTCATGAAATCAGGGAAGACTCCTGTAGATAGTGACAGATTACAGATGTAAGTGAATGATTCAATAACAGATTCAATTATAGCTTTTACAGTCACCATGTCCAGATCATCACAATCAGTTGATCTTTTGCTTCCCCAGTTTTTCACAATGTTTCTTATTTCTTGTTGCTCTACTTTGTCAAGCAAAATACTATTGACATTTCTAGGTATTGCATTCATTGTATCGTGAATTATTGGTTTGCTTTCCACCAGACTCCTTCCTACATTTATAAAAAAAAATCATTGAATTCATTAGAAATTTCTTTAACTTTATAAATGTCTTTATTGTCCTTTACAAATGTAGTTTAGAAGTCTTGCATTTGCATTATCTCTGTTAATCACATTATTTATTATTCCCCATGTAGTCTTGATGTCGTCTTTGTTCTTATTCAATAGCTCACCATAGTACTCTTTCTTCTGTTTCCTAATTATTGTTACTCATTTATTTTTATACTTTTTATATCTATCTTTGGCTTCCTTTGTTTGTAACTTTAAGAATCTCATATACAGACAATTTTTTTTTTTGCACATGCATTTTTAATTCCATTAGTCATCCATGGTTGTTTATTTTAAAGGGCTTGTGTTTTTACATGGTTTACTTTGTTATTCTTTCTAAAAAAATTAATAATGGAATAAAAAAAGATTGAGGTATTGTGTGGCACTTGCTGAAATGAGCTTCCACTGCTGAGTGGCTGACTCACCTTCCGGGGTAGGGTGAGGAGCTTAGAGGTTGTTTTGTTTTTGTTTTGTTTTTTGACCTACTGCTTCTACACATTGAAAGAAGATAGTTGAGCTAGTTTTGCTGTGTTCTAAATCTAAATTAAATTAATGTTATTTTTGTTTCATACAGACCAGCTTCGTAACAACTACCAAGTGGGTAATGACTGTTCCCTGAGAGTCGTCTACGCCAATGGGATGGATACACACTACCAGACAGAGCCACATATACTTGCAGGTATGTTTTGAGAGGAACTCCTCAAAAGTACTTTAATACCAAAATCATTATAAAACAGCCCTGCTGAAAAAAAAGCAGCATAGACCAGTATAGATTGCAGGTTCAAGCCCCGTTCAGTCTGTCGCTGTTTCCTTGGGCAAGACACGTAACCCACCTTGACTGTTGGTGGAGTTCGGAGGGACCGGTGGCACCAGTGCATGGCAGACTTGCCTCTGTCAGTGCGCCCCAGGGCAGCTGTGGCTACAATGTAGCTCATCCCCACCAGTGTGTGAATGTGTGTGTGAATGGATGTAAAGCGCCTTGGGAGGGTTCCAGGACTCTAGAAGGCGTTATAATACAGTCCATTTACCATTTCTGTTGAAAACAGAAGACTGCATCTGTGATTTTGCATGCCTGTACATTGTATTTGATATTTATATATTGTGGTCAAATTGATTTCCATTTGCAGTAAAATTACAAACATGTATTATAAACAATGTATCATGTCTATTGGAATTCACTATTGATAATCTCATTAACATTTTGGGGGGTGTTTTGTTTTCTTTTACATCCGTATAGGTGCTGCTAACCCTACTGTTGCTCGACGCAACATGACTCTGCCAGGAGACAATGGTCAGAACTTGGTGGAATGGAGGTTTAGAAAGGAGCAAACTCAAGGAAAGGTCATTGTATTTGGAAGAAAACTGAGGGTAAGTGATTTTACAGATACTGGCCAGAGGTGTATTTCTTTTCAATGATGTGTAAAATGTACTGAAGCACACACTACTTTCTACATTTTAACCTGTTCTCTCTGTCAAACATCCAAAAATGGCTGTGGATATTGTTGTTACTCTCCTCTGTGTTCTCACTGGGGTTAGGAAACACACAGCAGCTGTTTCTAAACTGTTCAGCAGAGATATGTTGAGTCCATTCTCTCCAGGGCAGGCGGCAACAGACGTATAAGGTCTGTCTGGACAGATGGAAATTCTCCATCAGTCATCAGTAAAACTTGGAAAAACCTTTTACCACCAGTCATCAGCTTTGTTCTTCACGGACGGTGAAGAGTTGAACGACGAGTCGCAACATTATCTAAATGCAAACAGAATGCGAGTTAAAATATAATCTAAAATATTAACTTATTGGTAATAGAGCTGCAACAACTAATTGATAAAATAAAATCGATTAAAAAAATTGATGAAGAACTGCATTGGCAATGCATTTCGACATCAATTTGTTATGTTGTGCAACTTTTTTTCGTGTCGTGCAATCTTTATTTAACAGTCAATGCACGGCAACAGAGCAGACCGAGGCAGATCAGAAAAAGAAAGAAACCTTTAAAGGAAGACTGAAAACACATCTGTTCTCGCTGGCTTTTGGACGTTGAAGTTGGGGGAAGTAGGCCGGATATGGACTGTGAACTGGCACTCAGGTTTTTGTACTGTATTTTAAAATGGATTTTTTATTGTATTTTTATAGGATTTATTACGGTATTTTACAGGGATTTTTTAGTGTATTTTAATGGATTTATTAATATATTTTAATGGTCATATCTCTGTCCTATTGTGTGGCATTTTATTGATGTACAGCGCTTTGTTTGTCCATTCTGGCCATGTGAAAGCGCTCTATAAATAAAGTTGATTTGATTTGATTTGATTTGATTTTGATGAGGAACGACACTCTTAGAACAGTAACTTGCTTACTGACGCACAATGAGCTAATCTAGGTGGTATGGAGGAAAACAGAAACCAGCAAAGACACAAAGGCAGAAACAGTTTGGGATCAAAGCACAACTACGGGCAGATTAGCTAATGCTAGCAGGTAGCAGGCTCACGATCAAGTGGGGCTCCGTAAAAAGATGATGGCCGTGAAACTAAAAACATCTAAACTGTGTAGAAGTGGAAGAAAAGTCCTCACCATTCTTTTTATTCTTAGCTGTCTGCAGCGCTATGGAGCAGAACCGCTGCTGTCAGGTTGTCTGCTCTAGTCTGCTACACCACTGCAGGACTGTGGCAAGCCACTGTAACATGTAATTCACAAATGCGTCTATCTGTGAAAATAATTTAAACAGTATTGTGCCAAACCCTACTAATTAAATATGTCACCATTACATTTTTAGCAGTAGAAATGTAATGTTATTAGCATTTCCAGTAGCTGAACATGTTAACTAAGTACATTAAATTTTACTGATCATGGTTCAATTATAGATATATTTAGATGATAGTATGTTGTTTTGCACGCCATTGAACTGTTTTCTAATCATGTTTTGTTGTTAAATAATGTAAAGGAAGGAGAGGAAAAAATGTTTCCCTAGCAGTTTTTAATCAAGTAACTTAGTTAATGACATTTGTGGGATATGTGATGTCTTTTTAATCTGTAAAACACTTTGATTTACATCTTTTGTATGAAAAGCACTTCATAAATAAAGTTTGATTTGATTTAAATGTTCCTGTTTAATTCGATTAATTGAGTCGAGATCCCATCCGATTCATCGATGATCCTAATAATCGTTTGTTGCAGCCCTAATTGGTAATCTGCTAAAGAAAAACTATTAAATATTATTAAAATGTAAAACCATACAAATGCGCGTGTTCAATAGGTTAAACTTACACGTCGTCTCATTTATCAGCGGCGCTGTTTTCCTTTCATCCTCCATGAAACGGAGCATCGCTCGCTGCCGGATTCTGCATCTCCCAACTCTCTCTGCGTGTTCTAGCAGCCTTGACGTGATACCTGTGATTTGATCGCCCATCAAAAGTATTCTTGTAAAGCAGGTAATAAGCACAGCTACCTCCTGAGTCTGCTGTTAGCTTAGCTTTGTGGTGTTGTTATTCCGGCACTTAACACTGTCGCAGGCGGTTTCGTCATGCCCGCCTCTAAAAGGTCCCTGAGTGCTGTGTGAGTGAAATCTGAAATTGTTCACATCTTCCGCTAACCTAACCTTTATCAAACTTGAAAAAACTGGTACAGTTTTTTGGGCTGCTTTTGTCTGATATTGGTTCTTTTTTTTCTCTCTCTCTCAGATAGTCCTACTGTAAGGCAGCAACTAGTTTTTTTTTATTATTTATTTTTAATCTGGTGAATTTTACAGGTAATTTTCTGAAACCTGTGTGCTGCTGCGGCCATGAGGTTATGAGCTTTTTTGGTTTTTGGTGTCATGTGTCGAACGAGTCTGCAGCTGGTGCGTTAAACAGTGGGACAGCTCACCATGTTGAGGCAAAAACAACCCGTGTTAAAAGACATGTATGTTACATCTGACAATGTGGGCGCAATTAATCATTGGTCATAAACTCCAGCTGCCCATCCCATGCGATTTGCGCTCCGGTAACATTTGATTTTTAAATTAAGCACTTTGCACTTCTCGTTGTTTGACCTTTTTGCCATGTGAAAATGCTATATAAATAAAGCTGAATGCGAACAAATGGAGGATATTTTTGTTTGTTTGTTTACAAATTGTGTTTTTGTGTTTCCTGCCTAACAGGTAAATGGGCGAAACTTATTGTCAGTAGATTATGATCGCACATTACGGACAGAGAAAATTTATGATGACCACAGGAAGTTCATTCTAAAGATCATCTATGACATCCAAGGTCATCCAGCACTCTGGATTCCTAGTAGCAAGCTGCTGTCAGTCAACTTAACGTTCTCCAGGTAAGCATGTTTTGGCTGGGGAATTATGATTATAAGTCAGCCATTAAAGATGGCATCACACCATTGTAAGACTAAGCAGGCCCCCAAACAACCCCAGATTATACATAATAAAAATTAAGATATTTTAATAGGCTACAGTTTGAGTAAGGTTTAGATGTGAATTTAGATTATTGAAATTAAACATGATTGTAGTTCAGACCATGTGTTTAAAGGGAGACTAGGCAGTTTTGGCTTGCTTTTAGCACCCCCTAGTTCTCGTTTGTAGAACCGCTATGCGTTTGTCTTTTTTTTTTTTTTTTTTTTTTTTTTTACCGTATCGTATCCTGTCTGGCTGTGAAGCAAGCAGAATTGATGTCTGAATGCTGGTGACAAGCCTTACAGATTTATTCTCAGGTGGAGCATCAAAGCGTTTGCTTTTAATGTCACGCCTGATACTTAAAACTTTATTGTTGTTGTTGTTGAATGCTTTGTAATTCCGACCAGACACGGAGACAGAGGTGAAAGAGAAAGGAAAAGAAAAGGTGGAGAGAGAGGAGGAGGGGGGGGGGGGGGGTTCCACAAAAATAAACAATGAACAAGAGTCTGCTTCTAAACCTGCAGAAAAAGACAAAAAAAACAAAAGGACACAAAAAAGGGACACAACAACAATACAACAAGATCTACCTATCACTGCGTCAACTTGATGAAAAAAAAAAAAAACAAAAAAACAATATATATATATATATATATATATATATATATATATAATCAACATTGCTTAACTGAAGAATCACGATAATAAATCACAATGCATTAAGTGCCCCCCATAGTCTTAAGACATGTGTTGAACGTGCCCAAGCCCATACTTTTGAGAGCACCATGTGAGCACCTGTGTGTGTACACGCGCTTGTTTATTTAAGGTTTCTCTATAGGAGCGTCCAACAGAGTGTGAGGGACCACAGATCCGCCCCCCAAAGATGCGCAGGAGACGGGGGGAGCTCCAAGTCCCAGAGATCCAGGCGTTGCCCCAGAATGCAGGAACCCCAAAGAGACTGCAACCAGAAAGGCCCCCGCCCCCCTCGAGAGGCACAGAGGATCGCCCCGGGGGGCCACAACCAGCAGCCGGCAGAGTCCCTGGAGATATCAGCGGCAAGCCCACAGGCCCGCCCGCAGCCTCCCACCCCCTAGCCGGCCGAGCCCGGGACCCAGCGACCCGGGACCCAGGGGTGACCACCCCCGCCGGGGACCCAGCAGAGCCCAGGGACCCAGACCCCACCAGGCAGCCACTGGGATCTATCAGGCAGATGCCAAAATCTTAAACCCCCAGACCCGGTTGCCACGAACACTCAGGCAGACCATGGCACAAGCCCCCACACCAGGTGTGGCAGGGGGAGGGGGGACAAAGATCTATATCATCAAGAGAAGTTCCAGGAGAGGGGAGGACCCAAAGGCCCCACCTGACATATACAGTCATACACAAACACAGTCATACACTCCCTCCCTCATGCTCACACATGCACATACAACCCAAGACTTACAAAAATGCACGCCGGACACTCACTCATGCTCCCCATACACACCCTATTAACTCTGGTCCCGGTACTGCTGCACATGGGGTACAACCATCACCGGTAACCAGAGTTTGACCCTTTCTGCTGGGGTGCTGATGAGCAGGCTCCCCCGCCCAACGCTGAGCACAGCAACCCACCACCCCAGACCCCAACCAGACGGCCAGATCTCCCTCCTAGCCTCCAGCCCCAGGAAGCCTAGCAACAACAGAGGTGGCTAAGACCCCTAGTCTCCCTCCACCTGCTCCAATATAGTGTTGTGTGATCATGAGGTGTATTCCATGGCTGTGGTGAGTGGGCAGTGCGGGCATCATCTGGCATATGCCAGCTGATGCCACCGCACCACCCCACTTACACCCTCAGCCATCAGTGTCTAAGTGCGGTTTAAAATTGGAAGTGGGCACCGGCACTCGGGAGGAGGCTGAAATATCCCCCTGCCAAATGCCGTTGAATGTGCTCACTCCCAAGGCCCTAAGTGTGTGTTTGTGTGGAATGTCGTCAGTGGAAGTGTATAAGGTGCAAATAAAATTGGGGGGCAGGTTGCCACAGGAATGCGGAAATGGGGTCCATACCCGCACTCCCTGACTTGCCCACCCCCCAAGGTCCTATGTGTATGTTTGTGTGATGATGTGAGGGAGCAGGAGGAGAGGAACATGCGGGGATGGGGAGGAATGGCTGGTTCGGCTTAGCCCTCCAGGGAGCCAGCTCCCCTACTGGCCCCAATAGGCACCTCTGTTGTCAAACTGCCACCCAGGGCATGGAGACCCCAGCCCATCCTGCCAGGGCCCAAAGCAGCAGCATTACAGAGCCTCACGGAGTCCGAGGGCACCAACCCAGCCCCATCCCAGCAGAATATCTATGCCCACCCCTGCATTTGCACAACTTCCAGAATATATAAGACATGGGACATCCAGGTAAGGTTTGGTCCTCCCCGTCCTGGACCTCCCCCTCCCCTGTGATGGAACGGCAGAGGAGCCAAGGTCTACCTGATGCCCCCGAGCCCGGGCCAGGCACTGCTGAGTGTTCCTGCCTTCTTCCCGGCAGCATACATGTCAGGACCCGACCCCCAAGGCACCGCCCAGATCCCCACACGGGGCCGGCCACCCCCAAACCCCGAGCCCCCAGGCCCCCACCCAGACCCGCCCAGGGGCATTGCAGCCGCCAGGCAGTGACCCATGGCCGCCGCCAAGATCCCCAAGGGGCCCCACTCACAACCGCCAGCAGTCCACCCCCCGAGGCAACCCAAGCACCTCCAGAGGGGGGCAACAGCCCCCCAGTCCCAGACACCCCCAGTGAACCCACCTCCAGGGAACATCCGGATACTCCAAACTCAGACCCCCCCCCCCCCCACCCACCCACCCACCCACCCACCCACACCATCCCGCAGGACAACATCAATGGCCCCCCACCCTCGCTATGTGATGGAACCGATCAAAGGAGCCCAGAGAGATTCATCTGAAGTGGAAGCAGAGGCTATATCAAGTGCAATATGATCTAACAAAAGATTTCTATACTGGTTAATGCAGAGACTTTCTCTATTTTTCCAATTCAAGAGGATAGTTTTCTTAGCGATGCATATGGCAGTCAGAACCACGTGAACCAAAGATGTTGCAATCGGGACTTCGTGCAGCTGTCCCAGTAAACAAAGAGAAGGGGAAGTTGGGATATGACATTTCAGACATTTTGACAGATCCTCACATACTCTACCCCAAAATTCCTGGACAGGTGGGCAGGACCACAGTGCATGAATGTAATTGTCAGGAATGTTGTTTGTGCAGTGTGTACAGGTGTCAGACGACACAAACCCCATCTTGAACATCCGATGACCTGTATAGTGTACTCTGTGTAGAATTTTGTACTGAATTAATTGTAAATTGGGGTGTCTGATCATTTTAAAAGTTTTTAAACAAGTTTGGGACCAGAAGTCCTGGTCAAAGCTAACTGATAGATCCACCTCCCATTTTTCAATAGGGATTGCAATTTTATCGTCTATTTTGGACAGTGTCTTATATACTTTAGACAGTAGTTTGGGGTGTTTGAGATTATAAAAGTCTAATACCCTTGGTGGTGTTTGTAATTCTATTTTATTGAGCTTAAATTTTTGTTTGACTACAGATTTAATTTGGTGATATTCTAAAAAGCTATTCTTATCCATTCCAAATTGGGAGACTATTTGATTAAATGGGATGAAGTCCAATCCTTCATATATGTGTTCCAGGTATAGGATTCCTTTATTTTTCCAGTCCGGAAGGTTCATCATTTTGTTGTTTTGCAAAATGTCAGGATTGTTCCAGATAGGTGTGCGTCTGCATGGTACTAGTGAAGACTCTGTCATTTTAAGATACTCCCACCATGCTGTCAGAGAGGTGCTGATACTAATACTTTTGAAGCTTTCATGTTTTCTTATGCTTGGGCTAATAAATGGTAAGTCTGAAAGCTCTATCGTATTGCAAAGTGTCTGTTCTATATCTAACCAGGACTCGTCTAATGGGTTATCTTGCAACCATCTTGGTATATATTGCAGCCTGTTGGCTAAGAAATAATAATAAAAGTTGGGTAAATCCAGTCCTCCTCTGTCTTTGGTCTTCTGAAGCGTTTTTAAGCTAATTCGTGGAGGTTTATCCTGCCAAAGGAATTTAGTAATTGAGGAGTCCAGAGATTTAAACCAGTCAGCTGAAGGTTTGTTTGGGATCATCGAGAATAAGTAATTTATTCTGGGTAAGACCATCATTTTAATTGTAGCAACTCTCCCCATGAGTGATATTGGTAAGGATTTCCATCTTGCAAGATCATCTTCCACTTTCCTTAAAAGTGGGATGTAATTCAGTTTGGTTAGATCTGCTAACTTGGGAGAGATATTAATTCCCAGGTATGTGATATTCCCTGACTCCAATTGTGTATTAAGCAAATTGACAAATGAGAAATTAATTGGTAGAACTGTGGATTTTAACCAGTTTATAGAGTAATCTGAAACTCTGGAAAAAGAGTTTATCAGTTCTATTGCTTGGGAGAGAGAGGATTGAGAATTCTGGAGAAAGAGTAAAACATCATCTGCATAAAGACTGATCTTATGTTCTATTTTCTTACACTTTATCCCTTTAATATCTGTTGTTTGCCTAATTGCTGCTGCTAGTGGTTCAATAAAGATAGTAAATAGTGAGGGGGAGAGTGGGCATCCCTGCCTGGTCCCCCTCTTAAGACAGAAGCTAGCTGACATTTGGTCGTTCGTCCTGACACGTGCTGTTGGTGAACTGTATAATGTTTGTAGCCAGTTTATGAAGAAGTTCCCAAAACCAAATTTATGTAAAGTTGCAAATAAGAACTTCCAGTTAACTCTATCAAAAGCTTTTTCTGCATCTAGAGATAATGTACTAGTTTCTATGTTTCTACTGTAAGAGAAATCTATCAAATTAAGTAATCTACGTGAATTTGTGGGTGATTGTCTACCCTTAATGAAACCAGTTTGGTCAGGGTGTATTATGAAGGGGGTTACCTTCTCTAATCTTTTGGCCAGGGCTTTACAAATTATTTTGAGATCAACATTAATAAGAGAAATTGGGCGATAGCTGGTAGGAAATGCCGGGTCTTTGCCTGGTTTTAACAAGAGACTAATATTGGCTGAATTCATGTTTGGCTGTAATCTGCTGCTCTCTTCGATTTCCCTCACCATTCTGAAAAATATTGGAGCCAGAATGATCCAGAATTCTTTGTAGAATTCTACTGGGAACCCGTCTGGACCTGGAGCTTTCCTATTCGTCATGGATTTAAGGGCTTCCTGGAGCTCCGCTGATGTTAGTGGCGAGTCCAGGACTGTAGCTTGGCTGTCTGATAATTTAGGAAGTGTTATCCTGTCAAGGAACTCATTGATCTCATTATCTGATGGGTTTATCTGTGGTGAGTACAACGTTTGGTAAAAGTCTCTGAAGGTGTTGTTTATTCTTTCAGGGTCATATACTATATTCCCGGTTGAGTCTTTAACAGCAGATATGGTAGTTTGTCTTTTTAACACCTTAATCTAACAGCTGAAATGTCTCTCAGCCATCCTTATTGTCTACAGGAGTGGTTCATCACTAAATTAAACAAATCAGTTATGTTCATGATCTAAAACATGCAGGAAACGTGCTAGACACAGCTTACATACCTGGTACTGCAGTCTAAGTTACACAGACCGGACCAGTAACTGGGGCGATAGAGGCTGTGAGGCATTTCCTTACCCTCTAACAGGGCTGCCAACTTTCATGCGTTGAGCTCTCACTCCACAGCTCCAATATCTCACGCTGATTAATCAACTCTCCCCTCCCCACCCCCCACCCCTCGCTCTAATGGCCAGTGAACAGGGTGAAACAGTCCGCTCACACGCTGGCTCAAGAAAAGTATTTAAAGATGTGGAAAAGTTGCAACGTATCCCTTTAAATCAAGTGCAAGTCAAGTATTTGTACAAAATGTGAAGCTGATTGTGTGCTTCTGCTTGTGTGCATGTCTTTCCAGCACAGGGCAGGTGACAGGCCTTCAGAGGGGTTCAACCACAGAGAGATGGGAGTATGACAGTCAAGGAAGAATCATTTCCCGAGTTTTCGCTGATGGAAAGATATGGAGCTACACATATTTAGATAAGGTAAAAGATTAACACTAAATAAATTAACTGCCATACATTGTATTATTTTTGTGCATCACATGGAGTCATCTGAATGACCCTTCTGCTGCACAAGTTAGGTTAGGTTAACATTTTTGTCTTTGCCAACATCCTTTTTAAGCTGACATCATGTTTAAATATCGGTGTGGATATTTAGAACTGTAAAGATGTTTTTGATTCATTAATAAGGGAAGTTAAGTTAAGAGGGAAACATCTACCTCTCAAAAAGATTAACAGAGGAGGGGTCAGTTTTGGTGTGTTTTGGGGAAATTTCAACTGACAATGGCAGATGCACGTGGAAACTCTACTCGCACAGGCCGGGCTAAGGTCTCACCCTCGACTGAACCTGCATCTCCGCCGAAAGGGGCTATGGATCCCGAGGATGTGCTCAGTTTGGGTCACCTTCAGTATCACTGTTTTCGTTCCGTGTATGTTTGGGGTTTTGTTTTGTCAGGTCACCCATGCTCTTAATCATTTCTGGGACTGGTATACATTCCATGCTGCAGTGTAAAATATTACTTAAGCATGCAGCAGGCTGGATCGCTTCAACAATCGGGCTGGACTAAAATTTGTTAGCCGGAACAGTAATGGTCCAAACCAACCTATTAAACGCACTCAAGTTCTTCACCATCTTCAAACTTTAGGAGCCCATATTTCTTTCCTCCAGGAGACCCACTTGCAATCTCCTGGCCACACCAGATTAAAGGGGAGGTGGGTCAGTTAAGTTATTTATTCCAGTTTTATGGTAAATCTAGGGGGGCTGCAATTTTGATTCACAAATCAGTTCCCTTTGTGTGTTCTAATGTAGTATCTGATCCTAATGGAAGGTTTGTGTTTGTAACGGGACAACCAAACAGGAACCCCGTTATTTTGGCTAACGTTTACGATCCAAATTGGGATGATGACAATTTTTTTCCTCAGTTGTTTACCAAATTGCCTGACGTGTCCATACATTGACTTATTATGGGAGGTGACTTCAACTGTTGGCTTAACTTGGTGTTAGACCGCTCTTCCACTAGACCAGGTGTGTTTTCAAAGTCCTCTAAATCTATCTGATCCTTCATGGAAGAGTTCTCAGTCATTGATCCATGTCGTTTTCTTAATTCAACCGGTAAAATTTCTTCTTTTTTTTTTCTCATGTTCATCACTTCAATTCCCGCATTGATTATTTTCTCCTGGAAAAACGCTTTCTCCATGCTGTTAGGTTTTGCTCCTACAATGCTATTCTAATTTCAGATCATGCTCCATCCACGCTGGAATTATGTGTACATGAGCATGAACGTATTTAACTCCTTTGGTGTCCTAATACGCGTCTGCTATCTAACAAAGATTTTGTGAAGTTTGTTTCTAACAAATTGAGTCTTTTCTTACTACCAATAGAACTCCAGGGATCTCAGCCTCCCTGGTATGGGAGACCATGAAAGCATATATTAGGGGTGAAATTATTTCATACAGTAGCTATGAGAACAAACACAGGGAAAAAAATTACAAGAGTTGATGGTGTGAATTTCCCAGCTTAATAGTATGTACTGTATGCCTCCTCCCCATCCCCCAACATATATAGGGATCATCTTTCTTTTCAAGCTGAGTATGATACACTCTCCACTAGAGAGGTTGAGGAACTCTTATTTCAAGCTAAATACTGTTATTATGAATCTGGAGACAGGGCGACTAAACTTTTGGCTCATCGGCTTCGACAGGCATTCTCCTCTACAGATTCTGCTAATTTATGCTCCTGGTGTTACAGCGGCACGCGTCCCAGAAGCGGCACGTCGCGTCGCTAAAGATTGGATCGGGTTCTAGTTTTTGACGCAAGCAGCTTCTGGGATGCATCGGTTTCCGCAGTTAATATAGGGCTAATCAGGAAATCACACACGATTTCAGTGTAAAATCCCTGGTAACCTTCAAAATAATAATACTACAGCAATACAGTTTATATATATGACACTTACTTGTGACCCAATGCTGGTCTTGTATCTTGGGGTAATATGACTCAATCATGACAAAGATTAAGTTATAAAAGATAACCAGTTTATTACAATCCAGTCCATGTCAGTAGTACAGATACATGCATGCGTATGGAGGAGATCCCAGTCCAAATTCAAACTCCCCCCGGCCAATGCCCAAAGCACACTTTTTATCCTCTGAGGAAACTGTCCCCTCCCATATAGGCAGATGAGATGGGAGACTGCATCTCCTCAGAGTAGCTAACCAGTGGCTCTTGGTGTCATTTTATCTTTAAGATCTGAGGCTCATTCTCTCCCATTTAAGGTGAACTTTCTGCACACACCAAGTCTTTCTGTCTCAGCCAGAGCTGGTCATCTGACCATGTATGCTAAACATTTTATAGACAAAACTTTTGGTTTGGAAAGCAACAAGACTTTAAGCTTGCTGTCTGCATGTGCCTCTCAGGTCAAAGGTTATCCTGAGAGGTAAACAATGGCCTCCTGTTGTCATACCAGACTGAAATGCTTCATGTGATTCACCTTATCCTTTTTATTCTGAACTAAATACAGAATTACAATATTATACAATATTCTCTATACAATATTCTCCGGCTCTTTTAGGAGAACCGGTTCTTACAGCTCGGCTCACTAAAATTAACCGGTTCTTACAGCTCTCAAACGGCTCCTCACTTTGTTTTATAATTTAATTTATTACCAGAACATATGTAAAATGTGTGTGACATTATTGACCGATCTACAAACCTACATTTAATCAACTGTTAATCATTTAAAGGAAGACTAGGAAGTTTGGGCTTGTTTTTTGCACCTCTTGTGTCCAGGACCAAAAGCTAGACTTATTTTCTCGCTGTGTGAAATGACTCCCCAGCCATCATTAGCGTCTATAGAAGGGATTCATCACTAAATCAAACATATCAGATGTGTTCATGATCTAAAACATGCAGGAAACCTGCTGGAAGTAAACTGCTGCACCAGGTACATCAGCTAATCAGCGGCACGCCACACTGAACTTACAAGTCTGATATTCTGGCTACGGGGGCAGTGGTGTCTTTTACTTTCTCTGTAAGTAAGTTATTTTTATGGACTTAACTATTTACAGGTAAAAAAAATAAACTTAGAAAAGCTGAGATAATCATACAGGGACATTTGCTGCGCCTGCTTGAAAAGATATTTTTGCTTTGCATAGTTCACACTATTCCTTTGAATTGTCAATATTGCTAAAATGTGTCCAAATCTGGCTGCATCTCCTGCTTTAACTCATGTCCTCACCTTTCTGTAGCCTAGGGGTGCCAAATCCCGGTCCTGGGGGATTGGTATCCAGCAGGTTTTGTGGTTTCTCTACTTCAACACACTTGATTCAGTGGTTGAATCACCTGTGCAGCAGCTCATCAAGCGCTGCAGACACCTATTAATCAGCCTCAAAAACAGTTTGGATAAAAGGACGAACAACTAAGTCCTTCAGGGGTACTTCTGAGTTAAAAAATGCTCATGAATACGTATGTGGAGTAACCAGGTAGGTAGGTTTTAAAAGTTGCAAATCTGCAAACGCCTGCCTCCAGAGGGTTAATCACCTGCTGATTGAAATCAGGTGTGTTGAAACAGAGTTAAAACTAAAAACTGCTGGATTCTGGCCCTCCAGGACCAGGATTGGGCACCAACTGCATCTAGCCTTTTTTGTCTCTCCCCTTTGTTACTACCCTCCTCTGTGATGTTCTGGTTAAGTCTCCTGACCCAGGACAATATGGGAGGCAAAAACGGAAGAAATAATATTTATTTTGAGAAAAAGGGAACTAAAGGAGCGACGTCAAAGGGAGGAGAGAAGGGTCCGTTTAAGGTTGTGACGAAGCGGTGGGTTTGGAAGGCGGCTGTGGTGTTAGTGGGAGGTTGTCAGGTCTGAGGTGGAGGTCAGGCTTGAGAGTCCTTCCAGGAGGGGAGAAGAGAGTGCAAGGTGTGTGAGTCTGTCTGGGTGAGTAGGGGAGACATGGTCCAGAGAGGAGGTCCGTAAGTTTATGGCTGAGGGATGGACGAGGCGAGTGTACTTGGAGACAAGAAGGGGAATTAGGAACTCGAGGAACTAAAGACAAGCACAAGAGGTTCAAAGCTTGAGAAGTTGTCATGTGATCTCAAGTTATAGCAATACCCAAAGTGAGTAATCATCCAGCAAGGTGGTGTTGTCTCCCTGCTCCTTTTAAGCCCAGCAGCAGCAGCAGCTTCGGATCAACCAGAGGTTAAATGCGCCAAAAGGCAGATGGAGCTGGATAGATGGCACCCAAATGGAAATATAGCGAGCCAGCACAAGAAAGAAAATGTTAAAACAAGAGGAGTGTTCATTTGAAAGTGGGCATGTTGTAAAACAAAAATAAATTTTCTGGTCATAAACATTCTAGCTGCTGCAGATCACAAGACAGAAGAGAATAATTCTGTCTGGATGTGGACTCACTAATCGTGTTTTATACTAATAAAGACAATTAGTTGTTGAAATACTTTCTTTGAGAGGTTTCATCATATATATATATATATATATATATATATATATATATATATATATATATATATATATATATATATATATATATATATATATATATATATATTACTCATGGCAAAATAACTTGAGGTGATCAGTAAACAGTGTAAGGTAACCTGTATGCTCCACAGAAACACAACTCAGCTGAAAAATGTTGGTGTTGCTGAACATTTTGCTCAGTTTCATGGTTTTTTGTCAGACTCTGAACCAGGAAATGGCTGCAGACAGTGAAACAGCAGGCAGACATTTCTGGAGCAACATGTGACTCCATCCCCTAATCAATAGACCCTTTTACTGTTTGTAAACAATATGACGTCAGCGAGAATGCGCGCGCAGCTTGGCAACAGAGAATGGCGTTGTGTCAGCCTTTATCAAGCTATGCTGCGGGGTTATCACCGGCAAATCTTGAATGTTATATTATTAAACTCACTTTAACGAATGGCAACAGACTCCCGGATCCCTGTGGCATTACGGAATGGGTGGAAGATGTAGGTGCGTGGCCAGAAATCCAGTGGCCCGATATATATACGTTTTTAGTGGAGAGGCCCAGTAAGTACACACGTGAGAAGCTACGGGCATACAAATCGTTAGTTAGATGCATACAACTATGTTGTCTGTGGCCACGTACAGAAAGTAAAATATCACGACATAGACTCTGAGTTTTGCATCTTGAAGGCAGAAGTCCTTCCTAGCCAAAGACAAGGACACAAGACTGCTACGTACGAGGCTTGGGTCATAGTAAACAAACCAGAGAACTACGTCTTCACAGCCAACTGTACCTGCATGGCAGGGTGAGTATAGCATAGGTTTCTTTTTTTAGCGTGCTCAGAGTACAATCATGTTAATTTTAGAGAAATACAGTTTATACTAATATGCAGTGGGAAAATACAGATGAATTAGAATGAAATGTTAATTTGAAGCATGAAATAAAGCGTATAAATTTATATGTAACCTTAGTACATAATTACCTTACCTGATATAAAATGGGCGCTACAAACTCGAGCATTTCGGATCGTGTTTTCAGTCCAGTTTTCATCGACCCTTTTGATGACCTGCAGCCACAGACGCCTCCGATTTTGTTGAAATGGATGTGCTCCCTTCGGAATTCTGTAAAGTTTCAGTCCACTGCTTGAAGAGAAGCGATTCTGGCATCCATACACGCAACAACCCGACATTTTTACGTGCTCAGAACTTCAAAACAAAGGGTTTAAAACGCTGTTTTAGTATCGAGTGTGAATGAGGAAGCCTTCACTCTCGTTGCCAGGCTTTGCGCGCAACTTTTGATGACGTAGGTAGTAAAAGGGTCTATCAGTGGCCAGAAAAGCCTGGGCCGGGGGCTCGCTACCCCTCAGCCCCCCCCCAAAACTTCGCCCCTGCCATAGCTATTAAGCATTCTGTTGGGTGACTTGATTATTTTTTTAGTAGATGTGTCACTGCTCTAGTTGCTTTACTACTTCAATGGTATGTTATACACTCTCTTTTTTTGGCCTCTCTAACAGTCCATGGTCCTACTGCTGCACAGCCAGCATCAGTACATCTTTGAATATGACTCGGGGAATCGTCTGTCTGCAGTTACCATGCCCAGTGTGGCTCGACATACCATGCAGACCATCAGATCCATTGGATACTACAGAAACATATACACCCCACCAGAAAGCAATGCCTCTGTCACTGTTGACTACTCGGAAGATGGACAGGTTTGTGGCGTGCAACAAATTCCCAAACAGTCTTTTTACTGAATGCAATATTTTTTTTGCAATGTTACTTCCATTCTTGATAAGTGATGCCAAGCTGCTTCATCTAGGGGACTGTCATGAGCATCTGCTTTGCATTTAATTTAATCTTCCAATGTTTTAATGGATTTTTGTCTTTTCAGCTTCTCAGACTTTCCCACCTAGGTACTGGTCGACAGATACTATACAAATATCGCAGACAGGTATTTGAATTTTTTAAACATACAACAGTAATTATCATTTAAATATTTTTTTAAGAAAATGTATATTTGCTCTTTTGAATGGTGAACATTCCTCATTTAAAGGCATAGATAGCAAAACAGTCTCACCTCTAAAGCAGTCCCACATTTAGAAGATTCGATAAACTTGTTTTTTTTAAATAATAGTTTGATTTCATTATTATGTTTA
Source organism: Nothobranchius furzeri (assembly GCF_043380555.1). Classification (NCBI taxonomy): domain Eukaryota; kingdom Metazoa; phylum Chordata; class Actinopteri; order Cyprinodontiformes; family Nothobranchiidae; genus Nothobranchius; species Nothobranchius furzeri. The sequence continues at coordinate 72,666,201 of NC_091747.1, read as the reverse complement.
GTTTTTTTAGTTAAATTTGTCTGAGCTTTTTTACAAAAAGTTAAAATTATAAATGTTTTTGTGCCATTGAGCTTATATAAGTAATAAAATCTACATCCTATAGCTTATTTTCATTCATTTATCATGAGACATGATCAGGTGGTCATGGTGAGGCGTTGTAGCTATAAAAGAAGAAGAATTTAAGTGAACTGCTGTCACATTGACTGTAATAATGTATAACTGGATTTGTATGATCTGGTTCTCCATAACATTTTACTCTGTTGTTTTTCTCTCACTAGAATAAGCTGGCAGAGATTCTTTATGATTCAACACGAGTCAGTTTTACGTATGATGAGACTGCCGGGGTGCTTAAGACGGTTAACTTACAAAGTGAAGGTTTCATCTGCTCCATTCGGTTCCGCCAAATCGGCCCTCTGGTTGATCGACAGATATTCCGCTTCAGTGAAGATGGGATGGTGAATGCACGCTTTGACTATACCTACGACAACAGTTTCAGGGTCACCAGCATGCAGGCTGTAATCAACGAGACGCCACTGCCAATCGATCTCTACCAATTCGATGACATATCTGGGAAAATGGAACAGTTTGGAAAGTTTGGAGTCATTTATTATGACATCAACCAGGTGAGACAAAATAACCCTATTTAAATCATCTCTAGTTGATTAGGAAGAAAAAACTACCTCAGGAAGTTGTTTTTTGAACAGAATCTGATGCCCACAGTTTGCTTAAAAGGAATCATCACATGTTCAGAGCACTTTTTTTTCCTAATTTTGATGAGTCTACCTAGTCTGCTAAGAACTGTAGATTCAGTTTACTATTAAAAGCCATACCTGCAAAAACGCAGTCCCAACATTCTTCTTTTTTTGCCATGATACTCTCTTTTTCCCCACTTAACTTTAACATTTACTGTGTTGTTTTTACAGTGCATCCAGAAAGTATTCATAGCGCTTCACTTATTCCACTGTTTTGTTTATGTTACAGCCTCATTCCAAAATGGATTTAATTCATTTTGCCCATAAAAGTCAACACCCCATATTGATAATGTGAAAAAAGTGTCTGAAGTTGTTACAAATTTATTAAAAATAAAAAACTTGAAACATCACATGAACATAAGTATTCACAGCCTTTACTCAGTACTTTGTTGATGCACCTTTTGCAGCAATTACAGCCTCAAGTCATGTTGAATATGATGCCGCAAGCTTGCCACACCTAGCTTTGGGCAGTTTTGCCCGTTCGTCTTTGCAGCACCTCTCGAGCTCCATCAGGTTGGATGGAAAGCGCTGGTGCACAGCAGTTTTCAGTTCTCTCCAGAGATGTTCAATGGGGTTCAGGTCTGGGCTCTGGCTGGGCCACTCAAGGACATTCACCGAGTTTTTCTGTAGCGACTCCTTTGATATTTTGCTGTGTGCTTAGGGTCATTGTCCTGCAGAAAGGTGACCCGTCGCCCCAGTCTGAGGTCAAGAGCCCTTTGGAGCAGGTTTTCATCCAGGATGTCTCTGTACATTGGTGCAGTCATCTTTCTGTCTATCCTGACTAGTCTTCCAGTTCCTGCCGCTGAAAAACATCCCCAAAGCATGATACTGCCACCACCATGCTTCACTGTAGGGGTGGTATTGGCCTGGTGATGAGCAGTGCCTGATTTTCTCCAAACGTAACGCCTGGCATTCACTCCAAAGAGTTAAATATTTGTCTCATCAGACCAGAGGATTTTGTTTCTCATGGTCTGAGGGTCCCTAAGGTGCCTTTTAGCAAACTCCAAGGGGGCTGCCATGTGCCTTTTACTAAGGAGAGACTTCCAACTGGCCATTCTACCATACAGGCCTGATTGGTGGATTGCTGCAGAGATGGTTGTCCTTCTGCAAGGTTCTCCCCTCTCCACAGAAGACCGCTGGAGCTCTGACAAAGTGACCATCCGGTTATTGGTCACCTCCCTGACCAAGGCCCTTCTCCCCGTTCACTCAGCTTAGAAGGCCGGACAGCTCTAGGAAGAGTCTTGGTGGCTCCAAACTTCTTCCACTTACGGATGATGGAGGCCACTGTGATCATAGGAACCTTTAGCAACAGAAATGTTTCTGTAACCTTCCCCAGCCTTGTGCCTCAAGAGACAATCCTGTCTCGGAGGTCTACACTCAGTTCCTTTGTCTTCATGCTTGGTTTGTGCTTTGACATGCACTGCCAACCCAGGGGCCTTATATAGACAGGTGTGTGCCTTTCCAAATCATGTCCAATAAACTTAGGCTCTGTCCACACGTAGCCGGGGATCTGCCAAAACGTAGATATTTTTCTACGTTTTGGCCTGTCATCCACACGAAAACAGAGTTTTTTCACACGAAAACGGATCTTTTTAAAAACTCCGGCCAAAGTGAAGATCTGCGTTTTCTCCGTTTTGGGTGTCTGCGTGTGGACAGACAAAACCGGAGTTTTAAGGTCCGCAACGTCACTTTCCGCGACAAAAAAATGCTGACATCACGTGTGCGACCTGTGTTTACACTAGCCGGCATCATGGAAGCCCTCGGAGCTGCGCTCTGTCACTACCTGATCCATCAATTGTCCAAGCGCTTGTTGCTTGTTTGTTTTTGCGAGCGGAATTACTTCTCCTTGCGGAAGACCACAGACGAAGGACAAGGTTAAGAACAGGGGAAGTACTGCCGCCTACAGGTCTGGCATGTCCTTAACAACGTATTTATCCGGGTACGTGTGGACAGAGTTTGTTTTTAAAACGCGGTGGTGTGGATGCAAGTTTTTGGAGGGGCGGATATTCCTTTTTTTTAAAAACCCGGCTACGTGTGGACTAGGCCTTAGTTTACCACAGGTGGACTGCAGTTAATCTGCTGAAACACCTCAGGGATGATCAGTGGAAACAGAATGCACCTCAGCTCAATTCTGAGCTTCATGTCAAAGGCTGTGAATGCTTGTTTTCATGTGATTTCTCAAGTTTTTTTTATTTTTACTATATTTGCTACAACTTCAAAACACTTTTTTCACATCACCATTATGGGGTGTAGTGTGTTGAACTTTATGGGCAAAATGAACTTAATCCATTTTGGAATGAGGCTGTAACATAAACAAAAACGTAGAACAGGTGAAGCGCTATCAATACTTTCCGGATGCATTGTATACTGCAATATATGATTTTTTTCCCCACTGTAATTGATTAATGATATAAATGTTTCCACAAATTTCATTTCATTCAAGTTCACATGTTGTGGTCATTAATTGCTTAATCTTGATTGAAGTAGTGTCTTGACCACATTAAGATCGGAGAAGGGAGCTCCCTCTTGCCTGGGTGGAATGCAACCATTTTTTTCTCTTTCTGTCAGATCATATCAACCACTGTGATGTCCTACACCAAACATTTTGACCAGCATGGCCGCATCAAGGAGATCCAGTATGAAATTTTCAGGTCTTTAATGTACTGGATCACTATTCAATATGACAACATGGGCCGAGTCACCAAGCGCGAGATCAAGATTGGACCTTTCGCCAATACAACCAGATATGGTTATGAGTATGATGATGATGGACAGCTTCTGACAGTCTCCCTCAATGAGAAGCTGATGTGGAGGTTAGATTATTTCATTAAACCAAACAGTTTGCATGATGTTTGGTGTTAATAATACATTTTCTGGCTTTTCAGATATAGTTACGACCTGAATGGAAATCTGCACTTGTTGAATCCAGGAAACAGTGGTCGTTTAACCCCTTTACGCTACGACCTGAGGGACAGAATCACTCGTCTGGGAGACATTCATTACAGGCTGGATGAAGATGGATTTTTGAGACAGAGAGGAACTGAAATATTTGAATTCAATTCCAAAGGTGAGAATTAATTATGTGTATATGTTGTGTTCAACATGACAAAAGAAGTTGTGTTATATGAAAGAATCTCAGGAAAGTCCATTCAAAGGTCATTTATCAGGGGGATAGCAAAACAGCAAATTGTGTTGAAATTTCGTGATGACTAAAGAGTTGGGGTTGGGTTATGTTGTTATAGCCAATGTTGTACCGGAACATGTTCATGAACTCGCTCAGTTATTTTATTTTATTTTATTTATTTATTTTTGAACATGAACTGACCTCGCTCGTATTTTGCCTGATGAACGTTAAAGTTCACTCTGGCATGTGTGAACGATATTCTCTCGCCATTCGAGCTCCAGATCTCCACGGAGCTAAAGCTAAAACATCCTGTTAACCATAGACTTTGTAAAAAGTAGAACCTGGAAATTTGGCCATCATAGGCAGTAGTGGTCAGTGTGGCGTCTACTCTTCTATGCCTATGCTGTGTGGAGGATGGATGTCATGGTGTGTTCCATTTATCTCAGAAAATATACCGTTACACCATTACAAGTGTGTGTGTGGTGGTGGTGGTGGTGGTGGTGGTGGGGGGGGGGGGGGGTCCACCGATTCTATTTATAACCTTTATGGACAGGATTTGACATTCCAGAGTCTGGGAGCAGCAAACGCGAATGCACGCTCCCCACAAGACTTGTATCTCATTTTGGGAATGTGGAACAGTAGAGGTCAGCAGACCTCAGTGACCTGGAGGGGATGTAGGGGGTGAGCAGCTCTGACAAGTACATGCGGGCTAGACCATTCAGGGCTTTGAAGGGAAAAGGTAAAACTTTTCATTTCATTCGAAAGTGCAGAGGAAGCCAGTGAAGATTGGCCAGAATGGGAGTGATGTGACAGCGTCTGTGTTTGAAAGAAACCTTGTAGTCTGGACTTTATGTACACGGTTGATCCCATCACATGATCGGATCGGAGTATCTCTTATTTTGTACACGAGGCCCCTGATTATTTTTTAGCATGTCCTGAAGTGTAAAACCCTAAAGCTTAAAAGGGGGGCATCTTTGTACTCCTTGTGACTGTGAATCATTGAAGTCTCGTGTGTTTCTATCCACCATTTGTCCCGTGAGTCAGTTTTGGTATGTTTGGAGCCTTGGCTTGTCAGTTAGTTGGAGCCATTTTGTCTGTGTCATCATCACACACATTGGTCAAGTTAACAGCCCACAGGTCACAAGCCAAGCAACACCAGTGGCTTAAGCAAAAAGATCAGAAACCAAATATTTTAAAATGTAAAATAAATAGTGTTGTGGCCATCTCATTAATCCTGTTTCTGTTTAGCCAGCACTCTTCTTGTGACACACTGTTATTGTTATATTTCTATTCTGATAGCTGCTATTCATACATTTTATTTCAGGTCTTTTAATTCGTGTGTACAGTAAGGCATCTAGTTGGACGATCCAGTATCGCTATGATGGCTTGGGGCGGCGTGTGGCATCAAAAAATAGTCTGGGACAACACTTGCAGTTTTTCTATGCTGATCTGAACTACCCCACAAGGATCACTCATGTCTACAACCACTCAAGCTCGGAGATCACATCGTTCTACTATGATCTGCAGGTAGCTGCTCTGAAAAACCCTCAACATCTGGTAAAAACATGCTTAGAAATTCAGGTCAAACATCATACAAATATAGTACTGTGCAAATGTTTTAGGCAGGTGTGAAAAATGCTGTAAAAATGGAACATGGAAAAAAACATTTTTAATATCTTATCTCTGATTCTAACAGGTCACACTGATTTTTCATGCAAACTGAACATGAAAATAGTCTCCTACACCTATCTCCTGCATTCGCACGTGATTGAAAATGGACAGTGAAACTCTAGGATTAGAAAAGCCTGACAGCTCTACGTCACAAAACATTCATGGACTCACCCATCTTGACTCATGACGGGGAAGGCTGTTGTTGGTTACAAGCCTGTGTTATTTGTGGAACACCAACGTTGCAGAGCTACGAGTCAGTGGTAGAGTTGTGTTTCTGTTATGTAATCCAATTATCAGAAAATAAGAGTCCAAATTCTGTCTTGTTTATTGTTTATTTCTATCAATTTACTAACTGCAAAGTGAGTAACCCCAGACATCCAGCCAAAACCATTAAGAACTATATTCAGCACAAAGAAGAGCCAGAAGTCCTGGAAGCGATGATCTGGCCCCCGTTAGCCGTTTTTACTAAACAAAGCCGTCAATTTGTCGAAACGCTGAAGCGGCATCAGGGAGACATAGGCTGTAACAGCTCTGTTCAAGTGTAGCTAGAAGAACCAAGGCTGTTTTGGAGGAAAAAGGCAATTATTGGTTTGATTTAGATTTTTTTTTGTTTATTTACAGTTGTTTGTTGATTAATTAAAATAAATTAACAAGTTTTAAATTTAACAAGTTTAACTTTTTGAAAGCAATCTTTGTTTACAGCATTATTACACACCTGCCTAAATTATTTGCACAGTAGTGTGTGTGTGTGTGTGTGTGTGTGTGTGTGTGTGTGTGTGTGTGTGTGTGTGTGTGTGTGTGTGTGCGCGTTGAAATTTTTGTACGCGTTAATGTACAAAAAAGTATTTATCGGCCTTAGTTTTTTAATGCATCAAAGAAATAATACTGAATCAACTTTTTACAAACGTTTGTACGAAGTTCAGCTTTAATGGCAAACGTAGTATAGGAACATTTCTTAAATTTGAACAGGCTCAGAACGAATAAAAGTAGTGTTCACTCACTTGAGTGTGACTGGTAATTGCAACAGATTTGTCAAGAAATTTTTTTTCTTCCTGGAGTTCTTATAGATCTTACTTTATAGGGAAAATTTGCAACTTTTTCATATTTTTAAATCATTTTCTTGAGCCAGGATGTGCTAAAATCACCCTTTCAGGGTATCTGCGGGTCCTTAAAAAGTCTTAAAAAGTCTTAAATTTACTTTTCCAAATTTAAGGCCTTGAAAATCCTTAAAAATTACAAATAATCCTTAAATACAGTTTCCAAAGGTCTTAAATTACCAAAGACCCAATAAACAAGATTATTTTATTCATTTTTGTGAATTTCTAGTTAGTCTTCAGCATTTTTTGTGTGTGATATTGGCGTAAGCGGATCCGTACACATTCAGTTGGTTGTGAAAGAGGGCTATTTTTAGATGAGCACATTAGCTGGTTAAGCTAGTGGGAGCTTGTGCCGTGGAGAAGTGCAAGTTTAATGGTAACTGGATGGCTAATCCCACGTTCGCGACGTGGTTAACACCAGTCCCAGGCAATAGCTGGAAATTATAGCAGAAATAAAATAAAAAAAAATAGCTTAAATTTGGTCAAAGTGGCCTTAAAAATGGTCTTAAAAAGTCTTAAATTTGGCTCCCATAAACCTGCAGATACCCTGCCCTTTACAGAGTTAATGAAAGGCCACCCAGCCCATATTGCCCCCTGTGGCCAGTGTATTGCACTTACAACTTCACAGTTGCCAGTCTGGTCTGCTGGGAGCTGAGGTACCTAATGCTGCTGTCTGGCTTCAGCACGTTTCCTGCATGTTTTAGATCATGAACACAGCTGATTTGTTTAATTTAGTGATTGATCATTCCTGTAGACACTCAGAAACGCTAGGAGATGTTTCAGCTGTTAGATTAAGGTGTTAAAAAGACAAACGCACAGCAAGGAGATAGTTTCGCTTCTACAAGCAGACACTAGGGGTTGATAAAAGAATGCATAACTGTTTGTTTCATTTTAATGTTATTCCTTTAACCCACAAATAAACAGACATTTTATGCAATTCCTCTCTGGATAAAGGACTGAATCCTTTAGCAGTTTGTAAAAAATGAGAGAAAATAACAAGAAGAAAACAATGTTTTTCAGTGATGAGTTTTTGATTCCGTAGCAGCAGTTGAGCAATGTCAGATTTCACCTACACCGCTCTACATGTCGTATACATGCCTTCTTTGTCATTCATAACATTAATTATTCTCTCTTCAGTTTTTACAACAACTTTTCTGTACTTGCACAGGGTCATGTGTTTGCCATGGAGATCAGCAGTGGAGAAGAGTTTTATATTGCATGTGACAACACCGGCACTCCTCTGGCTGTCTTTAGCAACAACGGACTCCTGCTGAAACAAGTATGTGTGTTTCCCCAGAAAGGAACGCTTCCAGACACGTCTCAATATTAGACCAATAATTGTGTGTGTGGGTGTGTGTAGGTGCAGTACACGGCCTATGGAGAGGTTTACTTTGACTCAAATCCAGACTTTGTCCTGGTGATTGGTTTTCATGGAGGTCTGTATGATCCTTTGACTCGTCTGCTTCACTTTGGAAGCAGAGATTATGATATTCCTGCTGGGAGGTAATAAACTCATCATTTATTTGCTCATTGCCAGTTCATTCTTCATGTCAGTTATGCTCAGAGATCCTTGTTTTGTTTTGTTTTTTCCTGTGAAGGTGGACTACTCCTGACATCAGCACCTGGACACGTGTTGGTAAAGATCCGCAACCCTTTAACTTGTATATGTTCAGAGGAAATAACCCCATCAGCAAAATCCATCAAGTCAAAGAGTATGTTACAGGTAACAAGTCAAGTCAGTTAAATTCAGTCAGATTAACTGAAGTTATTGGCGGTCCTTTCCTTTAGCTGTGAATTATGCAAACGGCTGAACTGAGTGGAAAAGTTCACTTGGTGTTTACCACCCAGCGTTTGAGTCTGACCCATTTGTAAATGTAAGTCCTTCTGTGTCATTTTTTAAAGATTTTCTATGCTTTTACTAGGTTATGAGTGAAAGCAACCTAATAACTAATTAAAACACCTAATTATACATATGATCATGGGCGTCGCACCTGTGGGGGATTTGGCTGTTTTAACGCCCACACTTTCCCCACAGTTTAGCTAATCTAATCAAAGATACTTTATTAATCCCGGAGGGAAATTAGAGTTTCAGTACACACAATTCAGAGATCAGACACACATGGGCAAGACGTGTAAATGCCGACACTGCAGTCTTGTTACGGGAAGAAATTCAGACTCTGCTGTTGAAAGGAGCTATTTGAGCGGCCCCTACCAAGGACACAAACAAAGGATTGGACAGCCGCTACTTTGTTGTCCCAAAAAAGGGGGGCCTCGCCCTATTTTGGATTTGTATGTGTTAAATAAGTATCTGCGCAAATAAATTGTCCTTAGGTGCGAGTGTGTGTGTGCATGATTGTTTGTCCTGTGTGTCTGTGTTGCCCTTCGATGGACTGGCTCTCTGTCCAGGGTGTACCCCACCTGATTGCCCGTTGACCGCTGGAGATAGCCACCAGCCCCCCCGAAACCCTACGTGGACAAAGCGGGTTCAGACAATGGATGGATGGATAAAAAAATGTTTAAAACGAGTTTATATCATGTTTCTCTAAACATTGGTTCTGCAATTTGCTCTTTAATATGCGACTAAACAGATAACAACTCATTAGCAGATTAGATATTTTGTCTGTACAAAGTGTGACTGACTGGACCTGGAGTTGCTGAGACAGGTTTGAGAGGTCAGATAGCACGTGATGAACCTGAGGCCACACAAGAATTCTGTGCTTTGCATATGACGTGCCAGGCCTCTGTAAGTTTGCTTCTTTGCTGTTTCTAGCGTAATCTCCCGCAGATTTTTCAAAGTGTCTGTTCAGCGCATAATTTGACCCTCCACTTCTAGACCTCATGTCACCGAACTTATTTCCTGTAGAATGCTAGAGCCGCCTGAGGACTGGATTTTAAAGGATACCCACTCATCAGATGTAGTTGTAGACACGCTTCTCTCTGTGAGAATGCTGGTTGATTTTGTTGCACTGCAGACAGTACACCCTAGAAGAAAGCAAAAGCATCAGTAATCAATCAAATACAAGTTGTTGTTTTGTATCCATATTAGCTTTAAAACCTGCTGAACATTGAATCTTCTCTGCCCTCCTGTATTCTAAGGGGAAACCTACTTTAAATAGAGAAAGCGCCAGGCGGTCTCCAGCGTCACCCCTCTATCACCTTAGCTACAGCTTCCTCATTTACGCATCTGTACCAGCTTCCTGCCACCCTGTTAAAGATTTACCAGTCACTAAGATGAATTAAATGCTTTATTTTTATTCAAGATTTTGTCAGCTGCTTCAAACTGACTGATCCTTTCATACAGTAGACATACAATAGAAAAAATATTTATAGGTACAAAGATACCCATAAAATGCATGCAAGACTGCACGTAGTGATTGTCATAAAAGTCACGTGTGTTATATATGGTAACGGGGTAAGAAAGGTGGTGAGTTCAAGGGGGGTTATTTACAGCGGGATAACACACTGCCACAAAGAGGGGACTGAGCACCAATGCTCTACAATATCATTTGTTTGTGTTTAGTGGAAGTACTGTTTTGTTACATCTATGTTATTTTATGTGTATCACATCACATTCTTTTTTACATCACAAAATTACTGTGTTACATGCTGTGTGTGTGTTTTGTTAGGTGGGTTATGTAATTTCTGTGTTGTGGTACATGTGTGTTACTGTACACAGGTTGCTGTTGACAGCTCTTTAAGCAAAACTGAGCAAAAAATTGTGCTTTTACCACTTCATCTTTTCATTTCTTTCTACATTCCTTTCTGTTTTTTTGTTGTTGTTTTTTTTGGCAGATGTCAACATCTGGTTGGTTACTTTTGGCTTTCATCTTCACAACGCTATCCCTGGATTCCCGATTCCCATGTTTGATCTGACAGAGCCATCACTGGAGATGAAAAAGACCCAGCTGTGGGATGACCTGCCTGTATGTATTACAAGTACTTTTACTGTGCCTTAGATTGGTTTATTGAATAAGAACTAAACCACTGACACATTGTCTTATTGTGTGCATTTTTCTAGCAGTGCCATATGATGATAAAATATTTGCTTCCTAAGCACTGGTTGTCATGATTCAAAACGTACTGTTGTTGAGACAGCCAACTTCTCAGCTCCCCACAATACACTGTAAAATTCCTTGATATCTAGCAAGAATAGTCTAAGAAATTACACAATTGGTATAAAACGTCGGGGTCATTGTTAAAAGTTAAAGTCCCATTAGTTGTCACACACACAGGTGTGTGTGCGAAATTTGCTCTCCGCATTTGACCCATCCCCTGGGGGAGCGGTGAGCTGCAGACACAGCCGTGCTCGGGAACCATTTGGTGGTTTAACCCCCCAATCCAACCCCCTTAATGCTGAGTGTCAAGCAGGGAGGCATTGGGTCCCATTTTTTCAAAGTCTTTGGTATGACCCGACTAGGAATCGAACCCTGATCTCCCAGTCTCAGGGCGGACACTCTACCACTAGGTCACTGAGCTGGGAAGAAATGTTATGGGAAGAAATGAAAAAGGTGGTCATTCTAAGAACACGAAGCAAACACAAAGACACGCTAAAAGAACACAAGGTTGAAAAAGATAGCGTCAGTGGACCACTGCAGTTCCACGATGCCGTTGAGAGACTCAATAATGTTTTGAAAATGTAACGAAGAGCTGAAACAATGAGAATCTCTTCTGTCTTCTAGTGAGAACTTGCAAAAAATTATGCGAGGAAAGTCCTGAATAAATAAAACCAATGTAACAATGATTGTGAGTCCCATAAGTCCTGAGAAAAAATATTGGCTGTTTTTGATGGAAAGGGGCCTACAATTGAAGATTTCACTCACTAGAATGGGGAATGCAGCACCCACACCTACAAAATGCAAAAAGGGGGAGAGAGGAGCTTGAAAGACAGGGCTTTATGGAGCATCACCTAAAAAGACACCAGGTGAGAGGGAAAAATGTGCGCTGCATTGGATTGGCAGTGCCAGGAGACTCCTCAAACAACTCTGCAGCTGCAACAGACGAGAAGGCAAATTCTTGTGATTTCTGGAATAAGACATGTTATACAAAACTGACAACACTGTTATTGATTGCCTTTGTCAATGTGTCTAAACCCCCATATTATCCCATATGGCAATAGCCACAGGTTCAGTAACAACTGCAAATAGGAGAGGTGACGGTGGGCATCTCTGTCCAGTTCCATGGTTCAAATCAAAATAATCTGAAGTAGTAATATTGGTGCAAACAGCTGCCAGTGGAGAGCAATATAACTCTTTTATGCAAGATATTGATTTGAGTCCAAATTTAAACCTTACTAAACTCTGAAGAAGGAAGTAAAGTCTAGGTTAAAGTCCCATTGTTGTCACACACACACTGGTGTGTGTCTTACATAACTCACCGGGATTTGAACCCCGATTTCCCAGTCCCAGGCCAGACACTACCACTAAGTCCTTCTCTCGTTGACCAAACACTTTTGCAGCATCTAAGGATATAACTACGTTATCAACCTTTTGGTCAGGTGTATACAACACCATCCATCCATCAAATTTCAGCCACTTATCCAGGTTTGGGTCGCTGGGGACAGTAACCTAAGCAGGGAGGCCCATACTTCCCTCTTCCCAGCCACTTGGGCCAGCTTCTCCAAGGGAATCCTAAGGTGTTTGCTGGCCAGCCAAGAGACATAGTTCCTCCAGTGTGTCTTGTGTCTGTATCTGACCAACTTGTGATTAAACGCACTGACAGGCAGGTGGATAGATGACATCCAAATGGAAATATGTGAGCAAGCACAAGAAAGAAAATATCAAAACAAGATGAGTGCTTCATTTGAAAGTGGGCAAGCTGTTTAAATAACAAACAACTTTGTGGTCAAAAACATCCTGGTTACATATAGGGGTTACTACAGGAGTTAAGTGCTCTCCCCTTAATTGGAAGGTTGCAGGCTCGAGCCCCACTAAGTTTGTCGCTGTCATTGTGTCCTTGGGCAAGACACTTAACCCCCCTTGCCTGCTGGTGGTGATCGGAGGGACCGGTGGCGCCAGTGCTCATTAATAATATGATATGTCCTTAATACATACATTTACCACCAACCACTGGGACTGATTTTGGAAGTTGTATCATTCAGTAATATGTATTCGCCACTAGGGGGCTCTCATATGTAAACCAAAAGCTACAGAGGACATTTTTAAAAGAGGATTTTTGTGATCTCCTGCTTATTTTTTATAAATGTAAATGACCTTTATCATGTCAGAACTTTTGCTGTTGGAATTCGGTTTTAACAAAACCCTCAGAACACGCCCACTCTCAGCACCAGAAAGCTTGGTCATGAGGGAAAGACGTGATGATTTTACCCTTTACCTTGGAAATCCCTTCTGAATGAGGCTGGTTACGTGCAAGATGACCTTCTGGTTTGCTGAACACACATAACTGATTATCAACAATTATCATTATTATACCCAAAGCATGATAAGTCATTTCAGTAATTAAAATACATTTACTGAACCAAGAGATTATTTATGATAATTGTAATAACAGTAATAAAGTCAAAAGTTTATTAAAATTATTATTTAAAATTATTATTGTGAAACTTGAAGTGTCCTTCATCCTGGGACGGAACAGCAGCAGATAAAGATGATATTCAGCAGACATCATGGCTCCTTGCATGTTTAATCTGTGGGGCAAAGTTGCGGTCGACCCAGCTTTACCCAGCTGGGAAAATGTGACCTTTGTCACAAATTAGAGGCCATTCATGACGCTACACTAATATCCGCCGAAGGGATGCTCAACTAATGCCACTCTCCAGTGACATGCGGTGAGTGCTACGCTGTGGGCTTTTGCTGAATGAAGCTAGGACAGCCACAGATGTTTCTTCAGTAGTGACAGTTTTCATGCATCCACATTTTGGCAAATCCAACACTGAACCAGTTTCACGAAACTTAGCAAGCCGTTTGCTAACTGTAGCATGGGAGATGGGTGGTCTGGTAGGGTGTCTTGCATATAAATTTGCTGCAATGACCCGTTTACTGTGTTCACCAGATATCAACACATTTTTTATCCGCTCCTCACGTGTTAAAACTCTTCGATGGCTGTGAACAAAGAAAAACTTGTAAATAACTAATGAAAGAATAAAGTTACATTCAAACCAAGCACGCCATTGGTTTTCTTGTGAAATTCCCAATAAGTTTGATGTGTCACATGACCCTCTTCCTATTGAGAAAAACTAAAGTTAGATCCAAGATGGCTGACTTCAAAATGGCCACCTTCAAAATGGCCACCATGGTCAACACCCGTCTTGAAAAGTTTGCCCTCTCACATATAAAAATGTGCCACAAACAGGACGTTAATATTACCAATCATTCCCATTTTATTAAGGATGTATCCATATGAATGGCCCACCCTGTAGTTCAGGGCAAAATTGTTTATTAAAAAAAAGTGTGTGAATAAGTCTAGTTATTGAAGTCATTACATTAAACAGATTTTCTGAGAGCGATTCTTTAACAAGCGTGTTGAAATTCTCTTTGAGAACTATTTTGCTTTGGATTCTGCTCTTATGCTGATGTCATGGTTTCATCCACAGACCATCTCAGGCATCCAACAAGAGTTGACTCGTCAGTCGGCTTCCTTTCTGTCTTTTGAGCGTATGCCAGCAATTCAAGTCAGCCAGAGACATACAGACCACATCAAGCCATGGCTGTGGTTTGCAACAGTTAAATCTCTAATTGGAAAAGGGGTGATGTTTGCTGTGGTCCAGGGACGTGTAGTGACCAAGACTCAGAACATTGCCAGTGAGGACTGCATCAAAGTGGCTGGAGTTCTGAACAATGCCTTTTATCTAGAGGACCTACATTTTACAGTGGAGGGACGTGACACACACTACTTCATCAAGACCAGCCTGCCTGAGAAGGACCTCAGTACACTGCAACTCACTTCAGGCAGGAAGTCACTAGAAAATGGTGTGAATGTCACCGTGTCCCAGTCTACAACTGTGATGAACGGGAGAACACGGCGCTTTGCTGACATAGAATTGCAGTATGGCCCTCTGGCACTCCACGTGCGCTATGGGACAACTCTGGATGAAGAAAAAGCAAGGGTCCTGGAGCAGGCAAGGCAGAGGGCTGTGACGACCTCTTGGGCTCGAGAACAACAGCGAGTAAGAGTTGGGGAAGAAGGCATAAAGCTGTGGACAGAAGGAGAGAAAAGGCAGCTGCTGAGCAGTGGAAAGGTGTTGGGATATGATGGTTACTATATTCTGTCCATAGAGCAGTACCCCGAGCTGGCTGACAACGCCAACAACATTCATTTCCTACGACAGAGTGAAATAGGCAGAAGGTAACACATCAGGAGCAAAGTGACTGTGTAAGTTTTAAAAAAAGGTTGCCCCAGATGGAACTGTTAATGACCTGGCCTCTAATAATTTTTTTCCTTTGTTTTAAGTTTGATTTATTTTTCTAACAGACCCGAAACACAAATCTATGGTTAATATCCGGCCCGGTAAAAGGTTTTTAACCTGTGTAAATGCAAATTTCTCTCTTTTTTGATATGCCTTCTGATGAATGTCCGTTTACTTCAGTGTTTTAGGTCAGCCATATTTCTGTTTAATGTTTACTCTTTTGGATGATGAAGGAACATAGAGACCAGTTTGGATGGCCACCTTTGTGTTTGAGCATCCATCAGAAGTATTTAAACAGCTGTAAACTGTGCATCCATTCCAGATGTTGTTGGGTCCTAAATTTCTCTGAGTTGAGTCCTGTCTTTGGGACTTTTTGTTCTTTGAAATAAGTCAGAATATAACTGTCAGTGTTTCTCTCACTCTAAGAGAGGCAGGCACAGTAAAATATCTGAATTTGTAGAATGAGAAAAATGTTTTTGTTTGAAATGTGTTGTTTCGTCTTCACAGAAAATAGTATTTTGTTAGGACCTGAAAATATTTTTAAAAAATCAACAAAAAAAAGGCATTTACATCCTGATGCATTGCACTATTCCTGCTACAACTACACTCTCACCAACACATTAGATCATGAAAGTCAAAACCAAATTTTGTCTTTTTATTTTTATTTTGGGGCAGTTTAGTTTAATCTATCAGCACGTAGCATTTTTGTAGCAAATCTAGACCATAGTAAGAGTGACATTTGCAGAGGCAATTTGGGGGCTACATGGGGGCTGTGTAGGTTCAACAGTCCCATACATCTCTGGTTCGCTCCAAAACAAGTCTTTCACTTCTGCAGATTGTAATTCAGCTACATTACGCATAACCTTGTGATTTTTGTCAGTCAAAGGTAGCAGTACTGCTTGCAATAAAACTATGTCATGAATTGGGGTTGTTTTTGCTTAAAGACGGTACATTTCCATTAGTAAAATAAATGAGTAACCATTACAGATAAAAAGGTGTGAATGTTCTCTCATTGTTTGTGCTTTTTGTTGTTTATGGGACCTTTTGTGTTTACAATGATTAACTGTAATCATTTAAAAAAAACATGTTTCAAATTTTACCTTTTTTCAGAGACATGGCAAGATCATATTACCTTTACATGGAAGGTTGAGAAATTCCTTTTATCTATACATCAGTATTAGTCTCAGAGGAAGTAACCTATGTACAGTGTTTCTACCGTAAATAATAAAAACCCTTAAAATATTATTTTTGAACTTTCTTGTGTGTCTCCCAAATACAAAAATCTGAAACATTAGTGCAAAAAGTGGGTATGTACTATATTCAACTCGATATAACTGCAGGTGCCAAAGCAAGTATGGAAAAAATGTATTTCCTGTGTTTAATAGCAGGTGTACACTTGGCCAGTTGTGTGTCTTTTATAACCGGATCTGATCAATACGTGTTTAATTCCAACTGACGAATATTTCCAGTTGAAGCAAATCCGTTTTTCACAGTTTGAAATTTCCAGATACATCCCGTATCTGAAGCAGGTGTTTTCGTCAACTTTCCGTCAGCTTTTAAAATACAGAAAGTTGCCACAATGCAACCCTTAGATGGGCATATTCTGTGAGCCTTGGTACCAAGAGTATTCCGTAGCTGAAGGGTTATTAATATGTTGCAGCTTTTACATCAACTGTTCCATCTTTACTGTCTTCAGCATCTCAGAGGGAGGTAGCAGGTGAGCAGAGGTGGTATTGCAACAAAAGGACTAATTTTCCAGCTGCTGGGATGTTGGTTCACTGCTGACACGTCCTAGCACCATGTTCAGAGACTGATTGTACTGGATAATATTAAGTCTACTTCACAACAGTATTTACCGTTAGAACATCTTCTGGGCTCAGAATTAGCTGCTTGACTTCCCAAGTCTGCCATTTTACACAGTCCCAACCTCACTTTGCTGAGTGGACATTTTATCACAACGGTGCCCTCTACTGGATGGTAGCCAGTGTCGTGGCTGACAGAATAATTTTTTTTATTATTTATCTTTTTAAATATAGCTTTAAAATGAGAAACTGTACATTCATTCTGCACACCTCTGAACGCCCCACAAAGGAATCTTTTTTTTTTTCAAATATAGTTTTTTTTATTAAAATGTTCCATATTCTAACTTAAAAAAAACTTGAGAAAATTGGAGAGAACATGGCGCTTTACACACCAGGAGAAATCCTACTTATCCTGGCAAAATAGTCTTGTGCTTTATAAAAATAAGCTTCAACAAGCTAAAACTGCTTATTTTTAATCGCTAATTAAGGAGAATAAGAATTCTAAATTTCTTTTCAGTACAGTTGCGAAACTTACACAAAATCTTAGCTCTGAACCATCTATTACCCTAAGCCCTCAGCATCAATGACTTTATGGGATTTTTCAATCTATCAATCTATCCTTAGTAAATGGATGCGTACCACAGGATTTTAA
The DNA here is from genome assembly GCF_043380555.1 of Nothobranchius furzeri. NCBI lineage: Eukaryota > Metazoa > Chordata > Actinopteri > Cyprinodontiformes > Nothobranchiidae > Nothobranchius > Nothobranchius furzeri. The sequence goes on along the minus strand of NC_091747.1, from coordinate 72,648,741 downwards.
GGTTGCTGTAATCAAACCTCTACTTAAGAAGCCTTCTCTGGATCCAGATGACCCAATGAATTATAGACCAATATCTAACCTTCCATTTTATCCAAAGTGAGAAAATAGTGGTCATCCAAGTATGTGAACATCTAAACACTAATGCCCTACAGGTTATAAAAAAAAAACTTGTACGTCGCTTTGGATAAAAAGCGTCTGCGAAATGAATAAACATAATGGTCTGAAACCACATTAGTGAAAGTTACAAATAATTTTCTCATGGCCTCAGATAAGAATCTTGTGTCTGTTCTAGTCTTGTTAGATCTCAGTGCTGTCTATGACACAGTAGATCACAATGTTCTTTTAGAAAGACTTGAACATGTTGTAGGGATCAAAGGAACAGCGCTAGGCTGGTTTATGATAGATATCATTTTGTAAATGTACATGACAAATCTTCGTACTCCAGGGTTACTTGTGGAGTACCACAGGGTTCAGGGCTTGGACCGATCCTTTTTACTGCATATATGCGTCCAATTGGTAAAATTATTAGACAGCATGGGATAAACTTCCACTGTTATGCTGAGGATACTCAGTTATGTCTATCCATTAACCCTGATGAACCTAATCGGTTAGTTAGATTACAGGCTTGTCTCGAAGACATAAAAAATTGGGTGACTCAAAACTTTTTGCTTTGAAATCAAGACAAGATGGAAGTTCTCATCTTTGGACCTGAAATTCAGAAAAGGAAATTGCTTAGTCAATCACCTGACCTGAATGCATTAAATTAGTCTCCGAGAAAAAAGTAAGGAACCTTGGTGTTATCTTTGACCAGGACATGTCATTCAAATCCCATGTTAAACAGGTTTGTAGGATTTCCTTTTTCCACCTTTGAAATATTGCTAAAATTAGAAGCATCCTTTCCAGGAGTGATGCTGAAAAACTAGTTCATGCCTTTATCACACCAAGACTGGATTACTGTAATTCATTACTTTCAGGAAGTCCACAGAATGTAGATAAAAGTCTTCAGATTGTCCAAAAGGCTGCAGCTAGAGTTCTGATGAGAGTTAAAAAGAGATCACATTTCTCTCCTGTCTTAAACATTGGCTGCCTGTTAAATTCAGAAAAGATTTTAAGATCCTCCTTCTCACATGTAAAGTTCTTAAGCTCCATCATACATCGCTCTCAGACTGCAGGTTTACTGGTGGTTCCCAGAATATCTAAAAATAGGATGAGAGGCAGACCTTTTAGCTATCAGGCTCCTCTCTTGTGGAACCAGCTCCCAGCTTTAGTCCATGAGGCAGACACCTTGTCTACTTTTAAGACTAGTCTTAAAACATTTTATTTGATAGGGCCTATGGTTAAAATCTGATGTTAGCCCAGATCTTGACAAGTGGGGGAGTAGAGGGAGGTGGAGTGTACAGTCGGTAAAGACGGCTCTCCGTTGCCCTGCCTCCAAAATGCCTCCATCTTAAAGGCTAGTTTATCTCGAGTTATCTCTGTAGTTATGCTGCTATAGGCTTAGACTATTGGAGGACATACTGACCACTTTCCACACTCTACTACTTTCTTCTCCAATTTGCTCTTTAATTGCATTATTTCCTGCTATTTTAGCTGTTAACTTTTTGTTTTCTCTAAGTGTTTTTCTCCCCAGAAGAAGCTACAATGGTGTTCTGCTGAGCTGTGGTGGCTTCAAGGAGGGGGCCATTGGCTTGAACACTACTATTCTCCCTCTCCTGATGATAGCATTTTACTTTTTGTGACCTGGAATGTGCTACTACTAGTTCACCTGTTGAATTAATTACAGATTCACTAGAATAAATACAATAAAGTTGATCTTTTTGTAAATAGAATGTTTACTAAGAAATCACAATGTAACCATAGAAACACTACTTGGTGTATATATTGCGTGTGTGTACGCGTTTCTACTCTGTCTTCTTGATCCCCAGTGAGTCGTGGTGGATGGCTGCTTATATCCTCTGGAGGTTTCTTCCTGTTAAAAGAGTTTTCCTCTCCACTGTCACTGCATGCTTGCTTAGGATGAGGATTGCTATTGTAGCGTTAAGGATTGACTACATATGTATTAAATGATCAATAAAGTGATGATTCCATATATAAATATAAAATATCAATCTGATTGATCTTTCAATGTTTAATTAGAAGACGTAAGTTTCTTTGAATTATCAGGGAACATGCACACACTTGAGACAGTCAAGTATATATTTCTATTTTCCTAAACTAATGATTATACAAGACAAGGTATAAATGAAATGATGGAATGTAATGGATGAAATGATGGAATGGAAGCTAGATGTTTTAGCAAAATTTTTTCTTAAGTGTCTGAGAGTTTGTGGAGTCTGGATTGTAAAATTAATTTCCGACGCAATTTGTGTCAGTCTACACACCCTTGTGTGAAGATCCCCAAGCGATCCAGGGGGTCAGGAGGTCGATCTGGATGCTGCAATGTGGATCGGGTGTCAGACCAAGGCGGGAGCCTTGGCGGTCCGATCCCCGGACAAGAAAACTGGTTTTTGGGACATGGAACGTCACCTCGCTGGCGGGGAAGGAGCATGAGCTTGTGGCAGAGGTTGAGCGGTACCTGCTAGATATAGTCGGACTCACCACGACACATAGCATTGGCTCTGGAACCTAAGTCCTTGAGAGGGGTTGGACACTCTCCTTTGCTGGAGTTGCTCTGGGTGAGAGGCAGAGGGCTGGGGTTGGCTTTCTGTTAGCCCCAAGACTCTCTGCCTGTGTGTTGGGGTTTACCCCAGGGGACGAAAGGGTAGCTTCCCTGCGCCTTCAGGTCGGGGAACGGGTCCTGACTGTTGTTTGTGCTTATGGGCCAAACATCAGTTCAGAGTACCCACCCTTTTTGGAGTCCCTGGGACGAGTGCTAGATAGTGCTCCATCAGGGGACTCCATTGTCCTGCTGGGGGACTTCAATGCTCACGTGGGCAATGACAGCTTGACCTGGAGGGGTGTGATTGGGAGGACTGAACTCGAGTGGTGTTTCGTTATTGGACTTCTGTACAAGCCGCAGTTTGGCCATAACGAACACCATGTTCGAACATAAGGATTCCCATCAGTACACTTGGTACCAGGGCAGCCTAGGTTGCAGGTCGATGATAGACTTTGTAGTTGTATCATCTGACCTGCGGCCGTATGTTTTGGACACCCGAGTGAAGAGAGGAGCGGAGCTGTCAACTGATCACCACCTTGTGGTGAGTTGGATCAGATGGCAGGGGAAGATGCCGTGTAGACCTGGCAGACGCAAACACATAGTGAGGGTCTGCTGGGAACGCCTGGCAGAAGAACCTGTTAAGACGGTCTTCAACTCCCACCTCCGGCAGAGCTTTGACCGTGTCCCGAGAGCAGTGGGGGACATTGACTCCGAGTGGGCCTTGTTCCACTCTGCGATTGTTGAAGCGGCTGTTGCTAGTTGTGGTTGCAAGGTGGCTGGTGCCAGTCGTGGTGGCAACCCCCATACCCGCTGGTGGACACCAGAGGTTCGGGGAGCCATCAGGCTGAAGAAGGAGGCCTACAGGGCGTGGCTGGTCTGTGGGTCTCCGGATGCAGCAGACAGGTACCGGGGGCAGAAGTTGCTGAGGTAGTTAATCAACTACACAGCGGCGGAGCCCCGGGGGCGGATGAGGTTCGTCCTGGGTATCTCAAGGCTATGGATGTTGTAGGGCTGTCATGGTTGACACGTCTCTGCAACATTGCGTGGTCATCGGGGGCAGTTCCTGTGGAGTGGCAGACCGAGGTGGTGGTCCCCATCTTTAAGAAGGGTGACCTGAGGGTGTGTTCCAACTATAGGGGGATCACACTCCTCAGCCTCCCTGGAAAGGTCTACTCCAAGGTACTGGAGAGGAGGGTCCGATCGATAGTTGAATCTCAGATTGAGGAGGACCAATGTGGTTTTTGTTCTGGCCGTGGAACTGTGGACCAGCTCTATACCCTTGCAAGGGTGATGGAGGGGGCATTGGGATTTGCCCAACCAATCCACGTGTTTTGTGGATTTGGACAAGACTTATGACCGTGTCCCCAGGGGCACCCTGTGGGGACGCTCCAGGAGTATGGGGTGGGTGGCTTTCTGTTAAGGGCCGTTCAGTCCCTTTACCAGAGGAGCGTGAGTCTGGTCCGCATAGCCGGTAGTAAGTCGGGCCTGTTCCCGGTGAGGGTTGGACCCCACCAGGGCTGCCCTTTGTCACCAGTTCTGTTCATTACCTTTATGGACAGAATTTCTAGGCGCAGCCGTGGTGTGGAGTGTGTCGAGTTTGGTGGCAGGAGAATCTCGTCTCTGCTTTTTGCGGATGATGTGGTCCTCCTAGCTTCATCCAGCTCTGACCTTCAGCTCTTGCTGGGTAGGTTCGCGGCCGAGTGTGAAGCGGCTGGGATGAGGATCAGCACCTCCAAAGAGAGAGAGACCATGGTTCTCAACCGGAAAAGGGTGGCTTGCCAACTCCGGGTCAGGGGAGAGGTCCTACCTCAAGTGGACGAGTTTAAGTATCTCGGGGTCTTGTTCACGAGTGAGGGTATGAGGGATCGGGAGATCGACAGGCGGATTGGTTCAGCATCTGCAGTGATGCGGATGCTGAGACGATCTGTCGTGGTGAAGAGGTAGCTGAGCCAGAAAGCCAGGCTCTCGATTTACCGGTCGATCTACGTCCCAATCCTCACCTATGCTCATGAGCTTTGGGTAATGACTGAAAGAACGAGATTGCGGATACAAGTGGCCAAAATGAGTTTCCTCGGTAGGGTGGCCGGGCTCAGCCTTAGAGATAGGGTGAGGAGCTCAGACATTCGGGAGGGACTCGGAGTAGAACCGCTGCTCCTCGGATCGAAAGGAGCTAGTTGAGGTGGTTTGGGCATCTGGTCAGGATGCCTCCTGGACGCCTCCCCGGGGAGGTGTTTCAGGCATGTCCTGCCGGCAGGAGGCCCTCGGGTTGACCCAGGACACTTTGGAGAGGTTACATCTCCAATCTGGTCCGGGAAAGCCTTGGGGTCCTGCCGGAGGAGCTGGTGGAGAAGGCCGGGGAGAGGACGGTCTGGAGCTCCCTAGTTGGGTTGCTGCCCCCGCGACCCGGATAAGCGGAGGAAGACAACAATGACGAGATGTTATGTTGGTTTCACTGGTAAAAATAATTGAAATGGGTATACATTTGTTTTTTAAGTTGCCTAATAATTATGCACAGTAATAGTCACCTGCACACACAGATATCAGGGCTGCATGGTGGTGCAGTGGTTAGCACTGTTGCCTCGCAACACGAAGGTCGCAGGTTCGAAACTCGGCTGCGGCCTTTCTGCGTGGAGTTGCGTGTTCTCCCCATGCATGCATGGGTTTTCTCCGGGTACTCCGGTTTCCCCCACAGATCACAACATGCCCTATAGGTTAAAAAAAAAGATTGTAAGTCGCTTTGGGTAAAAGCGTCTGCTAAGCACATAAACAAACAAAAATAGCTAGAACTAAAAACAAACTAAAAACTACTTCCAAAAACATTCAGCTTTGATATTAATGAGTTGTTTGGGTTCATTGAGAACATGGTTGTTGTTCAATAATAAAATTATTCCTCAAAAATACAACTTGCCTATTAATTATGCACTCCCTGTATATTGACCGCTGTGCTGTCTGAGGGTTTGGTGCCTCGAAACTACCCTATTTTCCAGACTATAAGTCACTCCGGAATATAAGTCGCACAAGCCATAAAATGTATAATGAAGAAGAAAAAAACATAAGTCGCACTGGACTACAAGTCACATTTTGGGGGGAAATTTTATTACTTTTCTTACAAAATCGGAGACCAAGCATTTCACATTGCAAGACAAGTACTGGTAACAATAACAGAATAAACAACCAGGGTGCAGCAGCGCGCCACTGTCTCCAGCAGAGGATGGCGGTGTTTCAAACCCTACCAGCGGGGCAGAGGAGCTCATTCCTGGTCCAGAGCCGGTCCGCAGCAGTGTGGTATACATAATTTGGTATATAAGTCGCTCCGGAGTATAAGTCGCAGGACCAGTCAGACTATGAAAAAAAAGTGAGACTTATAGTCCAGAAAATACGGTAACTGTCTTTATCTGCTGAGTCCTCAGGGCCTCTAAGGTTGTCCAACACCTCATGATCTTCTGATTGTGACCCCGTGCTCTTGGAGGGGTGAAGGGTGGTGGGTTAACTTTTAACTTACAGGCCAAACATCTTCATACAGGTGAATCTGACACCATGGTGCGATATGAAGAAATGAACTTGTATGCCACATCTCACTTCTGGTGCTTTTTGACAAAATAAATTTATTTTTATTACATTATTTCTTGAGTTTAAATCCTCTAATCTACACCAGGGTTCCTGAAGCTGCTTTTTAACATCAACTTTAATTCACCAACAGACACTATGAAAAATGGGCATAAATGTAAATATTTGTTCAGAAGACAGAACTGTCTCAGATAGGACAAAAAGCTTCAAATCAATCATCTATACTATCAAACAAATCAGATTTTTACCACTAATGTGATCAATGTTTCTTTGGAGAAACACAAATGAAAAACTACCAAAAAGACAACCAAGTCATTTTCCATCTCTCCATTCTTCTTGAACTCTGTCCAGCTGCTCCTCTGGTCTTTCCTGGGCACCACCATGCAGGGTCTCAGGATTGTTAATAGAGTTAAAGTCAATGATGATCTCAGTCCTCTTAGGTTGGAACTGCCTGGAAAACATTTAGATCAACATAGAGTCAGAGATACACTGTACACCCTGAAGAGGAAACACAAGACTCAAGTCATTCACATTGTTTTATTGGAACAATCTGGTCATCCAGGCTGTCAGATAAGTGACCAGCATGACTACAGCCTCGCATCCGAGCGGGTCCTCGCGTCATGGCTGCACAAGCAACTATTCACGGGCAAGACACACGAGAACCCAGGCACACCTACTGTTTTCCAAACCCTCGTGCCCTTGCTGTGCGTGCTTGCATGTGTGTGTGTGTGTGTGTGTGTGTGTGTGTGTGTGTGTGTAAACACTTTGCCCCACTTGTTGATATCGGAAACTGTACTGATCCAGCTGCTGTGTATTTGTTTGTATTCACATTTATTACATCAATTTTTTGCTTTAAAAACTGCATATAAAAGTATGGAAACACTATGTTTCTCTGCAGGAGTGTGTGTGTGTTCATTTTCATCTCTCCAGTCTGTTTACAATGACAAAAATAATCACATTTCACAATAGTGGTGTTTTATTTTGAATTTTTTCTTTTATTTTGTTAAATTTACCTGCCTCCCTCTTCTGCTTTGGTTTGACTTCCTGCCATAAATGACGCGGCTCACTCACGGCTCACGAAAAAAGTTTAAGGTTACACCGAAACGATTGCTGTACGGCGCAAGCCTTCGTGGCGCTTCGAAGCTGATGTAACCGAGAGCGTAGGTTAGCAAGGGGGCGCCGATTAGACGCGCTTGTCGTTTCACGGCGCTTCGTAGCGCTTTCCGTGTCTGGTGTGTTCCAGGCATTAGAGTTCTGACCACCATCGGCAAACAAGGCAAGTCAAATGTCTTGCCCAAGGACACAACGGCAGCATTCTCTGGTCGGAGCCGGGATCAAACCTACAATCTTCTGATTACTGGACAACCTGCTGTACCTCCTGCTACTGCTGCTACTGGTGGCTTTCAAGCAGATAACAGAATACCTCTCACAAAACTGTCTGCTTGACCCTTACCAATCTGGGTTCAAAAAGGGCCACTTCACTGAAACTGGTCTGTTAGCAGTGACGGAATCCTTAAAAGAAGCTAGAGCGACTGCCAAATCCTCAGTGTTTATCCAGCTCGACTTATCGGCTGCATTTGACACTGTCAACCATGGCATCCTTTTGTCCACATTCTCTAGCATGGGCATCACAGAGAAATCACACGCCTGGTTTGAATCGTACCTCACAGGACGATCATTCAGTGTATCTTGGCTTGGACAATCCTCTACCGTGCACCATCTTGCCACAGGAGTCCCCCAGGGCTCTGTACTAGGACATCTTCTCTTTGCCATATACACCACCCCACTGGGTGAGATCATTCGATCACATGGCTTCTCCTACCACTGCTATGCAGATGACACCCAGCTCTATCTGTCATTTCCACCGGACGACCACACTGTCTCTGCACGAATATCAAACTTTCTCTCTGACATATCAAAATGGATGAAATCCCACCATCTCCAACTCAACCTCTCTAAAACTGAATTACTTGTCATCCCAAAAAAACCATCCATACAACACAATATCTCAATCCAAAATGACTTCCTATCTCTGGCTCCTTCAAAGGCAGTTCGAAATCTGGGTGTTGTGACTGATGAACACCTGACCTTTAAAGATCATGTTGCCTCTGTTGCTCGTTCATGCCGCTTTGCGCTGTATAACATACGAAAGATCAGACCATACCTAACACAACATGCCACCCAGCTCCTGGTGCAATCTACTGTCATCTCCCACCTCGATTACGGCAATGCCCTTCTAACTGGTCTTCCAGGCTGTACTGTGAGACCTCTTCAAATGGTCCAGAACGCAGTGGCACGTGTGGTCTTCAATCAGCCAAAAAGAGCACACGTCTCCCCTCTGTTCATTGAGCTCCACTGGCTACCGCTAGCAGCACGCATCAAATTCAAATTGCTAACACTAGCATACAAAGTCCGAGATGGTACGGCTCTTCAGAGAGCATCTTCTTAACTAGCACCCTCCCTGCACCCATCCCCCCCAATACTGTCCACTCCTTTGTTCCCTCCTCTCCATGATTGATGCCAAGTTGTTGTTATTGTTGTTGTTAGCCTCAAGGGCAACATGCCAATTATCACTTGTAAGACGCTTTGGACAAAAGCGTCTGCTAAATACATAAACATAAACATACTGCTGTCCTAGATCTGGTACAAGGCATGCCCACCTTCTGAAATCCATCCTGTAACAGGACTCACTGTCCTCCCACATTTAGAGGAAAGATCAGGAGAAGTAGAGGAAACAGAATAATTTGACTCCAACACAATGTCCACTTTAGACAGACAATCTAAACACATAACAAAACATTAGCAGCAGAGACAAACAGCCACAGTCGTAACCATTTACGTAACAATTTTGGCCCTTACACACTACCATCAGCTCCACTCCACCTGGACCGGGTTAAGAGTTTTCTTATTTAGGTGGCCTTGGATTTACCCATGCACACCTGGACGTCTTTTCAGCCCTCTTCTCGAGGCTGTCTGCCTGGAGCCAAACCGGGCCAACACACCCACTGCTGATTGATTGGCTGGCTCAAAGGCCCGCCTACACATTGCTGCCAGACACGGCCAAGCAAAATGCAATATCAGAGTCAGAGAGTCTCCAAAAGCAAGACTGATCCGGCCGCTTTTGTTTAATAATGAACAACGTGGACTTCTCCCCGCTTTTGCCTCGCCTATGTGCTCAGAGATGCGCTCATGACATCACAGACCTCCATGTTCTCAATCACGGCTGCATTCCTAAAGCAGTGTGGAACAAAACGCAGCCGAGCTAGGGTGGGCGGGGCAGAGTGGAGCCGACGCTAGTGCGTAAGTGGCTTTTTAAAACCTGGGGAAATGCCGGATGTTTATAATAGTTGACACAACAGATCCTGGGTCAGTCAGGAACGCTACAATGAAATGCACCTTTTCACAATTTCGGTCTGAAAACAATAAATTGTTCAGGTGTGTGTGTGTGTGTGTGTGTGTGTGTGTGTGGGTGGGTGGGTGGGTGCAGTCGTGTACCTGAACTGTACTCCTGCCATGTGTAGCAGCCTTCTAGAAGCAGTCATCTCAGGCGTATGGTGGTACTTGTCACAGATGTAGATGACTTCCTTCAGGCCTGAACAAACGTGACATCAGAAAAAGGAGAATCTAACAGAAACATGAAAAGTCTCTGCTGTCAGAAGAGAATCTGCAGGCGCTTCCCCTCGTGTCTTTTTTGTATTGGAAAGTTTTAAGTTGGAACCAACAAGGATTTAAAGGTGCGGTTCACTGAAAAACTCTTTGATGATGAATTTTTTTGTGATTACAAATCAGTCAGTCTGAGTTTTTCATGCAGGCTGAACATGAAAATAGTCTCCTACATCTATCTGCTGAATTACCTTCTGATAGAAAACAAGACGGTGAAGCTCTAGGATTAGAAAAACCTACGTCACACCGTCATTCATGGATGAACAAAAGTCCTACTGCAATTCATGTAATCACCCATCCTGACTCGCAACGGGGAAGGCTGTTATGGTTACATTCACACTGCAGGCAAAAGCGCATTGCCACGTCTGAAATTCTAGCGCCACAGCAATTAAATCAACCCCCACTCTCGCGGCCGATGCACGGCACCAAAACGTTCCGCGCGCTATTGTCCCCTTCCTTGCTCTCATGGCAGCGAAACAGTCCGCGAATGCAACAACGCCCAAGCGGTAAAACCTCACGCGCTCATTCCCATCTCGCTCCTGCGGTGCGGTCTAGTTTTGGCTTTATTTGAGCAACAGATTGAAGTTGTGTGTTTGGCCCTTTTTGAGTTTGGTGGTTTTTTTGGGCCGGTGTTATTCTGTTGATCACCTGCTCCAGTTATGAACAGGTGAGCTGCTGCCAACCCTAACCCATCAAGCTTCTGTTCCTAGAAACACGTTCTATGCCCAGAGCGACCTGTTGTTAATAATGTCATAATTGATATTAAGTGAATGCACTAAACCCACAGGTGATGGAAAATAAGATAAAATAAGCCTTAATATTTAGGGCTGCGCAGTGGTTAGAGGATGAGAAGGTCCTGGGTTCGATTCCCGGCCTGGGGTCTTTCTGCATGGAGTTTGCGTGTTCTCCCTGTGAATGCGTGGGTTCTCTCCGGGTACTCCGGCTTCCTCCCACAGTCCAAAAACATGACTGATAGGTTAATTGGTCTGTCTAAATTGTCCTTAGGTGTGTGTGTGCATGATTGCTTGTCCTATGTGTCTCTGTGTTGCCCTGCGATGGACTGGCTCTCTGTCCAGGGTGTACCCCGCCTGGTTGCCCGTTGACCACTGGAGATAGGCACCAGCCCCCCCGCGACCCTGCGTGGACAAGCGGGTTCAGACGATGGATGGATGGATGGAAGGGTATTGAGTATTTATTTCTAAGGATGTCTGTGAACACTACTGATTTTTGTGATTGGTGTAAAAACTACACAATATTATTAATAACAGGTCTGGATGTGGTTTGGTCTGAGGTATAAAACTCTACCCTGGGCCTAAAACCCTGCAGACGTATTTATTTTCTATAAACACCAACAACAAATAAATAACAGCTGCTGGATTCCACTTTGTTCCTTAAATTGAGTCACGTAGTTATGCACGCTCACACGTTCAACAGCATCTTTGCCAGCTGATGATTCTTTAGTAACTAGTGACTTCAGTACAGTTCTGGTACTGGGCAGCAAGGATGCATGAGAGGCTTTCGCTGGAGTCGGTGTACAAAATGGATTAAAGACAGGACAAGATATATAATCAATCAAATATGATTTGTTTCTATACATGTTCACATGTACTGCGAGCATGTATAGAAACTTTATCAAACACTGAACAGTCATGTCACATTAAATTCATCTTCTACGTCACGGAGTCGGCGGAGGTGTGCGTCGTGTTTTAACATTCCTGAGGAGAAGCGCTGACAGAAGGATTCAGGAGTCTGTCTGGAAGTCCTAGAATTAAAAATACAGGAGAGCATGAGAACAGGAGCAGGAGGTCTCGGTCTCCGCAAGAGGAGGGGGGAAGTCCTCTGGGAATGAACTTAATACCAGAACATTTTTGGTGAATAATAATAATTATAATAATTTGGGAAGACAGCGAGAACAAGGAGTAAAATAGTTTACAGTTTATAAAAGCAGTTTCCAGCCCAAAACCGGAGGCTTGACAGGAGCGATCCTGACCCTTTGGGTGAACTGTCAGTCAGTGCGTTTACATGCAGCCAGTAACCCTTTTAAAACCCGAATATTCACAATAACCCGGTTCCGCACGGCCATGTAAACACCGCCAAAAACCCGGATATGCTCATAACCGGGTTATTTAAAAACCCGGTTACTACACCTGGGGTAACCCTTTTCTAACCCGAATGTTTGGTCGTGTAAACGCATATCGGGATGTCCCCATCAAAGCGTGTGTTCTGCGCATGCTCTGTTCGCAAGGAATCTTGGACTTTTGAGTAGCGAGACGTCTTGTATGCGCCAGAACTCCGGAAGTAAACAACAAGTTGGGAGCAACATGGCGAGTCTCGGCACAGCACCACACTTTTGGAGTGACGAGGAAACTAAAGCTTAAACAAACGTGGTCGTTATCTCTTCCGAACTGGGAAACATGTTGTTGTTTTCACGGATACCGGAACAAGAAGAACCGGAAATTACGCATATTGCGTCTGGACGTAGTCCATACGTCCTGACGCTACCCCAACGTCCGCATTTAAATCGGGTTGTGCAAGTTAGAGGTAACTCTTTCTATTTGTGCTTGTAAACGGGTTATTCTGATCAACTCAGAAACCCGAATACCGACCTTAACCCCATCATAACCCGGATACTGGCTGCATGTAAACGTAGTCATTGAAGCTCTTCACATCACAACTACGTCTCTCGGTTCCGACTCCAGTGAGTCTGACTTCTTGTCTCCTGCGCACAGGGGTCGCTTTGGGGCCATGAAGCGTTCACACTGGAGAGAGTTTGATGTCGCATTTCAACCATAGTGTGAACAGCCACACACAATAAATAAATAAATCTGATTCACTCAAAAAAAAAAACCTGAATTGAGTACCGGTGTGAATGTAGCCCTAGTGTCCAGGAAACAGCAGAGAACGTCTTGGCTTGTAGAAGGTAACAGTTAGCATTAGCAACTCCACCACACAGCAGAACACCTCAAGGCGTGTTAATTGAGGATAAAACATCCATGCCGCAAAGCAAATGGACTCAATTTGTTGTTAGCCAATCAGAGGCAAGAGATCCAAATATATAAAAGTCCAAATCCTGCTATGTTAAGCTTTCCCTGGATATGGAATTCTGACAGTTCCTAAAACATGAGCACCTGAGCGTTTCTCCCCAGAGTTTGACTTGGAAGGGATACATTCCTACCAGAGACCGCTGCAAATGTATTGGTTAATGTCCCACACCTTTAAGAAACAAGGCACTGATCGTGTAAAATAAAACTCTAATTATGACAAATCATCCTAAAATTTGAACCCGAAAGCAAAAACTCAAGCACAAATCTTGATCAGCCATTTGAAAACCTGGGATGAGGTTTAAGGAGCCGTGGTGCGAACTCTCACCTGCCTGGATGATGAGCTTGGCACACTCGTTACACGGGAACAAAGCCACATACATGGTACATCCCTTCACATCAGCACTGTTCTTGTTCATTATGGCGTTCAGCTCTGCATGACAAACTGTAGGACAGAACGATGAGATGTTAGTGTAGCCCTGCTGACCTCCGTGACCACATTTCCCTTACGGTTGAGCGCTTAGCAGTGGCTTTCTTGCTGCAACTCGTTCTATCAAAGGGTTAGGGTTTCAAGGCTTGACCGACCTCCATTGCTGCAGAACAGCTGTTGTTAGGTATTTTTTATATTGTTCATCTTTGATTGTGAAGTTACCTCACTTCTAGGAAAAGTCCAAACCAGCTAAACCAGGGAGCTTTCTGCCAGACCAAGAAACTTGTAGTTCTAGTATCTGAAGAATTCCTTTGTCCTGTGCATTCTAAGACCAAGGTGTTTTTCCATTAGCTCAACTTTAGAAACTTCTCTTGTGATTGTGGAATTTGTGGGTGCGAACATTTTGTGAAATAAATCCCCCCATGAGCGTCGGCTCCATTGTGAGAGGAAAATGGCTTCCGTGTTGTATGGTCTGATTCTTTCTCACCCGTTACAAATGGGCCATTCCCATCTGTACCGGGTCGGCCCGGGCCGGGTAGCGTAGGTTGTTTACATATCTGGGTGGCCTGGTATTTTTCCGGGCCAACCATGTCTCATTCTCAGCCCTCTTCTCGAGGGGGTCTGCTTCAGGCCGACCAGGGCCAACACACCCACTGCTGACAGCAAATTCACACCTTCCATTAGAGCAAGCCTCTGATTGGTGGGTAGAATCAGCCCACATGGGCTTAAGGCAAGGATGTGTGGAATCAACCGGGCCAGGCTGGGGCCGACTGGGGCTACCCGGCCCGGGCCGACCCGGTACAGATGGGAATGGCCCAAAAGTGAGCTTTGTAACGTATGTTATGGCCTTTGCAAAGTGTCACACTTTGCAGAGTTTGTTGTCTATTTAAGGTTTGTTACAATTTACCAAATTAAGAATCTAATCCCTCTGTGTGTGTTCTGACTTCCTTTAAGGTAATATAAGTTTAAGGTATTAGAATAGTGAATAATGCTAAATTAAATTACCGAACATAGATTAAAAATACCCAACATAATGGTAAAAAAAAAAAAAACTAACAGCTGTGTTCCCTGTAAAAGGCCTTTTTGTATCACTCTGAAATGTACATTATTTTTTCAGTTTTGAGTGACCACGTAACTTTTACCATTTCAAGCTATTCATTGGACTTGAATGACTGAAACTGCAATAAAAAACTGGAAAAATTGGGGTGTTCTAAAACTTTTGACCGGTAGTGTAGTTGTAATCTAAAAGTAGGGAAAAAGTTAACCGATACCAATGCAGTTGCTTGAAAATGGCTTCACTGTAACTTGTCATTTCTGTTCACCTAATATTTTAGTTTTCTGATGATTTCCATTCATATATTTTACTTTTTATCTACCTCACGGTCTTTTCCTGTTGAAAGCAGAGAAGAAAATGAAACCTGTATTCCAAATCATTGCATTTTTTTGTGTGGTAGAAGTATCGGTATTGGTAATCGGTATCGGCGAGCACTCAGATCCATGTATCGGTATCGTATCGGTTTGGAAAAAAGTGGTATCGTTGCATCCCTTTCTAAAAAGGTTCAAACGAAGGCAACACCCACAGTAGTTGTAAAAAAAAATAAAATAAATCGCCCAGCCCTACTTAAAAGCCATGTGGAGTTTTTAAGCAGTTTAACTCGGGTCCTGGAATTGGCTGAACATTCCTTGATAACAGTAGTAAAACAGTTATGGCTGACTAGTTTAGCTAACCGTTAGTCATTATGAGAAGAAAGAAAGAAAACGATCTTTTATGAGACTAGTTGTGTTAAAAAATGTCTAATCTCTAAATGTTTTGTTGTAGTTTGTGCAAATGAACTCTGTTCAAAAATGTCTCATTTCATGATTATTCAGGCAGAATTGAAATGAAATTTGATTTTTTATGGAACTGAACATCCTTTTTGTTGCAAACTCTGAAAGTGCTGTCAATTATTCTCTGACCTTTGGTCTTTGTTTAGGGCTGGAAGAAAGAATGGCTTTCAGCAGGTGGGCTCAAGGAGGACAATAATTCATTGTCACTATTAAAATCTCAGAGTTGGTTTAATTCAGGGGTGCCCAATCCTGGTCCTCGAGGGCCGGTATCCAGCTTGTTTTAGTTTTAATTCTGCTTCAACACACCTGATTTCAATCAGCAGGTGATTAACAGGCTTCTGCAGAGCCTGATGAGATGCTGCACAGATGATTCAACCAGTTAATCAAGTGTGTTGGAGCAGAAAAACCACAAAACCTGCTGGATACCGGCCCTCCAGGACCATGATTGGGCACCCCTGGTTTAATTCAAATAGAACATGAGCTCCTTTTTTCTCATTTTCCTGCATCTTGATAGCCTGCCAAGCCATCCTATATATGTGAATATAGTCTGGCCACGACCCATCCATCCATCTTCGGAACCCGCTTTGTCCACGCGGGGTCGCGGGGGGCTGGGGGGGGGGGGGGGGGGGGGGGGGCTGGTGCCTATCTCCAGCAGTCAATGGGCAGTCAGGAGGGGTACACCCTGGACAGAGAGCCAGTCCATCGCAAGGCAACACAGACACACAGGACAAACAATCATGCACACACACACACACACACACACACACACCTAAGGACAATTTGGACAGACCAGTCAACCTAACAGTCATGTTTTTGGACTGTGGGAGGAAGCCGGAGTACCCGGAGAGAACCCACGCGTGCAAAGGGAGAACACGCAAACTCCATGCAGAAAGATCCCAGGCCGGGAATCGAACCCAGGACCTTCTTGCTACAAGACAACAGCTCTAACCACTGCGCCACTGCGCAGCCTCTGGCCATGACCCATAAGCCTTTTTTTTATAAAACAATGCCGACAATGTGTTGCAAAGCTGAGCCGGCATCAGGGAGCTTTAGGTTGTTTATAAGAATACAACCGGCTACAGGTGGGGACATGAGTTAAAGCAGGAAATGCAGCCAGATTTGGACACCTTTTACTAATATTGACAATTCAAAAAAAGAGTGTAGACTATGCAAAGCAAAAATATCTTTTCAAACAAATTTTATTGTACGATTATCTCAGTTTTTCACCTGTAAATAGTTAAGTCTATAAATAATTTACTTATTTTATTTTTGTTATTTGTTTTGTTGCATTAGTGTTGGATAGCTAGAGGTTATTGAAATGGTTAATATGCAACTTTTTCACATTTTTTAATCATTTTCTTGAGCCGGTTTGTACAAAAATGACCCTTTGACCTTTTAGGGTTAATGAAAACTCACTCAGACCCCACCGCCCTCTGTAGCCAGACACTTGTAATGTCAGCGTTTAGCTGGCATACCTGGCGCTGCAGTCTGCTTCTACACGTTTTAGATCATGAACACATCTGATATGTTTGATTTAGTGATGAACCCCTTCTGTAGACTCTAATGAGAGAAGCTTTCCAGGAGGTAAGTTTTGCTTTTGGTTTTACTGAACAGACACTAAAAGGTGCTAAAAACAAGCAAAAAAACTGCCTAGTCACCCTTTAAATAATAAAAAAAATTATCTAATGTAAGTTTGTAGATCCGTCAATAATTTCACACAAATTTTACATAACTCTGGTGATAAATTCATTTCAAAAACAATATCGAGGAGCCATTTGAGAGCTGCAGGAGCCGGTTTGTCTTAGTGAGCCAAGCCGTAAGAACCGATTCTCTTAAAAGAGCTGGAGTTCCCATCACTACTGCTACTGTTTGTCTGGACTTTCTATTACGTTCTCATCTTAACACTAATTGTAAAACCATAAAGGCTGACATCTCTGTAAAAAACAGAATACATCACATGTGGGCGACAACATGCCGTTCCTCTGAAACCTAAATTTGACCTTGTCGATATTGTCATCTTAGGTTTGACATGTTGCCTGTAACCAAACATCCTGAAATCCTTTACCCATAAAGACCAGAAGGAAGTGCTATTGAACATGGGCTCCTACCATAAGGATATTTAGTGTCAAGTCTGTCATCAGCAGACCGCGACCATGGCAACTGGTCATCATCACAGCCATTGGGCATCCCGTTGTAACCAATACCCACAATCTTATTTTCTTGGTTCACTATGCATGCTCCCACCTGCAGAAAAAACACACATGCACAAGCGCACACTTTGGATTTGGCTGGAAACGACTCACACAGCAGCAAGAACGGTTTGGTTTCTCTCATATTTTAATGATTCAAGTAGAGTACATCCTTTAATCATAAAATTTTAAAGAAGAATCATCCATCCATCAACATTCCTGAAAAGTGTACACGAGCGCACACACACACAAACACACACCTGGGAGCTTGGATCTTTGCTCCTCTGGGCTGACAAAAAGGCTACAGCCATGAAATAATCAGGCCATTCCAAGTAGTCCTCTCTTTTACAGCTCGTGTCTCTACAAACAAACACAGAAGACATTTAGATACTGGTTCCTATAGGGAGCCAAATGGGCCATTCCCATCTGTACCGGGTCGGCCCGGGCCGGGTAGCGTAGGTTGTTTACATATCTGGGTGGCCTGGTATTTTTCCGGGCCAACCAAGGCTCATTCTCAGCCCTCTTCTCTAGGGGGTTTGCCTTGGCCTCCAGAATGCCTTGAAACGGCCCTGGGAGTGTGACTGAGTTTTGAAGGTGATCTGAATTGTATCAGATGTATAAATATGACATGTGTGTAACTTATTTTTTTATACAGGTAAAAACGTGTCGTGGAGATAAATCTACCTACATTTTACTTTTCAACACTTTGTTTTGTTTTCTTGTTTTTATTTAACTATTTTCCTGTCCTGTATGTCCCTCATCTTCCTGCATCTCCTCTAAACTCTCCAGAAAAACTGCTGCTTGGATTCTTACTTTTTCACCTCATCAGTTACTTCTGAGCAGATCAAAGGGATCTCCTGACTACAAAGTGGAGTGGGTGTCTCCATGCTGCGTCGGTGAGGTGATACCACGGCAGCACACGATGAGCGGAGCGCGTCAGGAACGATTAAAAGACAGAGTACCAGAGGATATAAACAGATATGAACGATCATGTGTTAATAATAATGTTTTGTTGCGCCACCTTGAGAATGTGTTGTGCGCCGGACGCACCAGCGCTCTGCGTCCTCTCCGCTCAACATAGTCCATAAATATTGTAATATAGGCAGGAACTGGATCTTTCCTGATTGATATCTAGCCCACCATAACTCGATCCGAGCTCCTGCATGAAAAAAATGATATTTTTATGATGATCAATGTAGGAAACCTCCCCGGACAGAGAGTGGTAAGTGGACTTGTCCGGGGGAAAGAGGATGTATGGTACGCGGCTGGCGTGGTTGAAACACCAGTCAATACTTTTCATTTAAATTGCAGTACAACACATTTGTGATTCAAGTCATAAAGCAAAGCGGATTAGAAAATAGCGTTTTTAGCCCAATTGATTTGCATTAATTGTTTCGCTCTTCTGGGGACTCATGAACCAACCGGAAGGGGAGGAGACTTAGGCTACCTATAGGGATAACGCCCAATTATAGCTTTTTTAACATTTACTTTATCTAAAATATTCAGGCTGAGAGTCACAATGAAAAAAAACCACCCAGAGGTAATGCTGCCTACCGTACTGTGGGCAGGACTCGCCCCAGGTGAACAGATAACAGTTAAAACAGTCAGGCCTAGGTCTAACTTTGTCCTGCGACTCTGAGCAGGACAGGGTTGGAAACATACCTGAGTTTTTAACCCTACAAATACACACACCTAATGACACTGTGACAGTAAAATGTCGACATTAAAGGCGGAATGAAATCTCAATAGAACAATGACTTGCAGAGACTTTTATGTGTGAGATATTACCTAAGAACAGGATCAGGTCGCTGCTTCTCATCCATGACCCACCACACGCACAACTTCCTCCACTGATGACGTTCCTACAGGAAAAAATCTCCCGCGCTGGGATTTGGCCCAAATCATTGGTCTTTGTCAGACATGTGACCTATCCGTCAACCACACCCCCCTTAAGCCGTATTCGCCACTTCTGCCAGTATTGACTCACTATTGATAGACCCTATTGGCCGCTCGCGCGCAGAAAATGCAGTCGCCATCTTAGACCGGTCGAGCTGACTTCTGTGCAGATAATCGCCGTTTTTTTAATTTATTTTTTATTGTACAAATTAACAAATACAGCGCATATCTTACAAATCAAAAAGATATGTGGATAGGTGGTTAAGAACAAAATAACCATCGAACAAAGAACAACTGAAGAGAACAGTATAGGTCAGAAATAACATAAAGCAGCATACGAGTACATTAAATGACCTTCCATATAGGTAACAGAAAAAAAGAAAAACCTTAAAAAATAACAAAAAAGAAAACAAAGCAAAAAGAAAAGTACACACATACAGTCTAGCTACATCAATTGAAAAGCAGCATTAAAAATTCAAGTAAGATGTGAGCTATATTTAATTTACACTTATCTAATGAAGCCTTCAATAGAAGGACTTCATTTTTACAAACAGCAAAAACCAGAGTAATTTTTAAGAAGCGACATTTATGAATGAAAAATTTTGCAACTATAAATAAGTTGTTAATCCCACATTCTATTTTCTGTTTGTAGGACAAATCTAATTACTTGAAAGGTTAGAGAAGGGCAGTCAATATTTTTAGAGGTTAACCAGTACTGAAAATCATCCCAAAACTATCTGGAACTGTCACATGAATAAAAAAGGTGCTCTGTAGTCTCAATATCAGTGTTGCAAAAAGTGCATGTGTTCGTATCTATATTCAATTTCTTGTGAAGGTTGTCCTTGGACGGGTATATAGCATTTAAAATTTTAAAGTGATTTTCTTTTGCTTTTGGTGGAATTGGAAAAGAAAGATACTTACTCAAAAACCTAGAATTATAATCTTTAAACAAATATTTTCTTTTTAATTGAGAAGGAAAAAGTTGATTGGTTAGAATTGTCCTTAAAAATTTATTATTGCATGTCTTTCCTATAAATTGACGATCATCGATAATTAAGGACGGTTCACGAATTATAGAGGAAGAATAGATTAAACTGGCTTTAGCCATCTGAATCATTGCAGGGGGAATGGCTTTCACAACTTTAATGAATTTACTTTGAGTACATGATACGCCATAATTATCTATGAATTTATTATATGATAATACATTGCCATCATTGTCTACCAGGTGTAAAATGGTCCAAATTCCACGATCCATCCAGTCCTTATAAAAGATGGATTTTCTTTTTATCAATATACATCTGTTGTTCCAAATTAAATTTGTATGTGGAGAAAAATTATGCTTGTAAATAATTTTCCAGTACTGGAGAACCTGTTTATGAAAATTAGATAATTTAATTGGTAATTTGGTAATTTCAAAGACACACTTTAAGAGACATTCAATGCCACCAAGCTTCTCGAAAATTATTTTAGGGAAATAAAACCAAATACTGTTTGAGTTATTTATGAAAGACTGCAACCATTTGAGTTTGATGGAACCATCCATTGCTTCAAAACCAATCGCATTCAAACCTCCTTCTTCAAATGATTTCACTACATCATTCTTCCTAATATAATGTTGGTTGTTTCTCCAAATGTAATTATAGCTAATTTGATTTATATTATTGATTAATCTATTGGAAACATATAAGCATTGTGATGGATAAATCAGTTGAGAGATCTGTTTTGGTAAGTAAAACGCGTCCAAAGATGGAGAGGTCTCTTTGTAACCAGCTGATTAGGATCTTTTTAGATTTCTGGATAATATGCTCAAAATTTAGATTTTCTCTATTATTTGTATTCTTTGAGATTATAATACCCAAATATTTAATTTCAGTTTTAATAGCTATGTTAAGAGAGATACTGGGTTCACAATCATGAATATTTAATAATTCACATTTTCTGATATTCAGGTTCAAACCAGAGGCCTTTGAAAATAGTGAAATTTCACTTAGTGCGAGAGGAACCTGTGACGTGTTCTTTAAAAATAGTGTAGTATCATCTGCTAATTGACTTATGATCAATGGGGCTCCCATCAAGTTCAGTGGTTGAATATTTGGATTGTGTTTAATAGCTAAAAGTTCTGTTATAATAATGAAAAGTAACGGAGAAGCTGGGCACCCCTGACGGATCCCTCGACAGACGTTAAATCGTTTAGATGTTCCAAAAGGTAAAGAAATAGAACTATTGATATCAGAGTATAACAAAGAAATTGAATCTATGATTTTTTTTACCAAAACCAAAATACTGTAAAGCTTTTAAAATAAAAGGATTTTTAACCGTGTCGAATTCTTTATAAAAGTCTAAAAAAAATCATACCGTCATCTTCAATTAAGTGATTATAATCCAGTAGATCTAAAACTAATCTAATATTTTTGTGGATAGAACGATTCTTAAGGAACCCATATTGTGTTTCACTAATAACCTACTCTAAGCCGTCCTTTAATGTGTTTGCAGTAACATGAGCAAGAATTTTATAATCTGTATTCAATAGAGTAAATGGTTGTGGATTATCGATTAATCTTTTATCTTTACCAGGTTTGGGAATAAGGGAAATAAGACCCTGTTTAATTGTCGTTGCTAATGTTTCATTACTAATGATTTCCCTAATAGTTTTGAAGAAAAATTATTTTATTTCTTTCCAGAAGAATTTATAAAAGATGGCAGTCAAGCCATCCTGACCAGGAGCTTTGTCCATTTTCAGTTTGTTTAAGGCTTGATCTAAATCATCCAGTGATATGTCAGAATCACAAATTTCTCTGAATACAGAATCGATTTTTGGAATATCAGGTTCAATCTGATCGTCGTCTTTGTCTTCCTCTGCTTATCCGGGTCTGGATCGTGGGGGCAGCATCCCAACTAGGGAGCTCCAGACCGTCCTCTCCCCGGCCACCTCCACCAGCTCCTCCGGCAGGACCCCAAGGCATTCCCGGACCAGATTGGACATGTAACCTCTCAAACATGTCCTGGGTCGACCCGGGGGCCTCCTGCCGGCGTCCCCGGGGAGGCGTCCAGAAGGCATCCTGACCAGATGCCCAAACCACCTCAACTGACTCCTTTCGATCCGGAGGAGCAGTGGTTCTACTCCGAGTCCCTCCCGAATGTCCGAGATCCTCACCCTATCTCTAAGGCTGAGCCCGGCAAACCCTACCGAGGAAACACATTTCGGCCGCTTGTATCCGCGATCTTGTTCTTTCGGTCATTACCCAAAGCTCATGACCATGGGTGAGGATTGGGACGTTGATCAACCGGTAAATCGAGAGCCTGGCTTTCTGGCTCAGCTCTCTTCACCACGACAGATCGGCTCAGCATCCGCATCACTGCAGATGCTGAACCAATCCGCCTGTCGATCTCCTGATCCCTCCTACCCTCACTCATGAACAAGACCCCGAGATACTTAAACTCCTCCACTTGAGGTAGGACCTCTCCCCTGGCCTGGAGTTGGCAAGCCACCCTTTTCCGGTCGAGAACCATGGTCTCAGATTTGGAGGTGCTGATCCTCATCCCAGCCGCTTCACACTCGGCCGCGAACCTACCCAGCAAGAGCTGAAGGTCAGAGCTGGATAAAGCTAGGAGGACCACATCATCCGCAAAAAGCAGAGACGAGATTCTCCTGCCACCAAACTCGACACACTCCACACCACGGCTGCACCTAGAAATTCTGTCGATAAAGGTAAAGAACAGAACCGGTGACAAAGGGCCGCCCTGGCGGTGTCCAACCCTCACCGGAACAGGTCCGACTTACTACCGGCTATGCGGATCAAACTCACTCTCCTCTGGTAAAGGGACTGAATGGCCCTTAACAGAAAGCCACCCACCCCATACTCCTGGAGCGTCCCCCATAGGGTGCCCCTGGGGACATGGTCATAAGTCTTCTCCAAATCCACAAAACACATGTGGATTGGTTGGGCAAACTCTCATGCCCTCTCCATCACCCTTGCAAGGGTATAGAGCTGGTCCACAGTTCCACGGCCAGAACGAAAACCACATTGCTCCTCCTCAATCTGAGATTCAACTATAGATCTGACCCTCTTCTCAAGTACCTTGGAGTAGACCTTTCCAGGGAGGCTGAGGAGAGTGATCCCCCTATAGTTGGAACACACACTCAGGTCACCCTTCTTAAAGATGGGTACCACCACCCCGGTCTGCCACTCCACAGGAACTGCTCCCGATGACCACGCAATGTTGCAGAGACGTGTCAACCATGACAGCCCTACAACATCCATAGCCTTGAGATACCCAGGACGAATCTCATCCGCCCCCGGGACTCCACCGCTGAGTAGTTGTTTGACTACCTCAGCAACTTCTGCCCCCGAGATTGGACAGTCCATCTCCAGGTCTCCCGGCTCTGGTTCCTCGGAATGCGCGTAGGTGGGATTGAGGAGCTCCTCAAAGTATTCCTTCCACCATCCGACTATAGCCTAAGTTGACGTCAGCATCTCCCCATCCCCACTGTAAACAGTGTGAGCGAGTTGCTGCCTCCCTCTCCTGAGGCGCCGGACAGTTTGCCAGAACCTCTTTGGAGCCGATCGATAGTCTTTCTCCATGGCCTCACCAAACTCCTCCCACACCCGAGATTTTGCCTCAGCAACTGCCACTGCTGCACCCCGCTTGGCTATCCGGTACCTGTCTGCTGCCTCCGGAGACCCACAGACCAGCCACGCCATGTAGGCCTCCTTCTTCAGCCTGACGGCTCCCCGAACCTCTGGTGTCCACCAGTGAGTACGGGGGTTGCCACCACGACTGGCACCGGCCACCTTGCGACCACAGCTAGCAACAGCCGCCTCAACAATTGCAGAGTGGAACAAGGCCCACTCTGAGTCAATGTCCCCCGCTGCTCTCCGGACGCGGTCAAAGCTCTGCCGGAGGTGGGAGTTGAAGACCGTCTTGACAGGTTCTGCCAGGCGTTCCCAGCAGACCCTCACTATGCATTTGGGTCTGCCAGGTCTACGCGGCATCTTCCCCTGCCATCTGATCCAACTCACCACCAGGTGGTGATCAGTTGACAGCTCCGCTCCTCTCTTCACTCGGGTGTCCAAAACATACGGCCGCAGGTCAGATGATACGACTACAAAGTCTATCATCTACCTGCGACCTAGGCTGCCCTGGTACCAAGTGTACCAATGGGCATCCTTATGTTCGAACATACTGTTCGTTATGGCCAAACTGTGGCTTGTACAGAAGTCCAATAACGAAACACCACTTGAGTTCAGATCAGGCGGGCCGTTCCTCCCAATCACACCCCTCCAGGTCATGCTGTCATTGCCCACGTGAGCATTGAAGTCCCCCAGCAGGACAATGGAGTCCCCTGAATCTAGCACTCGTCCCAGGGACTCCAAAAAGGGTGGGTACTCTGAACTGATATTTGGCCCATAAGCACAAACAACAGTCAGGACTTGTTCCCCGACCCGAAGGCACAGGGAAGCTACCCTCTCGTCCCCCAGGGTAAACCCTAACACACAGGCAGAGAGTCTTGGGGCTAACAAAAAGCCAACCCCAGCCCTCCGCCTCTCACCCGGAGCAACTCCAGCAAAGGAGAGTGTCCAACCCCTCTCAAGGACTTGGGTTCCAGAGCCAATGCTATGTGTCAAGGTGAGTCCGACTATATCTAGCCGGTACCGCTCAACATCTGCCACAAGCTCCTGCTCCTTCCCCGCCAGCGATGTGACGTTCTATGTCCTAAAAACCAGTTTTTTCACCCCACTGATTTGACCAGAAGGTGGCGTCAGCATCACTTGAATGAGTTTCTTGCAGTAAGGCACATTTTGCTTTTAGCCCTTTGATAAACTTAAGCATTGCTTTTCTTTTAACATTATCCCAGAGACCTCTAATATTCAATGACACAAAGGATAAACACGTCTGTAGCATTAAAAATAAACTAAAATAGAGTTCAAAATATTAAGAATATCAAACTTGAAGATATACAAAAAAGAAAAATTTTGTTTACTTTCCTGTTTAGTGAAAGGTGAAAGAACAGTGGTGTCGGCACCTCCCATCCCATTCAAAACTTTCAAACGTCCCTCTTTAAGTAGAATTCAGAAAACAAGTAAAGGTGAACACCTTTCAGCCATCTGCCAGAACGCGACGGCCGTTGATATAACCGAAAGCTCTCCTGTAGTAAGCCTTCTCCCCCGCATTTCTGGCTTGTAAAATTTTCAGCCAAACCTTCTCCCTCTCCATACGATCGTCCTTCGTCAAGTCCTCGGCAAAACAAATTTTTTCACTCTCACAAATCTGAGCATTTTTGGACTTCTTCCATATTCCATCTCAGTATAGGCGCTGTGTGAATTGAATTATGACTTGGCGATTTCTGCCCTCTTCTTTTCTTCCAATCCGGTGCACAGTGGATGTACTCCAAATTATCCGACCATTCTGGTGCAATCTTGGCAAGAATTTTGATCACCTCTTTTCTGATATCTTCACCCATGCCTTCTTTCAATCCTTTAATCCTTAGATTCCACCTTCGTGAATACCGGTCTCGTTCTCTTGCCTTTTCTTTGAGATCGTCAACTTCTCTCCGTAAGGTTGAGGCTTCCTTCTCCAAACCCACAATTTTATGTTTACAGTCACGGACTTCAGCTGCATTGAACTCAATGGACTCAGCAAGACAATCAATAAGGCATTCTCAGATAACTTGTTGTTAACGTCTGCCATTTTGTCATCTTGTTTATCAAATCGCATGTGGAGAGCTTGAATAGCTACCAGGATGTCGCTCGCTGTGGGACTGGGTCTAGCCATCTTTCTCGGATGGTCACCTTTAGACGGAGTCGAGAGGAGCAAATCATTCATTTCCTCCAGATTTCTTTTTTCCCCACCACCACTGTCAAGCTCCATGTCTGAAAGGCAGTAGTCGTGGTCATCCGCAGCTGAAGCCAAATCTTGTATTTTATCGTTCTGGGAAGACTTGCTTTCCCTTTTGTCCTTCTTCTGTTCTTCTGGCATCGTTGTGAAGTCAGCGTAAGGTTTTTGAGGGAACAAAGCATCTAAAAAGGAGGGATAAAAGTTACCTTGCACCAGAGCTAAGTTAAGGACAGACGCTTAGATTGCCATCTTGCCGTCCTCTCCACTTCTGTGCAGATAATCACTAGTGATCGGCGCGCAGTGCCATTTAGATTCAGTCATATGTTTGCAGCTGGTGGTGAGTGACCCGCGTGGCTGCTGCTGCCTGTGGGCGCTGACCATTGACATATAAATATTGGATAATGGGTTTCCATAGACTCCAATAACACGTTTTTGAGGCCAAATGGGAGGTGGCCACCACCGCCATTTTGACCGTGTCACAGGATGCGTCAAGCCCGACAATTCCACAAAAGGGAAGAGAGGTGGAGCTGAGGGTGGGGCTGTAAGGCTGGGATCAACTGACGACACCCGGTCGAACTAGCTACAAGCTAACCTGAAGCTAACCCAAAGCTAGCGCGGAGGTGGGAGCTAACGGAGGTACCAACCTACCTACAACCGGATTTAACTGTGCACAACACCAGAGCTTCTGAGTCAGAGAAACGCCGGGCTGACTGCTGGGTAAAACCGGGTGGAACACAGAGGTCTCCCGAGAGCTCCACAAGCCGGCAGCCGCACAGCAGACAAGCGCCGCTGCGATCTGAGATGCGCAGAGCTGCCGCTGGGGAGAACTGGGTGGAAAGGTTTCCATCCCAGAGCTCCACAAGCCGACAGCCCGCACAGCAGTCAAAAGCCGCGATCAGACAGAAATGCGCCAAGCTGCGGGGAGGGGAGAACCGGGTGGAAAACAGAGGTCTCTCGAGAGCGCCACAAGCCGATAGTTGGAACCCAGCTCCACCAACATGTTATATTTCAACCCATTTTCTAAAGTGCAGCATTATGTTAAATAAACTGGGTTTTATCCTATTACATTTAAATTTCTTGGTTAAACAGTACATGTTAAAATCTAGGCTCAGCTCGGCAGTGACCTAAAATACATAAATATAATTTTACTTACTGAAAAAAATCAAGTGGAGACTCCTTGGACGCTCTATTAGTGCAATTAATACCACAGCAAGTCATTTTGTCCAACAATTGCACAAAAAATATCAAAAAAGAATGCACAAACACAGGGACTCAAAATCCCGGAACAGTTTCCAGGCCAGACCGAGGCTCTACTGAGGCCTTTCCATGGAGCTAGCTCTACGGTCACGTGGGTCTAATTGTTTGAATGCTGAAAAGCATTCAAACTATTGTTTTCCTGTTTTTCTTTATTGTTTGAATGCTGAAAAGCATTCAAACTATTGTTTTCCTGTTTTTCTTTATTGTTTGAATGCTGAAAAGCATTCAAACTATTGTTTTCCTGTTTTTCTTTATTCTTCTGCTTCTTCTTCTTATTCAGCTTCCGTACACTTTTTGAACCTCTTCTTCTCCTTCAAATTTTGAGCTATTTCAACTATTTTATAACAAAACGTTCAGCTCGTTAAGCTCTTTCCGGCTATTACTTTTGGCATTGATATCTTTCAAATTTTTCGAGTTATTAAGCTTTTTCTGCGAAAAATTTCCCATTGAAATGAATGGGATTGGTCAATTTTCAGCAAATTCCTATCACTTTTTTGACCTCAAACTCTATAGGGTTCCTTTTAACTTAGAGACTTCATTCAAAGATTAACAAACTCACAAGACTTTCCTGTTTAACATATTGAAGAGGCTTTTTGATATCTTTTACGGTTTTTCTAAAATCGCAGGTAGAAGTTGAGGTACGACTTGAAATTTTCAGAAAAATTCACAAAAGTTATAATGGGGAAAGATAGGAGCAGTGACCCTTCCTTGCTCCATTTCCGGCGTTGTACAGAGAGAACCGTAGGTCCGATTGAAATGAGACACATGCTGGCTTACAGCTAACGAATATACCTTCGTTTTGAGCTATAATTCATGACTGTACTCTAAACACTGTGGTCGTACGGTTCATTTGTTCGAGAAAATTCAAATTTAAAAACAGGTCTCTGCCCACTCTCACTTGAAAATTCCCCACTCTGTTATGAACTTCACATCTTCTATGAACAACTCTTTCTTACGCCCAGACCGTTTGGACTACCGAAACAAATTATACCTCAAAAAGTAGGAATTTTTGTCAGCTTTTCAGAATGGGTTTCATTTTATCTGTAAGTGTTACCGTTCTTTCGCTACAAGCCTCAGAAGGAGGAGAGAGCCAGATTCTCGCTCATTGAAACCCATGTTAAAGGAAGAGAGATTTTCTCCTCAGTTCGGCTTCACACAGCTAAAAGTTTATCGTCATAGCTTCTAGACAATTCATAGTAGGCACATAAAAATCGGCACAGATGATCATCAAAGTCTTCTGCCACTCACGCTTTTTGAACTTTTCAAATCGGTGCAGTACTTTTCGAATGGTGATGAGAAGTTTGACAGGTCCAATTCCACTTCTGAAGGGCAGATTTCAAGGGTTCTCTCTTAACAGGAGCATAGGCGGAGATCCCAGGGGGGACGGGAGGTAAATGTCCCCCCCTCACACAAAGTTGTCCCCCCCCCCCCCCCCACAAAAGTTATTGTACATGTATAAATGCTATCAGTAAACCTGTATTGTCTTCTAAAACCACAACGTAAAAGTTAGTCTGCAAATACAAAACAATGTGTTTTTAATTGTTGAGAAATTATAGTCCTCCACCCCCCCCCCCCCCCCACCCCCCAATTCTTCAAGTTGGTACGGTCGGTCCACACGCGCTGTTTCCAACGGGCGGGGCTGCCGGCTTTGCCTCGCTCACAGCTTCACAGCAGCCTGCAGGCTCACAGGAAGCGGGAATCAAAAAGCCACCAGTTTCCAGCAGTAAGTCAATTATCTCACGCTTGTTCTCCAAACTTAAATATGTATGTCAAATGTGGTCATAAATGATGCAGGAAGATGAGAGACACAGGACAGGAAAATAGTTCAATAAAAACAAGAAAACAAAACAAAGTGTTGAAAAGTAAAATGTAGGTAGATTTATGTCCACTACACACATGTAATATTTATACGTTTGATACAATTCAGATCACCTTCAAAACTCAGTCACACACCCAGGGCCGTTTCAAGACATTTTGGGGGCCAAGGCAAAATGACCCCCCCCCCCACACCACCACCACCACCGCCACCACCCACCCACACGCACACACAAAATAACATACAAGAGAATTAAAGAGAATTTAAGGTGAAGCGCTTGCACATACTGTGTTATTGGGTGGTTTGTTCTGTGTGTAGAAACACGTTCAATTTGACTGACCGTCAGAAGGTAGGAAAGTGCCCCGCTCCCACCCAGCCCCCTGATTGGTTGAGAGAGGTCAATCATCTTCTGGCTAAATGGAATTACACACCCACACATGTGAGACATCAAATCGATCAGCTAGGCCTAAGGAATCCATCCATCCAACCAACCAACCAACACACCAAACATCCATCCATCCATCCATCCATCCATCCAACCAACCAACCATCCAACCAACCAACACACCAACCAACCAACCAACCAGCTCTATACACTTAAAACTCTATACACTTACAACTAGCAGCATAGCTGACATTTTAACACTAGTCAGAAGGCAGGAACCGCCCCCTCCTCCTTCATTGCTCTCTCATTGGCTGAGAGTTTTCAATCGTCTTCTGCCTAAAAGGAAATGTGCACCCACAGATGGTACATCAATTCAACCTGCTTGGTCCCAGGAGTCTTGTATTAACTTGATATTGTGCTCTGCATTTCCATGGCAACGTGCTTAGCAACAATATTTAACAACATTTTAGACACAACTGTATCAACATACTTTAATATAGAAATGTTATTCAAAGTTTAAATGACTCATGTGTTATTGTACATAGCTTTATTAATGCAGACTTCTGTCATCTGTTACCATGGCAACACATGGAACTACAAATCACTTTAACCAAGTCTCATAGGAATGAATATAAAAGAAGAATATTGAGCCATAACAGACTCCTGTTTTTGAATTGTTTGTACTTAAAACTAGAAATAAGTTCAATTTCATTGACCGTCAGAAGGTGGGAAAGTGCCCCGCTCCCTCCCAGCTCCCTTATTGGTTGAGAGAGGTCAATCATCTTCTGGCTAGATGGAATTACACACCCACGCATGTGAGACATCAAATTGATCGGCTTGGCCAAAGGAATCCATCCATCTACATATAAATCCATACATGCTTCTATCTATCCATCCATCCATCCATCCATCCATCCATCCATCCATCCAATTAACCACCTAACATCCATCCAGCAATCCATCCGTTATTTCATTCATCCAACTCTTCATCCATCCCATATCAAATCTGAACATATGTTCATCTATCAGTTTCACATATCAGCAAATATTTCTAAATTCACAGTCCAGCCAATTGTAAAAATGTACCCGTTAAACTGTTCTCATTCAAAGGCCAGCTGTTTAACATTTCACATTTCGAGTTTTTGATAAATGTTCAAAGATTACAATTGTCTGCTGTTTAGCATTTTGATCCATTCTTCGCCTATATTCTGAACTACATTACGCTTGTTGGTGATTTTTGCTTCTACATCTTTAAATACATTCAGCTCATTTTGACCGTTCTGCTTTGTTTCAGCTTCAGCTCAGCTGTTCGGCAGCTTCAGCTTACAGTTTCAGCTGTCCAGCATTCAAACAGCATTTGTGCAACAAATGCAATTTTTCTAGTATTCATTAATTATACAGAATTTTAGGCTTTTAATACACTTAAAAAGAAGAGTGACAAAAAAAATCACCCCCCTCAGAGTTGTCATGAGTGTAAACTAGATCATTTAAACCAAAAACATGTTTTGGTACCAGGCTGTAAACATGTTTATTTCTGCTGTGAAATTGGTATTTTTAACATGGGAGTCAATGAGGATTTGCTCGCTTCTGACACCAGCCCCCAGCGGATGAGGGTGGAACTGCAATTTTTGGTACTTCCGGGATTGCTTCAATTTTTGAGCCGCATTGTGGGGGCTTGGTTTCCCCCAGCATTTTATAAGCTTGGTGGCCCGCCAGGCTTTGCTTGCCCACCCGCCAGGCTAAGCGTCATGCCCCACCCCCCTGCCCGACCCTACCGTGTCCGCTGACATGAACGGCGTAGCGAAACTACAGCCCTCCATCAGCTGATACTGGCGAGAAACAACAGCGGTGCGTGTGCAAACACCCCACCCCCACCCCGCTCTCAGGAGTGCTGCGGGACGAGCGCGCGACCCCCCTGCCCCGCTCTCACGGAGGAGGCCGTGGGACCGTCCCCTCCCCCAAAGAGTTGATTATGACTAAGACAGCATTAGACACAATCTGTCGTGTCTACAAATCCTGGCGGAGACCCCCAGCAGATCCGGACTTTCAGAAGTCAGGTAGACTTCACAGCACCGGGATTTTGTAGATTAAACTCCAATATGACCCGTCCAGTCTTGAGATGTCTCCAGGTCACAACAGTAGCTGGAATGCTTGTCTGCATCCAAAGTGGATGTGGCTCTTAGGGAGCCATCTGGCTGTGTCAGCTTGCAGCGTGCAAACAGGGTTTTGACTGTATGTCAAAAGAGATGTCTCAACGACGCTTGTCCAGAATTGGCCGGTTCAGAACTCCGCTAGAAACTGAATTCCTCGGGAAGTAATTCTTGTTTTATTAAACTAATTTGTTATGATTTCTGGCCATTCTGGCGAATCAGAATGTGCCAAGTCTGGAAGGCTTTACCAAACATTCCTCAGAAAGCCACGCCTTTCCTCAGATACAAGCTTCTTAATTCTGTGAATAAAGAATCTTTAAATGTTATGTGAGGTGAACCTTAACCTTAATTTGTATCTTATGAAGATGTGTGTGAGTGTAAATTATGATTAACTTGTTAAATCAAACACATACTGATCATAAGACCTGCAATGGATCATTGTAAGAGCAACAATCATTTCAACTTCACTGATTTAAGAACAGATTGTTCAAACATTTGATTTAGACATCTTGTTCATTCAACCATAAAATTATTTAACTTATGAGAATAAAAAATTCACTTTTTATTCAGTGAGGGTTCCAGCAGTCTGAGATAAGTCATAAGGCTTTTGCGTCTGGTGAGACTTTGAGTTTATTTCTGTCTGCGTTGAAGAACAATAAGTGAGCAAAAGGTTGATTTGTGCATCTGAATCCTCCAGCTGGCATAACCTTGACTTAGCAGTTCTGGCGTGCATGAAAGGTTACTGAGTCAATTTGATGGTTAAATTGGCCCTTTTTAGTCATTACACCGATCTACAAATTTACATTAAATCAACTTTTTATTATTTAAAAAGGAGACTGTGAAGTTTGGGCGTGTTTTTAGCATCCCTAGTGTCCGTTTTGTAGAACCAAAAGCAAAACTTATCTCCTCTCTGTGTGAAACATCTCCCCAGCCGTCATTAGCATCTACAGAAGGGATTCATCACTAAATCAAACTTGTCAGATGTGTTCAGGATATAAAACATGCAGGAAATGTGCTAGAAGCAGACTGCAGTGCCAGGTATGTCAGCTAAAAGTGCCATGCCACACAGAAGTTGTAAGTGTGATACCAATAAATATTTACAAAAAAGTCTCAGTTTTAGAAAGTGGCAAAGGGTCTTCATGACTGTCGCTAGCTTTGTCGCTGGAAAAGAAGTCATTGAGGGGGATCGGAAAATCATTAGGAACAAAGTTCCCGAGTTGGCAACACTGGTCTTTTCAGCTGTACAAAACATGCCCAGACGCACAAGATAGTGCCGTTGTTTTTCTTATTTGGAAAAACATAGACTCCACGTCCGGGCGGGCTTATATACAGCATTTCTTTGTGGAATACAAAAATAATTAACATGCTATTTAAGGCTGGGCAGTGTGTCTAGTTTACACAATTTTCCTACCTCATGGGGTAATATGGAAGCAATTCAAGAACATGATATTAATGTTGGCAATGTCACGCACACAAAAAACACACACGCACACGTACAATTTAAAATTTTATTAGTAAAATCTTCCATGAGTTGGTGATACATTTCTAAAAAAACAAAAGTTACAAGGCAAAATAAAAAGTATATAAAAGTGACATATTTCAACCAACAGTGTAGTGTTGTGTGAGGCTCATTGTCCATCAGAATTTGTTTGCAGGCACTGGTTTCTGCAGCTGACCGGAGGAGTTCTTCAGCCTAAAATTTCACACAAACACGGAACAGGCTGAAGTGGGTTAATATAACAGCAATTACCTCCAATCTCTGTTCAAAAGCTACAAACCCAATTTGTTTTAGGTCCAGATTTCAATAAGTTGTTTTACAGTATGTTCAGTTTCACTAGATGACTACATGGTTTATATAAAGTAGATTTGTAATGTGCGGCAAGGGGGTGGCTTCTTCCTACTCCCTTTGGGCTAAGACTTTTTAAAAATGTGTTTATCTTTTTTTTACTATGTTTATTGATTTTAAAATGTTTGTCTTATGAAAAAAAAACTAGATTATAAAATCTCAATAAGCCAAATCATTCTTAAATAAAGAAAACAACAGATGTAGATGCAATCCCCAGTAGCAGGAAGGGCAGCAGTGGAAACCAGAATGGCAAGCTTTGACTAAATCAGACGCCTTTGGGTTAACTGCCGTACTTAGTGAAGTCCAAACCGTTTCACTTGGACTTGGAGAACTAAACATATTTGAGGAAGCATCATGAGATGGATCAGGAGCAGCTAACGTCCGAACTCACATGTTGCTGATCCTTTCCAACCTTTCCTTAAGGTCATCCTGGAACAGAGAAAGAAAAGACAAGAAAACATTTAGCACAGCGCTCTCAAGTTAAAAGTTCTGAGTGAGATTTCTGGGGAAGAAGGAACAAAATATTTTCTAGGCTTCGGCCGCTGCGGTCCCTCGACCTCACTCTCTTTTCCCAACTGTTTTTGTTTATATTTTGTTTTACATCCACCTTGCTACAAATAACCACAAATACCGTAAATCCTCTAATACAGGCCCGGGCCTGTATTTGACTCAAGCTCATCAAGCTCCAGGCCTTTATTGGAAGGAGGACCAGAATTAGAGGCAGGCCTCAATTTCTATTTGAGCAAAATGAACTAATGGTTCACTGGAGTTTTTGACAATTAAAATTGAGCCCACATTTTCTAAGTTAAACACATTTCTTTTAACAACGGTAGTTTCTGCTTCAGCCCTCTCCCCCCTCCCCCTGCGCAGCGGCCGCAAACTCACTGATGCGCCTGCAGCCTCTCGGAGTTCCTGCTGCTCTAAACATTAAAATAATTATTTCATTTTCTGTTCCTCACTTCTGATTACCTTCAATGGTGTCTGTTTGTTGCAACCACCAGGTACAAAAACTAACTTGTTTTTATTTGACTATTTTTCTGTCCTGCCTGTTTATTATCTTCCTGCATCTCCTCTCAATCCTAAAGAAAAACTGCTACCTGGGTTCATATATATTCACCTCATGAGTTACCTTTGAACTGCAGTTATAAAAGATCTACCGACCGCAAAAACAGCAGAGTGCTCGCTGCTTGCCGGCCACATCAGTGAGGTGCGTCACCGAGGACAAAACAGGTGATGCACCCCGATCCACAGCAGCGAAACGCATCAGGCACAAATAAAAGAATAAAAGACAGAAAACATAAAAGGAAATGAGTTGACATGAACAATCGCGTGTTAAATTAGTTTTTGAGGTGGCGACACCTGATTTGATAAGGTTACTGTGGCCGTGCTCAGGACGCAGATGTCTGGAGCGCGTCAACAATCAGAGCTTTGCATGCGCAAGCTGGTTAAGGTTAGGATGGGGGTGAGGGGAAGGTTAAATTGCAAGAGGGAAAAGGTCACAATTTGGTTAAATGTCCGTTTTACGGCGGGTGTCAGTACCGACGCTCTGGCACAGCGCGTTGCCTCCCGACGCGCAGGAGCTTGTCATCTGCTGACAGCAGGCTGCTGTCTTTTCCGAGGACTGCATCTTGCCGGTCATTATCACGTGACAGCGACTAGTCGATGACAGGGATAAAAAGTCACTATAGAGCGGTGAAGTCGACTAGTGACTAGTTCATACAACCCCAGCTACTGCTCCCCAGAGTGTTCTGCAACATAATCAGCACGTTCTCTTTGAACTTGATATCAAATTTTTGCCTCCTCTTCGTCTCCGAATGGTTAAAGTTACCCTCGCGGTCTATCACTGGCAAATCAAAAGTGAGACGGATGACGCAACCGCCCCCCGTACTTGCTTGTTACCACAGTCCACCCGGCCACAATAAAAAAACGGCCATTATTCACCTCCGCCGACTCTGACACCGGCCAAAATATGATACCCGGCCATTAATTGAATACAGGCCAATGTTAGAGGATTTACGGTAATAATAACTACCTAATCCGGGGGTCGGTAACCTTTTCCCATCAAAGAGCCAAAATTACCTGCTTCCCACAGTAAAGAAAACACTGGGAGCCACAGCAGAGAGTTGCTTTAACCAATCACAACAGGTGACAGCAGCCATACCAGTCGCTCGAGCACGCCAAAGTTCTCTTTCTACAGAAGATAATTGATAAAACGATTTGTATAAAATGGATCCAGAAGTTGTAGCCCGTCTCTGCCTAAAATATTTTGGTATTTTTCACCTTGTTAGTGGTTTTACTGAGCAGGAGCCACTTTTGTCACAGGTTTCTTTTTAAAACATGTTCAAACAGTTCAGAATACAAATTCAGGTTCTGTCTGGTTGGCAGGGTCCGAAACTAACACTCGCCACTCGCCAAATGCGAGGAAATTGCTCCATTTGGCAAGTTAATTTTTTAGCTGTATCTGCCACATAGCGAGTAAATGTTTGCACCAAATTAGTTATGTTTATCAGTCGTCTTCCATGGATTTCTGTGATACTCCTCCCGCCTGCATGCAACGTACACAAACGTACGCGAAACGTGAGCGCCACATCCAACGTCATTTCCTCCTATCCCATTCAATCAGTTTATCAAGTAAGCAGTTAGCTTCGTGTTAAAACTAGCGGTGAAATGTGGCGGTTTTTAACCGGAGTCAGCCAGCCTTCCAAAAGAAAACTCGTCGAACTGGAAGAAAAACCACCAGGACCAGTGGCAACCAGAAGATTTTGTGAAAAGTGGCAAACTGGAGATGGCGGAGTCGTGAGACAATGGCTACATTATGAACCAGAATCTGCGCAAATGAGCTGCACCATTTGCCGCCAGCACGCTCGAGAGAAGAACTGTAACAACTCGTTTCTCATAGGAAATAAGACGATGAAGCTTGAGACTATTCGAGAACATGAAAACAGCAAATGCCATATTGCCTGCACATCCATGTTCCGGGCTCAATCTGAGTCTCCACTGGTGACACCCACGGTCTCGGCGCTAATGGCTATGTCAGAGAAAACACAGAGTCTGACTAGATTTCAATTAAAGAGTTCATAAAAACATCTCTTAAAAATAAATAAATAGTAAAATGACAAAACTGTTGTTTTTCTTATTAATTGATGTTTTAATTATTTTGTCACTCCTCTCTGTTTGGAATCAACATAATATAGAGTAACATGCTTTAGGTAGATCTAAGTCATTTAGAACTTTGGCTGGTAAAAAATATGCTTGGCCGGTAGATTTTCATCATCTACCAGCCAACTTGGCCGGTGAGTCAAAAATTTTATTTCGGATCCTGCTTGTTGGATTGTTGTAATTAAACTTTGTAGGTGGGGAAGGTCAGAAAAGGATCCGATCTATTTGTTTTTCCCTCATTTGCGGTGACGGAGGTAACGGCGCAGTGCGCCTGGCTCTGGTGTTAATCGTTTACTTTTATCTCTTTGCAACAATTTTTACAAGAAAACAAAACAGTTAAATGGCAGGGTTCATGTTGACTGTTTATTTTGACGGACAAAATAGAAAGAATTACCCCGACGCATGCAGACGAACTGCCATTCTTAGCGTCACGTACATCGCAGATGTAGCTAAATCACTCAGGAAGAGATTCCCATCTGAACATCTGAGCTGGACACTGCTCAGCGCAGCTCGCTGTCAGCGCGTACGTGAGGTGCACAACGAGCTGAAGATGTGGAGAGGGGCTTGGAGCGCGTCGCAGAACCAGAACCATGCAGGAAGGTTCCTCCCACTGAAGCGAGTGTTTTCCAGTCTCTCAGAGGGACTTTTGAAACTTAGGCTGAATAGCGCTTGTTCCTATCTCCAGTGTGGCTCCATGAGCCTTTCTGAGGAAAAATCCAGAATCTCATATCCTCTTCAGCTCAGAAAGCGCCTATAGAAACATCTGATAACGCACAAGCAGGTGACCTGTCAACCCGGTCTCACAGTAAGACCGAACCTGTTCTGGTTTACGCAGACAATCTTTACATTTAGAATTGGCATACAGATATAAAATTAATGCAGTAAAATGAAATACATTTTATTTAAATATCCATTATTATTTTATAAGCACAGAGAGCCGCATCAGATGGATGGAAGAGCCGCATGCGGCTCCGGAGCCGCGGGTTGCCGACCCCTGTCCTAGCACAAACTCTCAAAAGGAGGAGTGTTCCGCAGCTTCGGCTGCAGGCCAGACTGAAAGCTACACAGAGGGCGGGGCTTAGGTTGAGCTCTGAACAACGCTGTTAGGTGCAGAGTGCAGTGCACTGATCACTCGTAGCCCATTCAATATGGGCTTTGTTATTTTTGGCGTGAGAAATCTAATGTGTGGCGGGAAGGATGATGCGGCCCCTACTTGGTGGATGTGAACCACCGACCTATGGCTCGACGGACAAAAGCTTTACCTGTTCGGCTATAGCCACCCCTAGTTTTGGTGTTTAAAAATGAACCTTCCTCTCTTTATCATCGGTTGTACATACGATACCGCTAAATGACTGTTTCACCTGTTGCTTCCCTCCAGAAATGGAACTGAAAGTATGGGATGAAGCAGGTAACCGACATGCCACAGAGACATCATCCTGCAAAAGATAGGCCATCATTATTAAGGCCCTGTCCACACGTAGCCGGGGATCTGCCAAAATGTAGATATTTTTCTATGTTTTGGCCCGTCATCCACACGAAAACGGATCTTTTTGAAAACTCCGGCCAAAGTGAAGATCTGCATTTTCTCCGTTTTGGGTGTCTGCGTGTGGACGGACAAAACCGGAGTTTTAAGGTCCGCAACGTCGCTTTCCGCGACAAAAAAATGCTGACATCACGTGTGCGACCTGTGTTTACACTAGCCGACAGCATGGATGCCCTCAGAGCTGCGCTCGCTTTATCAATTGTCCAAGCGCTTTTTGCTTGTTTGTTTTTGCAAGTGGAATTACTGCTCCTTGCGGAAGACCACAGACGAAGGACGAGGTTAAGAACGGGGGAAGTACTGCCGCCTACAGGTCTGGCATGTCCTTAACAACGTATTTATCCGGGTACGTGTGGACAGATTTTTTTTAAACGAGGTGGTGTGGATGCAAGTTTTTGGAGGGGCGGATATTCGTTTTTAAAAAAAAACCGGCTACGTGTGGACTAGGCCTAATACTATTCTTTGTAGTAGTAGTACTTACTATTTTTATTATTATCACTCCTGAGTAATTAGTTTATATACACAGATAAATAATGTCACTAGCATGTCCAGCCTGTGTATTGGACAGTTCTTATTTGGCTTCCAGTAAAAGGACTGCCCATCAGTTTTTCCCAGCTATCTCTGGAAATAACTTGTTCCTTTTTCTGGAACTCTGGGATAAGAAGAAGCTGATGATGTGATCTCCCTTTTATTTATTTTATTTTACTTTTGAGGGTGGGGTGGAGACGACTAACCAGTATGATAAAGAGCAAAAAGTATTTTACAAACCTTCTCTGTGTCTTTATACATGTGAAGTTTCTCCAGACGTTTCTCTAAACAACCCATCTTGTGCAGCTGAGACCAGCGAGACTCCAGTTGAGCTTCCGGTGCAGAGAGTCTTCCTTCCACCTCTGATACCTGACAGACAAAACAGATGGCTCAGGAACAGGCAGGTGCCACCTTGTGCTATCATTACCAGGTTCTACGTCAGGTTCCCTTGTTTGGTTAATTTATCATGTTGTATGAAATCTGTTCTAAGGTATTTTCTGTAGTTAAACTGGTCGACGGTGATCTTATGTTAAACACTTAGTGAATACTCACGTAGAGGAGGCTTTCTTTGCACTTCTCTCTTTTTGGCTGCCATTTGGTCTCGTTGTCAGAAATAAATGAGGAATTTACTTCAGTGTGAGAGACACATGCTACATTATGAGAGGACAATGTTTCCTTCAGAGATGAATTTGAGATCCTGACACGGTTTTCTTCATGATCCACAACAAATGCCTTCCTGGAAACCTACAACACATAAAATCACAAAGATGGTCAAATGCATAAAAAAAAACCCTGATAACACACAAGTTGATATAGTTCAACACTCTAGTTATTACTCCTTCGGGATTGTCTAACTGTAAATGTGCCATTTTATTATACTTGTGATGTCGTTTTGTTTCATTTTATGCACCAGATGGGTGAGCATGGCATTAATTTCATTGCAAGGGTTTATTCAATTGATAATAAATGTTTTAAAGGTGTGGATTACAATCGATACATTTTGCAGTGGTCTCTAGTACGCCTTGTAAGTTGTACTTGGGGGGGGGGGGGGGGGGGGGGCACCAGTTTCAGGAACTAGAAATAAGCAAATTGGACAAATTGGTAAATTTGTCATTTTGAAGGATTTTTATTTATATATTTTTGCTTTTACTACATTATGAATAATTGAAATGCAAAAGAAAAAAAAAAAAAACCAACACCCAAATATAAATGATAAATGACCCGCAGTTGTATAGCGCCTCTCAGAGTAAGGACTCCAAAGCGCTTTACACTACAGTGTATCATTCATCCATTCACACACACATTCACACACTGATCGTAGCCACAGCTGCCCTGGGGCGCACTTACAGAGGCGAGGCTGTCGAGGACAGGCACCACTGGTCCCTCCGACCACCACCAGCGGGCAAGGTGAGTTAAGTGTCTTGCCCAAGGACACAACAGCAGCATTCACTGTCTGGTGCTGGGATCGAACCAGCAACCTTACGATTACTGGACGACCCGCTCAACCTGCTGAGCTACTGCTGCCCCATATACACGAAACTGGATAAAATACATAACGATGCGGGTCAATTTACTTCAGTAAATCGAATTAGTTCAAGAAACAATTTAAAGGCTCAGGAATTTTTTGCAGGTGTTTTCTATTTGCAATTGTACATTTTAGTTGAATGGGGTCTTGTTTCATATCAAACAATGACTTTAGAATAGTTTTAGTGTCCGTCCGTCCGTCCGTCCGTCCTCCATCCATCCATCCATCCATCCATACATACATAGCCACCCATTTTCAATCCATCCATAGCCATCCATCTTCAGCCACTTATCCAGGGTCAGGTTGCGGGGGCAGTAGCCTAAGCAGGGAGGCCCAGATTTCCCTCTCCCTAGTCACTTGGGCCAGCTCCTCTGGGAGAATAAGGTGTTCTGTGGCCAGCCAGGAGACATAGTCCTTCCAGCGTGTCCTGGGTCTACCTTTAGGTGTCCTCCCGGTTGGACGTGCCCGGAAAACCTCACCAGGGAGGCGTCCAGGAGGCATTCTAATCAGAAGCCCGAGTCACGTCAACTGGCTCCTCTCAATATGGAAGAGCAGCGGGTCTACTCCGAGCCCCTCTCGGATCACTGAGCTTCTCACCCTCTCTAAGGGAAAGTCCAGCCACCCTGTGGAAATTCATTTCGGACGCTTATATCCGCGATCTCATTCTTTCGGTCACTACCTAAAGCCCGTGACCATAGGTGAGGTTTGGAAGGTAGATCGACAAGTTAATCCAAAGCTTTATCTTCCGGCTCAGCTCTCTCTTCACCACGACAGATCGGCACAACGCCCGCATCACTGCAGACGCAGCACCAATCCGCCTGTTGATCTTGCGCTCCATCTTTCCCTCACTCTTGAACAAGACCCCAAGATACTGAAACTCCTGCACTTGGAGCAGGACCTCATCCGTGACCCGGAGAAGGCATTCTACCTTCTTTTGACTCAAGGCCATAGTCTCGGATTTAGAGGAGCTGCTTCACACTTTGCTGTGAACCGTTCCAATGAGAGCTGGAGATCACATTTTGATGAAGCCAACATCATCTGCAAAAAGCAGAGACTCAATCCTTAGGCCACCAAAACAGATCTCCTCAACACCTTGGTTGCACCTAGAAATCCTTTCCATAAATGTTACAAATTTTTGAATGAATTGGTGACAAACCATTTGGTGCCCATTTATTTCAATTATTCAGTGTTATTTTGAACAATTGGACATACATTTTATTATGTCCTAGTCATTTGTATTTTAGTATTGTAGTAGCGTATAGTAAATTAAGTTCTATTAAGATGTAATGACATTTTTTTTGCATATTGTTATGAAAAAAATACTGAAATAGTTATTTTTCCTGGTAATTCGTTACTTTTACAATCTTATAACTCAATAAATAACTCAGTTATTTATTGACAAAGTAATTAGTAACTATAACTAATTGCATTTTAAAGTGATGTTCCCAACACTAGTATTGACCAATACACATCTCCTTACTTGTATGATAAGTTTAGATCATGTTATAAATGAAAAGACCTTCTTCAGTTGGCAGTGTCTCTGCAGGACCAGGTTAATGATGTCACAGGTGAAGGAAATCTTCCTTTGAGAGAAACCGGACTGGAGGAACTGCTGTTTGGAGAGCATGGGCTTATAGTGAAAGACATCTCGTAGCACCTGGAAGCATAAAACTCGAACACTTAGTTAGATGGTCTGGTAAAGGACAGCACATTGTTTAACACAACCACCCTAACGAAAAGTCTACCATACACCAAGAAAGAAAGAATGAATATTGACTAAGTGTAATGTAAGTTTCCCATGCAACCTTAGGTGATGACTCGGCAGATTTCCCTTTATTAAACATTTCATTTTATTGCACTAAACATAAATGTGAGAAGTACCTTATACAGAGTGTCAGTAAAGCGCAGGTCAGTTTTGCCGGCCAGTTCTAGTCCAACTGCAACGAGACTCTCAGCAAAAGGTGGAGAGGAGGAGGTGAGGCTGAAGCTCAATATTGGAAGAAAAGCTATAGGATCTCCTTTATCAAGCCTGATGAAGAAAAAAAGACATTAGCAGATCTAGAAAACAACTTCAATACACAGTAATGTCTTAATGTTATTAAATAATTTATATTCCGAATACAAATGTACGTGTGCAGAAAGGCGGACAAGGGTAAAGTGGCTCACTTCAGTAAAGTTTGCAAGATATTCACAGATTTGACTTTTCCAGCTAAATGACTTCCGATCAGAATGTTACCTCTGGTACTGTGACAAAGTATCTGCAGGTTTAAGGGAGCCGAATTTAAGACTTTTTAAGACCTTTTTTAAGGACACTTTGACCAAATTTAAGCTATTTTTTTTCATTAAATTTAAGCTATAATTTCCAGCTATTGCCTGGAACCGGAGCTAACCACGTCGTGAACGTTGGATTAGCCATCCAGTTACCATTAATGTTGCACTTCCCCATGGTGCAAACTCCCACTAGCGTGCTCATCTAAAAATAGCCCCCTTTCAAACCAACCGAATGTGTACGGTTCCGCTTACGCCAACATACACAAAAAATGCCGAACTAATGGGCGGGGCTGACTCTGGTGCAGCTCCACCTTCTGGTGCAGCTCCGCCTTTGTGGTTCTGCAGCGAGAACCCTCTTGAACTAACTAGAAATTCACGAAAATTTTATAGAAATAAAAGAATCTTGTTTATTGGGTCTTTGGTAATTTAAGACCTTTGGAAACTATTTAAGGATTATTTGTCATTTTTAAGGATTTTTAAGGCCTTAAATTTGGAAAAGCTAATTTAAGGCTTTTTAAGGATCCGCAGACACCCTGAAAGTAATCAACAAGCTACAACCTCTTTTTTGTTTAAACAAGCTTTCCTCTGTTCCTGACGCGATGGAACTAAGTGCTCAGGGACCGCCTGCAAATAGAAACACCAGAAATGGTTCATAATAAAAAATTAATTCTAGCCATGTCCACTGTAGCCTCACCAAATTCACAAAACATAACACTGCACACATGCTGATCATACTGTACCCACTAGTTTATTAGTTTTACATATATATATATATATATATATATATATATATATATATATAGGTGAAATTTTAAATGTTGTAAATTTCAATTCAATTTAAATTTAATTTAAATTTATAAAGCACCTGTCACGGGTGCGCAGGTGAGTCAAGCGGAGATGAGGATCCAAATGCGGGGAAGAAGGAAGGCAGGAACGTTTAGAGGGTTTTTAATAAGGAACACGCGGGACATGAAACCAAAATGGACAAGGAACACTGGGAGGGTTTAAATACACAAGGAGCTGGGATCTAAAATGACTGGGAGACGAGAGGCAGGTGGTAGTAAAGACACAGGACTGAACAGAGAGGGGAGACAGGGCAGGTTGTGACAGCACCTTCTCCTTAGCGGAGCCCGAGGTGCTGAACAGGACATAAAAACAAGAGCAGTAAAAAAAACAACATATTGAATAAAAATCAGTAAAAAGAAAAATAGACAAATAAAAGCAATTAAAAACTGCAATACTGATGATAAATGATAAAAATATAAAAGCCAGTTTCAATGTTGGGGAAGCTATATAAGTAAATAATAAGGTAGTAAAAGCATATATATATATATATATATATCCTCAATTCTCACTATAAAAGTGAGTTTTAAGGTGTGTTTTAAAATCCTAAAGAGAAGGCGCTTGCTTCACTGTCAAGGGGAGCTCGTTCCACAGTGTAGGGGTCATTTCTGAGAAGGCCCTGTCCCCCCTTGATCCCAGTTTAGAGCGGGGAACCTCCAGCAACTCCAGCGTGAGCAGGGACCATAACTCGTCATCCATTTTAAACTGTAAATTCACACAGCTGATCACTTGTTACCCACTCTCTATCTGACACTTTAGTTTAATGAAAAAAACATATTTCTGAATTTTTGTAAATTTTTATTGGTTATGATTTTCAACAGCTCCGCCATTGTACTCTTAAATTAATTTTCTGATTTATTTTTTGTGTGAACGTGCATTACTTAGAATTTTCAATAGTTCCTCTATTGTACACCGTAGTGACTCCAAATCAGCACAGCT
The DNA here is from genome assembly GCF_043380555.1 of Nothobranchius furzeri. Lineage (NCBI taxonomy): Eukaryota > Metazoa > Chordata > Actinopteri > Cyprinodontiformes > Nothobranchiidae > Nothobranchius > Nothobranchius furzeri. The sequence continues at coordinate 72,604,370 of NC_091747.1, read as the reverse complement.
TGTGAACACTTACCCAATCTCCACACTACACAATTTCATTTTAGTAAAAAAAAATGTCTTTAATTTTTGGTGCATTTGTAATTACTGGATGTACACATCCCCCGATTTGGCTGTAAAGCAATCAGCATTGATGCTCGAGTGTCAAGAGGTACAAGAATCAGCTTTTATAACTGAAGAGAAAAAGGTACACTAAAAAGTACATAATCAGGATATCATAGCACCAAACAACGTAAGGATATATAACAGTAACAATATTTGCTGAGAGCACACAGTAATAATTAATTCATGGTGTATTAATTTTTATGACCCTAGAGCAGGGGTGTCAAAGATGCGGCCCGCGGGCCGGATCCGGCCCGCAAGCGAGTTAAATTCGGCCCACGAGATGGTTGTGTAAACTTTATTTTCATACTTTACAATGTAGAGTGAAAATAAACTTATCTTTGTGAGCAAGTTTTCTCTGTAATGAGTATAAATAAAACAAAGCTGCGCTCAAGGCTCACACAAGAACTTGAATCACATCCTGAAGTTGGCCGCCACTCAGGATGTGACTTCTGATGTTGATGCTCCGGTGAAAGCTAAAAGATGTAAAGTAAAATGAGTCAAATATACTTTAAGTGCTGCATGAAACTGATCTTGCCATGTGATCTGTAAGCTCTTTGAATCACTAAGGAATGTTTCTTTTATTTATTGATTTTTTTATTTTTTTCAAATTTTCAAGTACACTTCAGGTGTTGTACTTGTACCACACTGTCCTCAGGCTCCTGCCTTGTTTTATATTGATTGTATTAAAACAAAGAAAACAATCTGAAGTTTTGTTTTTATTTACCGGTCCGGCCCACTTGGGACTAGATTTCCCTCAATGTGGCCCCTGAGCTAAAACGAGTTTGACACCCCTGCCCTAGAGCGTTTTCCTTTTTTATACAAAACATTAACTGCCATTTTAGTAATTACTGACAGTGTTCATTAAATTCATAAACCATTTTTGGACCATTCTTCTTTACAAAACATCTCTAGTTTATTCAGGTTTGACGGCTTCTGAGCACGGACAGCTCTTTTTAACTCAAACCACAGATTTTCAATAATATTTAGGTTTGGGAACGGAGAAGGCCATTTCAGAACAATGTACTTCAAGCAGTGTTTCTGGTTGTTGTCTTGTTGAAAGATTAAGCTCTGCCGCAGCTTCGGCTTTGTCACTGATTCCTGGACATTGGTCTCTAGAATCTGCTGATACTGAGTGGAACAAATGCGCCCCTCAACTACGTTTTAGAACATATTCGAAGAGGAGGGAAACTTACAATTGGGCTCCTTAAATACTCTCTCATAATTGGATTCACCTCTGTAAGGAGGTCAAGGGTCGCTGAGTTTACCAAACTAATTTGGAGTTCCAATAATTAGTTCTAAAGGTTTTGGAATCAATAAAATGACAACAGCGCCCACATTTATGAACCTGCCTAATTTTGTTTAAACAATTATTGCACACTTTCTGTAAATCCTTTAAACTTTGTTTCACTTGTCAAATATCACTGTGTGTGTGTGTGTGTGTGTCTCCTATATGAAATTTTTACTTGAAAGTTTTATTCGTAACAACCACAAATTTATACAGGAAAATCATAAAGACCAACGAGGCTGCCCAAAATTTTGCATCCTACTGTAGGTGTAGTGTGAAGAGCAACTGTTTACTACTTCACTACCGTGAAATAAGCTCTTTTAAGTGCCTAAGAAAAGGGAGGTCTGAGGGCTCTTTGTAAACGCACATTAAAATTTCTCAAATCTGGTTGGTCCAAAACATATAAACAACAAACCCTTGAAGGAGGAAACACTTCCTGTATTCAGCAGTTTGAGCCAAAGCTTCCAGCTCATGAAGTTCCTGCAAAAAGCTTCAAGCTTACGCTAAATCCTATGGGAATTCAAGACCGATTTTTCAGTGGAATAATTTTAGCGGCATAAAGAACCATCCTTTTTGAGAATTAACCAGTTACTTGTTTAATCTACAAAACAGCTCATCAGACGTGAAACGGTCTGCCAGAAGCTACCCAGGAAGTATTTTTCGACCAGTTGAGCATTATCTGAGGGGGCCTCTTCCTTGGATTACCTTTTTAACATATTTGCTGTGCTGCAGCAGGATTATGGGTGGTTTCAGTTCGGTTTCATGCAACGTTTGCATCCAAAAAAGTCGCTGCTGTGCTGAAGAAACGCAGAACCTCGGTGAGCACAGCCCGCTATCTGTGTTTGTTCAAGTCCAGCTCAGTTGTCCCAGCACGGCCTCAGATGGTCCTTCAGTGAGATGGCAGCTTTTATTCGTTTTTCTTCAGACCGCCTACATGTGCTGGCGTGACTCAGAGGTTGGCCGCTCGTTTTTGGTTTTGGTGGTGTGTAGGGTTGACCCCATCTTCTAGCTTCATCTCCTCGCAGTTGCCCTTTCATTTTCACTATGGCTTAGTGTGCAGCTGCTGGCCAAATCGTTTGATTGTTAGATTCGTAGCTGTCGTTAAGCTTTGTAGCTATTTTTTTGGAACTGTGTTCAATAACTACATTAATCAGCAGATGGCCATTAAATGATATAATTCCTCAAATAAATGCTATTTTTATACACCACCACCTCGAGTAGCTTCCTAAATGTAAGTGCCGCCGCTGTTGTGGTCCTTGCACGTTTCAGCCCCAGCTCTGTTAGCACAGCCCTGATGAGAAGAGACTTTGGCAACCAATCACACCTTTAACAATGCCATCAATCAATCAATCAATCAATCAATCAAATTTATTTCTAAAGCGCTTTTCAAACAAAGTGTGATTCAAAGTGCTTTACAAAATGACCCCAGATTCCCATAACAGGTTAAAAACATTAACAAACATATGCAAGCACACACACGCACACACACACACAGACTCACACACACGCACATACACACACAAGTAAAAATTATATTTGGCTGAGTCCAGATGAGCCAAGTATGGTAACGCAAGGAAACGCCGTCAGAGGAGCCGTCTGCCCCGGCAGCATCAGGTCTTCCACACTAAGTCAGGGCGCTCAGTGGAGGGGGAGCATAGACCCCCACCTATAGAGCGCCCAGGAAGCTACAGTTGACCACCGCTCCCGGGGCAGAGGGCCCCTACAGAGGAAATACTGGATTAATATGAGTAAAAATGTAATAAAAGAGCTAATATAAATGACAAAAATTAGAAAATAAGTAATAAATAAAATGATATAGACAGTAAAATAATCATTTAAATAATAAAACTGTGCTAAAATATAATCATATAGAACATGCAAAGCAAGTAATAAAATATAATCATGTAAAACGAGAAATAAAACTGTAGAAAATGTTTAGATAAAAGCTAACCTAAAAAGATGGGTCTTGAGTCTTGACTTAAAAACATGAACGTTCTCTGCGGCCCTGAGGTCCTCTGGCAGCTCATGCCTTTCATATAATTTGTGCATGTGCACAGGCACACAAACTAGTATGTTATAAGAGCTTAATTAAGCGAGTCAGAAAGATATGTCTGGATTTATAAAATAAATCTGGTTGAATTTTGTTTAAATTTAGTTTATCAAGTTAACCCATCCAATACTAGTGCAGAGCCTACCTTCCAGTGTAGTAGAAGTTCTCAAGTAGCGCCGTTTCTGCAAAGTGGCCTTCTGATGTTTCTGAGGGTCGTACAATGTTTTGTACAGGGTGGGTCATTTATATGGAAACACCTTAATGGGAATGGTTGGTGATATTAACGTCCCGTTTGTGGCACGAGCAGGACGTTAAGTGAGAGGCCAAACTTTTCAAGTGGTGTGCTTGGTTTTAACGTAAATTTATTCTTTCATGGGTTATTTACAAGTTTCTGACCACTTATAAAATGCGTTCAATGTGCTGCCCATTGTGTTGGATTGTATATGCAACCCTCTTCTGCCACTGATAGCAACACCGCAGGAGAAACTCCAGTATCTGTAGTATCAGGTGCTGCACATCTCGGATCTTCACGCCATAGACAGTTGGCTTCAGACGGCCCCAAAGATAAGTCCAAGGGGTCGGATCGGGAGACCTTGGGGACCATTCAACTGGCCTATGATGACCAATCCATTTTCCAGGAAACTGTTCATCCATAATGTGGTGGTGCACCATCTTGCTGGAAAAACTCAGAATGTGCCAGCTTCAGTGCATAAAGAGTACAAAAAGTACATCGTAGTCTGGAGAGCAGGTAGGTGCTGATCAGAAGGGGCCATTTTTGTGTCACTAGAGTTTACAGTGTAGGAGCTACTGATAATTCAAAGTTTTTAAAATTTACCAGAAATTATATAAGTATTATTTCCAAAAAATGAAAGGTGTAGTTAGCCTAGTGAACTAGACCAAATTCTTGCTTTGCAAAGAATGGTCTAGGCATGCTCCATTGGAACCTCTGAAGCTCCTACCAGGACTCTGGCTAGCCAATCACAGCTCTCTAGAGGGGTTTCAAACACATAAAGAGCTGTGATTGGTCCATAATGGTGGGCCAATCATAGTGCTCTATCTGCTTAGTGAACAAATCACAGAGCTTTATCCGCTTTGTGGGCCAGTCAGGGCACTCTATATGCCTGGTGGGTGGGATGATGCAACAGAGTGAAACAAGAGTATGTCACATTCATTGTCCAGTGGAATGCGGAGATCATTTGAAAGACAACGGTAGAGCCCGCCCCACAACCGAGAGCCGTCAATGGAGCATGGCCAGACTAAATAATACATTTATTTAGTCTGGCTTGCCAGGCTAAGGTGTAGTATGAAAAGCAGGTAAGTGGTAATGAGCAGGAGTGATTTGGGTGTCAACGGAGTTTACATATGAGCTTTTGAAATTTCAAATAAATAAATAAAAAATCACCAAAAATCAGAGAACTATTTCTCAAAAAAATTAAAGGGTATTTATGGAGAGCTGGTGAGCGGTGATCAGCATGGGCCATTTTTGTGTGAAAAAATTTTACAGAGTAGAAGTTATTGAAATTTCTAAGTTTGAAAACATCACCAAAAATCAGATAAATAAATAAAAACTAACTTAAGGATTTAATAATTTTTCTAAATACATAAAATGTGTAGGATGATCAGCATCCAAGCTTTGATTTGGTGTGTGAATTTGGTGTCCGTTTCAAATGGAGGATCTTTTACAACTTATATCATGCAAACTGCATTTCCTTGCCCTGTACCTGTGCATGTGCAATGACAATAAAGTTGAATTCTATTCTATTATTTAAAATTTCACACAAAAACAAAAATATGTACCTGGATTAAACTAGTGTAGTGTGGTCAGCATGTGTGCAGTTATATTTTGTGAGTTTGGTCACACTGCAGTGTGTGGAGGTTATTACATATTTTATCATCAACCGTTTCTGGTGTTGCAGAACAGCTCGTTCTGTTGCGTTGGCAAGAGCAGAGCACCGACAGAGGACGGGTTTTTAATTTTTTTATTCAACATCGTTGTAGCTTGTTCACTACTTTGCCAAAATCACAGGGGTATGTTTCTAAATACCTCTTTATTCTGAAGGTGTTGAGCCACAAAAGTCGAATCTGCCAACATCTTGCCAACTTTACTAGAGTCTTGTTCACAGCCTTACCGCGACAGAGGGGTGTTGTTTTTTTAAATAACATTTTGATCATACATTAGTAACACGGAAAGTATAATTACTTCTCCGGTGAGACTTCCATTAGAAAAGCTTACCCACTGTAGTTCACACATCCGGGGTATTTTATAACTCTCAGGAGACTCTCCAGTTTTCGAACGCTGCTTTGGGAATCACCCACGGAAAACATCGTTGCCTTTACAAAAACAGAAATAGACGTCGTGCTAACAAGAAGATTAACAACACAACCTCTGCTCATAACCTAAACAGGATGTTAAATCTCAATTTTAGGTGGATTTCTTCTTACACACGTCGTTGCGTCGTTGTGAAGCAAACAAAAATTAGCGGGCGTCCTTTCTTGTTGACGTTTTACAAGAACGATTTCTGATTGGCTGTTAACTTCAGGTCTATTTCTTTGTTTACATAGATAGACCCAGAGCTATAGCTCTAGATAGACCCCGCGTGACCGCTACTGCGCTGACGAGCCATCTTGGATCGGTCGAGGGGCATTGAAGTGTCAGCATGTTAAGTCAACCATAACTCCTTGAATTCTGAGACGATTTCGATGCGGTCTTTTCACTGCAAACTTCACACATGTACCTCAGATACAGGACACATGTTTTAGCGTTTTAATCATAGAGAATTTGCTGCGAGTACATTTGTGATTTGTCCAGAGCTTATTATCAAAACTTTTAGAAAAAAGGAACTGCACTTTTAGTGATTAATATCAGTATATTAGCAAATGAACATTTAACAGATTTACTCCATATATTAAATGAAAATGACCTAAACATCACAGAAAGGGGAATGTTTGAAGACTCTTGGTAAATTCCTATACAAATTTGTCAGATCTGGTTGGTCAAAGTTCATAAAGAATCACTTCGTAAAAGTGAACACACTTCCTATTTTACCCAGTTCCGCCAGAGCGTCGAGTTCAGCTAAAGCTCATAGCTCATGCTAAATGACCATCCTATGAGGAATCAAACCAGAATTTTCAGAGGAATGACTTTAGCGGCTTAAAGATCGCCAAATCTTCCTTTTTAAATCAATCAATTATTATTTGCTCAATTCACCACTCGCTCATCAGAAGCAAAACCGGCTGTCAGAAGCTACCTGGAAAATATCTTTTTACCAGTCGTGAATATTCTGAGGGTGCCTACGATCTTCAGATACACCAGAAGATTCGCTTGCCGACCAGATCGCCAAGAACTTCCGCGATCCTGGTGTAGACAATCGGGTGGCTTCAGAGTGGTTGATATTAATTTGATAACTTGCTAAATTACATCAAACAAACAGCGAAATGTATTTTACATGGATAAACACAAAATCTGCACCAAAAGGGTGAGCAAAGTCTCTCAGTAGACGAGGACACACAGCTACTATTAATATAACCAAAAATACCACTCAGGTAGCAAAAATAGGACCACTAAGGTGTCAAACCCAAACGAACCACTCAGGTGTCAAACGAAGACTTTAACGTCTATAGTGCGAGGAGAGCTAGAGAGGAGAGTAAACACCTCCGTGTCAACGTCCATCTGTAACCTCTCCTAGAATGACAGGCAGAGCTCCCTTTTAACAGGGAGACACAATTAGTCTGACAGCCTGCAGCTGTGCAGGCAGAGTACCGAGGGCCTCTTGTGGCCAAAAGGTGACAGTGTTTGTCACAGTGTGCCACCCCAAAAATGTCTTTGGCCTCGTCTGGCCACCCCGATCAAAAATTTCTGGAGGCGCCCCTGACTCAAGGTCGGTGGGGGTGTGTATGTGTGTGTGTTTGTGTATGTGTGTATATTTGTATGTTCATGTGTATGATGTGTGTATGATGTGGCTCTTTGCGGTAACAGTAAAAAATGTGGCTCTTGGTCTCTGACTGGTTGGCCACCCTTGCTCTAACTAATATAATTGAGTCGTGTCAATCTTATAACAACGCTATTTTCACACGTCAGACTGACAACAGATCTCGGGAAGAAAGGAAGTGACATAATCATCTCTTCTTCTCTTACCAAAATTCTCCCAACCTCCCTATACCGATCCCGAAAATTATGGTTTTTCTAGCATCTATTCATCAGGATGGTTGCAGACCGCAATAAATTATTGAAGTATTTTCTCACTGAATGAGAATGGAAATGAAACAGGAGCCTTCCAATTTAAACCAGAGTTTCCAAGATTGAAAAAAAAAAGAGTTCTGGCTTTGGAGACAGCCTCCTTGCCCGTGGATGTATTTCCACGCACTTCAGCTGATTCCCTTTCAGATTTTGAAAAAAACCTGCAACCAGATGACATGCTTCTTGCCTCTGATGTCCAGGATGCAGAACAATCGCTTGCTCCTGATGCAGGGGCACCTCCAGAAAATTTTGACAAGGGTGGCCAGACTGGGCCAAAGAAATTTTTGGGGTGGCACACCAAATTGGTACTTGTGGTAACGCTGGGAAAGTTTAGCCTGTGGTGATGTATTGCATTGCTCCTTAATTAGTTTTTATTAAAAAAAGAAACGGCACGTATCCAAAACATTTTAAATTTTACAAGCACAAACATTTCAGAAAAATACCTTTCAGTTATTTAAAATGTTATTTTAAAATGTACTTTTTAACTTTAATTCACCTGTTGCTGTGTTCACAAAAAACTATAGAGATAAAAACTTTTTAAAAATGGTGAGCAGAAGAAACCTATGTATTCTTTTTATTCTGATTATTTCTATACTAATTAATTGTATTATTTTTATTTTGTTTTACAATTAAGTCTTGAATAAATAAGATCAATTTATGGTTTGAGTGAACATTAATATGATTTAGTAACATTGGCTTTTGCTGGGTGGCCATGGCCACCCCTTGGGGGCGCCATTGCCATGATGAACCGATGATTGATGAATCCGCTTGTAACAATGGTCCAGCGCCCCCAGGTGGCTGGTCAGCCAAAATGTTCTTGGGACAACTCATGCTGCAAGGGAGGGCTGGTAAGCCTTATGTGCCTGTGACCCTCAAGCAGGTGCTCCCCTGTGACACACTTCCAGACACCAGTGTAGACTTCACTCTCTCTCTCTCTCTCTCTCTTTTCGATCACCTCTGCCTAGCCGCTGGAGGAGGAGGAGGTTGACCACCAGAACTCACTTCATGTGCATTAAATGTCTGCACATATGCTCCAGGAGACGTGACCTTGCCATTCGTGTCTCTTCTTCACTTCGTGGTTGGTCCCATTCCGTTCACACATCCTGTGTATGTCTCTGACCTCAGTACTATTTCATTGATACTTGGTGTTGATTTTTTATGTACCTTGTCCCTGTTATCAATCTTGAAGGGGGAGAACTTTGGGCGTGTGTTGAAGACCCCCTGCCCATCGCCCTCATGAACTTGACCTTCGCTGTCTTGTGGTAGGTGGCCCCGAGCATGGGGAAACCACGAGCTTCCCGCCAAGCTCGGCTCCTCCAGAACTGCTACCAGAGCATCTTTCAGAGCCACCCTCTGTCCCGGTGCAGTGTAGATGGTGGTGGAGCTGGATCAGGAGGCAGAAATGCAGCTCAGGTAAAATAAATGGATTTATTGAATAATGGCAGGTAGGATGATACAACAGGAGCAACATCACAGGGTGAAAACACAACAATGATCTGACAAAGGACAGATGCAAAACAGGGGGTATAAATACACAAGGATAATCAGAAACACATGGGCAGGATAACAAGGGGCAGGTGAGTCCAATAAGCAACTAATTAGGGGTAAACGAGACCAAGAGTCAGAGAGGTCGGAGCAGATCCTGACACCCTCTGATGTTCTCTTTCATTGAACAGGTTGGGGGGGGGCTATATGATCGCGCAAGCCCATGACTCTCCTTCGGCTGGACAGAAAGGTGTCAAGTCCACGTTCGGTGCCCTGAGCCAGGTCGCTCACTGGCCGGTGATGTGTCGAGATATCTCAGACTACATCCAGAGCTGTTTGGTTTGCTGTCAATTTCAGACCCTCAAACCCCATCCACAGAGCTCCTCTACAAAGAAGGGGAACGTCCACACCGTGGTCTGACCTGCAATTTGATTGGGTGGAGTCCCTGACCAAGTCCAGCAGAGGTAACAAATACTTCTTAACCATATGACCTGTGTATTCACCAAATTGGTTGAATGTGTACCAGCAAATAATGACAGAGCACAGACAACTGCCATCCTCTTGATGAATCACATCATCTCCCAGTTCGGTCTCCCCACGCATGTTAACTTCGGACAGGGGAACTCGCTTCACCTCTGAAGTGATGGAACAGCTTTGGCAGAAGTTAGGGGTAAAGGCCAATTTCCACATTGGTTACCACACCCCGTCTTCCGGTCAAGTTGAGAGAATGAACCGAACGGTTGCCAGTATTTTAAAGAAATACGTGTCGTCTGATCACAGAGACTGGGATGTGAAGCTTCCATTGGTCCTGATGGCCATAAGGGCCACTCCTCTTGAGACTACAGGTGTAGGAGCCAATATTGTTTTGGTTTAAATTATGTTATGGTCTAAGTTTGTTTGGATAATGTCTCATATATATTTCAGTTAATTGCACTATGGTTTGTATTTCCTTTAACCACTGGTGGCACTGCGGAGCCTATATAGGTGTCGAGGTGGCAGTGCACTGGCGTTTTGGGTGACGGGAGGCCACACGGTTTTTACCGCTTCATTTGGTTTCATTCTACAACTAATTTGCCGTTGTAATTTTCATAATTTTCATAAACCTTGACAAGATATCGCCTTTCTGGACCCTGAATAATTGTGATCATCAACATCGTCAATAAATGGGAAAATAAACCCAAATCCGCTTTCTGCCTGGACAATAGTGTTGAAGCGAGTCATTGCCTCCACCCACACCCAACGGTGACTAAGAGTGGGACTTGATAGTCACTACAACAGGTGTCTCCCCGTTTGAGATGATGACGGGTAGACAGATGACCCTTCTGCTTCACCTGCTATATCAGCCAGACGAGTGCATTGCTGCTCCGGCTTGCACTAACGAGCAGTACTTACAAAACTAAAAAAGAAAAACTACAAGAACTGTCTGCCTGCAGCGTTTTCTTTTGCACAGATGAACTTAGGGAAATCAGCTGAGGGCAGGAAGGCTTACGATGATCAAAAGGCCTCACATTCTGAACTTAACGCAGGTGACAAAGCCCGGTTCTACAACCTTTCTCCACAGTCCGGTCAGACAAAAGCCACCTCTGGTAAACTGGCTAAGAGACTTTTGCCGAAGTGGTCAGGTCCGTACCTTATCACTGAAAAACTTTCTCCTGTCGTGTATCGGATCAAAATCATCAAAAGTCACAAAGATCCCGTGTACATGTGAGTCCACAGGAACCAAATGAAACCTCCCAAGGGTTCCACAAACTTTGATGGTGACTTCACTCGTAAATATGATAACTCGATTCGAATCGCAACAAAGGGGCGTGACTTTTCTCTCCGCTCTCCCTCAGTTCTCTGTTTCAAGTTACCCAAGTTCTGTTTTGAGTGTGTGTGTGTGTGTCTGTGCTTGGATAATTCATGTCTAAACATAACTTACAGACTTGGCTGTCTTTGATGCTGTCATGCCGTGGGTTTCTGAAGATCTGTGACGACCAGGTCCTGGATGTGTGACGTAGTTTGTGTCTGGAAATTAAAAGTTAATTTCTGGTTATTTTTAATATAGATACTTGGCCTTTGGTACGTTACATATGGCGAGCCAGCCAGGAGGTAAATCTAAATCAACACTTTATTAATAATTTAAGTTTTAAAATATTTTCGCTCTGTTGAAATGCAGGAGCCTTCCTTTGATCTTCTTCACTAGTGCTGTCTCATCTTATCATATCCCAACCAGTCTAAAGCTGTTAAAGCAATAATATTGTATTTCCTTGTCTTTCAAAGTTTGAGCCCACGCCTGGGGAGAATTATGATGTCTTATCATATTTTAGGAAGATTTAGGTTCCCAACTGCTTATGCTTCTGAGAAGATTTTTGATCAGGCTCACATCATCCACTGTGGTGAGTGATTTCATTGACCACCAGCTGCCTGAGATCAAAAGTAACTACTCCCTCCTCTGCAAAACTTTGAAGGAGGAATTCTTAGGTACAGCAGGTTTGAAACTTGCCATGTCAGTCAGGCAGATGCCCTCGGAATATCCACGGGTTCTACTTTTGCCTTTTCCACACATTCATTGATAACAGAAATGAACCAGGCATGTAAGAAAATGGTGACTTTAAAGAACTTTTCCTCAAGAATCTGCATCCTTCCACAAGTATGCACATGAGCGCCATTAATATTGAAACAAAAACCATGAAACAAGTCAGAAAAATGGCAGGTAATGTGTTCAGAAGGACTACTCATTGCATCACCTTAGAGCCCTCTTGAGGTCCGGTTCCCCACGCCAACACCTCTCTTTTGGGCCCAAAAGATCCATCTGAAATCAGGGCTCAAGACGCCCTGACACAAACATCTCCAACATCACGGTCCATGAAGCAATATCTGAAAACTTCTCGATTCAAGCACTCCCCCTCTGCTAAGTTCAGCACGTTGTTGCTTGTGGATGGAGTCTCAAAAGGGGGGTTGTCCCACTCAGGTGAAAAACGCCCTCACCCTTACCATTATTCACCGCGCCGCGACCATGCTGACCACAGCCCTGCTGCTCCAAGGTCCAAGCTGAGTCCAGTAATGCGCCTCCTGACGACCTGCGCTCCATTGTGAAATTTGTTCTTTGTGACTTGGTAAGCACCTCACCAAGGGCTAAGGAAGTTCTACTCATCTTTTCTGCAGGCCAGAGTGCATGCCCCACTGAAGGTTGATTCATGCTTCTCCGTCTGCATCAGTGTGGAGACACACAACGCCATTATCCGTGCTTGCGTAGGGCCCCGGCAGGCACGCAAGTACGTGCGGAGTCGAGCCCACTTTTATAAACATCCGTCGAGCAAGACGGAGAACGCAAACTTGTGATTGGTCAGGGCACCGCTGTCGTCTACACCGCCGCCATTGTACCCTCAAACACATAAAAAGAGCCGAGAATAACCAGCAGCAGACACTGAGAAGCTTGAAGAATACCTCGCGAAAAAACTCTAAAATATGAACATTTAATTGCCCGTGACTGGAGGAGTGAAAAGATACGCAGCAAGCGTTTTATTTGTGGACAGAAATGAGAGGAAACGTGGGTTTAGAGGTGGCGAGCGCATGAAGAGGTGGAGGAGAATGAGAGACAAATTTGTCCGTGTTAAAAGTCTCTTATATACAAAAAACACGATATAAACACACTATCTTGGACCAGATACATGACAGGATACCACAGAACAGCGCTACGCCCTCTGCTGTCCTGGTGGGGAATTGCTTTGCAACACTCCCCATCAGACGGAGAAGTATGAGAGCAAAACGCTTCAGTCAATCCGTGCGTGTCTGTCCCTTGCGGAGCTGACGGAGAAGCATGAATCAGCCTTTACCCTACGGCTCCTGCACATAACTCCGTCGAACTGATGAGTCCTCCACCAGTGGAACCTGCCCCAACAGTGCGTCCTGTGACACCCATGGCCCCATTCGGGTCTGGTGAGGTTGCATTCATCAGTACCAGTCTTCGACCATCATCTTCACCTGTCGGCGGGTCAAGTCACCCTTTTCTGCCGGACAAACCTGAGAAACGTACACTTCTGTGTAAAATCATTCGTAAAGGTCCCAAACAGAAACCTCATATCCCTGTGACCCTAGGGGGGTCACTAACCTCTGATGCTATCTTAGACACTGGGTCAGACGTTTCTATCATGTCTCGTTCTCTTTGGAGAAGCCTCCAGTTGGCTGCAGGTGACAAGGGTCGTAACCTGATACTCAAACCCTGCGTGCCGTGGACGTCCGTCCTTATGCTCCAGCTCCAATGATGTTGTCGTCTGGTCTTCTCTTGACCTTCCAGTCGGTTGTATGGCGGTGTGCCATCCCATGTTTATCTCACCTTGAGTGTTTTCCTTTCTGAAAGTTAAGTCTGCTTCAAAGAGTTTTCTTTTGTCACATTTCCTATAAGCACACTTAAAAAATTTACAGCGGATACTTTATTATTACAGCCACATTTTCATATGCACATGTCTACAATATATGATATTCACAAGCATGTGAGAATGTGTTTCAGTTGCTAACAGGCACCAGAATTAAATTTAAAAGTGAAACAAGTGTGAATTCTAACGCAATGTCTTCAGGCACCGTCACCCGCAAGCTACATGTAGGGAAATCTGTCCAACTTAAATGGCAACTTTTAGCCCCTCCCCCTGCTGCGTCCGTCTGCTCTCGTCTTCTTTTCCAGGCGCAGCACTGCTCATCTCGAACAAGGCCATCGTTGCGCCCAAAAGTAACAGGAAATATGCCACAAGATGATTCGGTATTGTTAAACATTTTTAAACTACACTTAAAGGCAAATTATACACCGCACTTATAGTCTGTATGATGTATAGATCATTGACTTAAATTTTCATGTTTTTTTTTTAAATATTTTGTTATTCCTGTGTTCACAGTAAAATGAGCAGTGTTAATCCAACACTTAGAGACAGGGAACACATGGTCCCACCCTGTACGTGTAAATCACACTGATTACAGTGTTACATACTCGGAGTCAATTTTACACTCAGAGTTAAATTCAGTTAACGAGTAAACCTTTAACTCTCACAATTGTTAAATTACTTTGATTCTATAAGATAAGTGACCTTCAAAGTGTTACTTTAGTATGACACTGCTATTTTTAAAGTGTTGTTCTAAATTACCGTAACTCCATGAAAAGCATGAAATTTCAACTCTTAACAGTAAATGACCTGTATTTGTATTTGTACAGCACCTTCTTAGGGTTCTATTAGCCCCCAAGGCGCTTCGCAACACAATCAGTCATTCACCCATTCACACACCCATTCACACACTGGTGGGGATGAGCTTTGATGTAGGGATGCACCGATACAATACTGGTATCGGTAAAGGTACCGATACCAGTATCGGTATCGGTTAAAGTTAACCCATACCAGGAACTGATACCAATGCAGTTGCTTGAAAATGGCTTCACTGTAACTTGTCATTTCTGTTCACCTAATATTTAAGTTTCGTGATGATTTCCATTCATATATGTTACTTTTTATCTACCTCACAGTCTTTTCCTGTTGAAAGCAGAGAAGAAAATAAAATCTGTATTCCAAATCATTGCATTTTTTTGTGTGGTAGAAGTATCGGTTTTGGTAATCGGTACTCAGATCAAAGTATCGGTATCGTATCGGTTTGGAAAAAAGTGGTATCATTGCATCCCTACTACGATGTAGCCACAGCTGCCCTGGGGCGCAATGACAGAGGCGAGGCTGCCGAGCACTGGCGCCACCGGTCCTTCCGAAAAGCAAGAACAACTGACTTTCTTGGTAAGGGGCAAAAAGTTGATTGAAAAGCTAAAAGGATATTTAAGTTAACACAACACTGAGACGTTTCACCTTTAACACAATCTATTTAAAATCCAAAAACTTCAATTGGTTCCCTTTATTTCCCCATAACAAAATACAACTCAGAACAGTCTATTTCAGTATATTAGCATTTATAAGCAAATTTGTAAAAACAGTAATAATAAATAAAGGAAAAGGAAACTCAGATTGCAATGAATCTTCATTTGATTCCAATGCAGGATGCAGAGGAGTCCAAACCGGGATGAGAGGAGAAATGATCACCAGTAAAACCAGAACCAGTAGCCAAGTGTTCAGACTTCTTCTGTGGTATCAACTACCTATTTACAGTGTTGTATGAATAATCCTCATGCTGAATTAAAATGTAGGGGTCTGACTTCCTTGATGTTATTGACAGAGTTAAGAGAGCACATGTCCAGGTTCCCTTGTGACAAATCCATACGTGTTTCATTGTGTCCAACAGGTAGAACTTGTTTTCTGTCTAAAAGCAAAATATTAATCTGAGTCAATCAAACCTTTTCACAACTTCACAGTGTTTTAAATAGATTTTCTCTGCTGTCACAATGTCATCGTCTAAACAGCAGCAGGGAACAATCTTTACCATGAGTAGGGATGGGCCTAGCTAGAATCAGACATGCTCAGAAAGCCATCAGTTTAACTGTCCAGGGATCTGTAACAGACCAAAGGCCGTGCGCCTCTTCATCTTCATACTTCAACAACTCTTGTGCTTCAGTGCAGAATCACAGCTTGTGTTCTTTAAAATGCTCATCTATGATGTCCATGCTTTCAATCTAGATCCTTCATGTCCACCTTTAATTACAAAGCTAATACCACTGCTAATATTTGGCAGGACCATCAGGGTTACAGTGAAGTGGCAGGTTCTGCTACAACAGTTCTTACAAGTTTCATTCACTATAAACTGGTTTACTCCAGAGATGCACTGAAGCCCAGTCACCAGTACATTAAGCAGAGCTATGCAGCCACATGACCAATCAGGTATATATTATCATAGAGATGGCCAACAAAGTCATCTGAGATGTTGTGTGCTGCTCGGCGAGTGTTCCTGATAAACTCCCTCTTTGACATTTTGTTTTTCACGTGTGGGCTGGTTAGGTCAATGGACAGCAGGATCAGACTGTAGCACAGCACGTACACAGCATCTGCAGAGAACAACGACAAAATATGATTAACACCAAATGGCAGAATATTTGCACCAATGGGTAAATTAAATAGTATTAATAATCTAGTCTTGATTGCTGCTACCACCTTAAGTCTGAAGAGTTCGGATAAAAGGGAACTCAGTTTGGAGGAATAGAATGTTTCTGATCTTGGACATACATTTTATTATGTTCAGTCATTAGTCATTTATATTTCAGGATTGTAGTAATTTATAGTAAATTAAGTAAGTTTGATTACGAGGGGAACCAATTTTTCTTGCATTCTTTAATGAAAAAATTAACTAAATAGTTATTTTACTTGGTATTTAGTTACTTTTATAATCTTGTAACTCAGTAAGTAACCAAGTTATTGTTTTGACAAAGTAATCAGTAACTATAACTAATTACTTTTTCAAAGTAATGTTCCCAACACTGATCAAGACTGTATAACAAATCAAATCAAAATAAAATCATGTTAATTTGTAAAGCACATTTAAATGCAACAATGCTGTACAAATTGCTGAACATAGACATATAAAAACATTAAAAAATACAAGCAGTCAAGTAAAAGCACAATAAAACATTAAAAACAATACATAAAAAATCTGACATAAGAAATTATTTAAAAAAATACAGGACTACCAAGTCAAGTAGGAATAGTAAGAGCTGTCGAGTAAAGGTAAGTTTTCAGTATCTTTTTAAAACTGGCAACAGATGACGCCTGCCTAATGGAGATAGGCAACGTATTCCACAGAGTCGGTGCTGCCACTGAGAAAGATCTAAAACCTCTTTTCTGTAGTCTTACCCTAGGTACACTCAACCTAAGCTGGTCAGCCAAACACAATCCATGAGATGAAACATATGGCACGAGTTCAGATAAATAGCTAGGAGCAAATCCATTCAAACTTTTGTAAGCTAAAACCAAAATCTTAAACTGCACATGGAACTTAACTGGGATTCAATGCAGAGAGGCAAGAACTGGAGTAATATGATCAAACCTACATGTGCCAGTCAGGAGACAAGATGCAGCATTCTGAACTAGCTGCAGCCTAGCAATACATCCATGATTAATACCCAAGAAGACTATTGCAGCAGTCTAAACGAGATGTTATAAATGCATGTATACGCTTCTCGAAGTCATTCCTTGTCAAAAAGGACCTTATAAAGCTTCCTTAGGTGAAAAAACAAACTCAAACCAAATTATTGACTTGGATGGGAGGCAGATCTTTTAGTTATCAGGCTCCTCTCTTGTGGAACATATTCCCAGCTTTAGTCCGTGAGGCAGACACCTTGTCTACTTTTAAGACTAGGCTTAAAACATTTTTATTTGATGGGGCCTATGGTTAAAATCTGATGTTAGCCTAGATCTGGACAAGTGGGGGAGTAGAGGGAGGTGGAGTGTACAGTCGGTAAAGACAGCTCTCCCTTGCCCTGCCTCCAACATGCCTCCATCTAAAAGGCTAGGTTATCCAGAGTTATCTCTGTAGTTATGCTGCTATAGGCTTAGACTGCTGGAGGATACACTGACCATTTTCCACACTGGACTACTTTCTTCTACAATTTGCTCTTTAACTGTATTATTTCCTGCTATTTCAGCTGATAACTTTATTTTTTCTCTAAGTGTTTTTCTCCCCAGAAGAAGCTACAATGATGTTCTGCTGAGCTGTGGTGGCCTCATGGAGGGGGACATCGTCTTGAACACTGTTGCTAACCATTTAATCATTCTCCCTCTCCTGATAACAACATTTAACTTTCCTTGACATTGAATGTGCTACTCCTAGTTTACCTGTTTAATTATATTCACTAGGATAAATACAATAAAGTTTATCTCTCACCAAATAGAATATTTACTAAGAAATTACAATGTAACCATAGAAACATTACTTGGTATATATGTTGTGTGTGTGTGTGTGTGTGTGTGTGTGTGCGTGTGTCTGCTCTGTCTTCTTGAACCCCAGTGAGTCGTGGCGGATGGCTGCTTATACTGAGCCAGGATCCTCTGGAGGTTTCTTCCTGTTAAAAGGGAGTTTTCCTCTCCACTGTCGCTAAATGCATACTTAGTATGAGGATTGCTGTAAAGACTTTGACACTAGTCAGTGACTCGATGCTGTAACGTGAGGAAGTATGGGTTTTCTGTGCCAAAGGTCGTATTTGCCCGGCCTGGTCAAAGCTGGGTCATGCAGCAACTTTCACCCACAGATTAAGACCTGAGCCGACAGCAAGTCTGAAGAATTTCACAACATCCAACACCTGCATCTCCGGAAGAAGGAATTCTCACACAATCTAGTCATAATAAAAGAGTCTTACGCTTTCTTTGTTTATTAATGCTAAATAATCATTTTATCACTTTGCTCATTATAAATGTATTTTAATCAAATGAATGATTATTATGCTTTGGGTAATCATAATGAACTATAATGAATCAGTACTTAATTAAATAATGTTTTTGAAGATGTTTAGTGATGACCTTCACACCTGCTCACACATTCACAGTAACTCCAAAACACATTTGCTCTGACGCACAAGTTTGCTTTGGGAAGAGAAGTGGTTTTTGGTAAGTTGGTCAGAACGAGACTGAGAACGAAAGAGAGAGGACGTGCGGAACAAACGCCAACGGGGAAAGGAGCCCTGCCCCCCCCCCCCCCACGCTATTTCTGTCAAGCCAGACAGAATAGCTGAAATGCAACCAGCTAACGCAGACTCGTCCAGAGTCTTTGATTTCTGAGTTAATTTAAACTTGAGAAAGCGCATCTGCCTAACGCTTCATCAACGTGTACCGAGGTCAACTCTGGACTGGACCGTCAGCACACCTTCGTCTTCTCTGCCAGCCAAGGTGTGACCTGGATAAACATCCTCCGAGGTCCGGATCTGAAAGAGGGTCCTGAGTACGGTGAGACAGAACACAATAGATAGCGTTCTGATGCAGTTTTTCTAATAAGAACTAAAGTTTAATAGCAAACATCATTTTTCACTCAGATTCACCTTTTCTCTCCCTGAAGCAATCTCAGACACCTACATGCATGCATTCATAATTACATCATCCTCAATCTTAGCACATCCAACACAAGGTCTATTTGTGCAAGCTTAAAATATCAACTGTTAAAGATTGTCCAACAAGGTTGCCAATGTTGATTGTTTCCTATGATTGTCATTTCAAATCGTTAGTTTAAATTGAAGAATTAAAAATCTTAAAATTCAAACTTGTCTTTTCATTGAACTGAAACACAGACAACCGGATATGATCGTCAGTTTATCGATGAAAACAACCTTTGAGTCTTCTTATCTCTATAAATTTGGTTATTAATTTATTAAAATTAATATTCCAGATTATTATGTAGGATGGTTCATCTTTCATAAAAGAGCCATAAACCATTACGCTACAATGCAATTTGCTGGGTTCCATATGTAGGAAACTTTTTACTGACTGGCCTGTATTGACCTGTATTGGAATGTTTACTGTGTGAAGTGCCTTGAGATGACTCTTGTCGTGATTTGGCGCTATATAAATGAACTTGAATTGAACTGAATTGGAAAAACTTGAACATCAAAATTAAGCTGAGAATCAATTTTAACACCCAAATTAGAAACAACATTCTTTGCCTGATATGAAAAGCCCCTCATTAATGACTGAGTAATTACAGGTGCACCACTCGGTGCAAACATAATCAACTAAGTCTTATACTTGTTAATCTGGAGAAAATTACAACCCATCCAATCATTAACTCCAGGAAGACAACTCAGAGCTAATTCCTTAGCTTTAATAGCAGCATAGACCTGACAGTCATCAGCATAAAAATGAAAGTCAAGCTCATATTTCCAAAAGATGGCCCCAACTGGGAGCAGGTATAAATTGAAAAGCAGAGGACCACGTACAGAGCCCTGTGGGACCCCATATTTCAGGGGAGCATCACTGGAGCAAAAGCTGCCATTCTTAACAGTCACATACCTGTCAGACAGGTAGGAACTCATCCATGAGAGGGCTGAACCACAGAGACCGACAAACTTCTCCAGACGATTGAGAAGTATGACATGATCAAGAGTATCAAAAGTGGTGGTCCGATCTAAGAGTAACAAAAAGAATGTGTCACTCGTCATCAGTGCAATTCTAAATATCACTGAGCACTCTCACTGGCACAGTCTCAGTACTATGCTTTGCTCTAAAACCTGATTGAAAAACTTCTAAGAGTTGGTTATCATCTAGATGGTCAGACTATCGCTTAAAAACGACTTTCTCAAGAACCTTAGAAAGAAATGGCAGCTGAAACAGGTCGATAATTGGATACTACCGAGACATCAAGACCGGGTTTCTTGAGCAGAGTTTGATTACAGCTCTTTTCAGATTCTTCGGAACTTCCCCAGACTGCAGACTAGAGTTGATTACCCTATGAACCACGTTAGAAATACCTGGCCAAGTGTCCTTAACAATTGAGGATGGAAAAATGTCGAGCGCAGAGCTAGATAGTTTCATGCTTCCAACAATTTCATCCAACATAACTGGGGATACACTCAAAAGAATTGAGTAGTTGAATCAAAACGGATATCACCATCAGTAAAACAAGATTGCTGAGGAATTTGAGCTCGAATAGTTTCTGTTGTACCAATAAAATATGTCAGAAACCTCTCAGCAGCAGTCGAAGAGGCTTCAAGTCCACCAGCACATGAAAGATTTAAAATCCCATCCACCATAGAAAAAAGTACTCTTAAGTTATGCCCACTAGTGCTAATAACATCAGATAAAAACGTGGATTTAACCTTTTTTACAGCCATTTGATAGGAGCACAATGCAAACCTTAGTCTTCAAATGAGGCCTGCGACCTAGATTTTTTCCAGATCCCTCACATTTCCTGCACTCTCTTCTAGCTACACGAGTGCTATCATTCAGCCATGGCTCGTGCTTACATTTAGGTCTGCAAGATTGATGGGGGCAATTTGATCTGAAACAAGGAGACAAGAAGCATCAAATCTCTCAACAGCTCAGTAGCAGATATGTTTTCAAAAATAGCAACATCAGCAAACACAAGTTATGATTATGAAACTCAGTAAAACACAATTGAGCAGTGGAAGAATTAACAATTCTTCTGCTGGACACTACTTAATGCAGGTAAAAAGGGAACTAAAACGTCAAACAGAATAGGACAATGATCAGAAAAAACTGCATTTTGAACCAACAACGTAGTCACTGACACATCCCTCTTTATAACAAGGTCCAGCAAATGTTCATCAGAATGAGTCGGACCAGAAACAAGTTGATTTAGATCAAAAGAGTCCTAAATATTTAATTAATTAATATTTGGACAGCAAAGATAAATATCAATATCACCCATAATAAGAAGTCTATCATATGTCATGATGCAACAAGCCAAAAAAATCTTACAATTCCTCCAAAAAATCCTTATTGTTTCTCAGCAGTCTACAAACCACTGCATGGAGAAATGGTTTAACCCAGTGCAGTTCGAAAAGGCTCCGTTCAAAAGATCTGCTTAAAAAAATCTCATCCTTAAACGGCCCATAGATGAGGGTTGCTAAAAAATGAGCATCCGGGTGGAACAAGCTCAGAAAACAAACTGCACTCACCGGCTCGAACCCACATATCAGTCAGAGAAGAGAAAGATTTTGCTCACTAAAGAAGTAATTCAACATAAAAGACTTACTGGAAAGGGACCTGGCGTTGAGAGAGGCAAACTTTATGGAAGTAGCATCAAAGCTATTGCCTGGCAAGCCAGACTAAATAAATATATTATTTACTTTGCAAACTTTGCAAAGTAAGAATTTGGTCTAGTTCACTAGGCTATCAGAGCTATTCTTAATCCTGCTCCACAAACTGTAGATTCTTGTGCCGGACACCACACTGAAAAATCCAGGAGCAGCATGGAAGAGGCGATTGGGGTAAATCCAACACTCCCGACACAGGAACCAGGCAAAACCTCGGTGGATCCAAAAGTCTCGGATAAAAGGACGAACAGCAGCACCAATCGACACCACCCACGCTGACTAGAATGCCTCCCCCTGCGGCGGTGACAAACTCTCCTGTCAGGTGTAGCCGCACACAGGTAGGCCGGCACTGAAGAAAGCACAGTAGTGTCGGAGGATTTCCATCCACAACGATTTGATTCCACAAAGTCTAAAAACGAACAGCGTAAATCCAAAAGTGTCTGATGGTTGTACACTACTTTAGCATTTGAACCACACAGGAACAAAAAGCATGTAGAAACATACAAAAAACAGAACAGATTTATGAGGCAGACGGCATGCCGACTGCACCGGCGCCATCTTGGGAAAAACTGAACAAATTTAGAACCGACCAAAGACAATAACCCTGGTGAAATAATTTATTACTTACCTATCCATTAGCAGCCCGGCTAGGTCAGAGTCTGTAGTACATACCGTTCTTTTAAGAAAAGCTCTCCCACAAGGAAGAGCCGGCCCAAAATTAACTCTTGCTCTATCGCTTTCTAGATTCTTCTGATAAGGGATTTCAAGCTTTCTTTGGTGGATCTGCCATTTCTCAAGTCTCTAAGCTGCTGGTCTACAACAGACATATATACGTAGCTATATGGACTGGTGCTGCCGTAGTGGCCAGCTGCCATTTTAAATGGGTGTTTATTTGCCCCCAGGGCATTGATTTCTACTATGTAAGGTGCTATCCAACTAAAAAACACATTTTATCAAGTTTTTTCACAAAATCAGACACAAGTTGCTCTCTCTGCATTGACTTTGGACTTTTCTACAGTCACTGCTTTGGAGAGTGAGACCCATCCAATATGGCAGTGACGCTGTTACGCTATCCTGCGCCTGATGAGGTATTTACGAGTTCATGTGTACGGGTTCTACGTCTATGTGAAACCGCAATAAAGAAACACACAGTCAGTACTTCCAGTGGTAGACAGAGCGTCAAAAACTGTATAGTGCGGTTCTGGGACCCCATAACACTCACAGCTCCAAAATTGAACCTAATAGATGATAGTATGCAGTGCTAATTTGAGCCTGATCTTGCCGGAACAAGATCCGGGAACCATCTTATTTTGAAAGGACCGTCCCGGCAACTGTCTATTAGGATCTGACAACTCACGCGACAAACTTGTGCTATACGCAGGATTCAAATTACGGGTGAGCTAGGGAGCTGAAACGATCCTGGTTCTACTTATATTACATTATCTATGTGGACTCTCCAAGGATTATTTAGAGCTGAGAGGCACAGAGCTCTGATCGTTGACGCGCTCCAGACAGATGTGTCCTGAGCACGGCCCCAGTAACATTCTCAAAGTGTCGCCACCTCAAAAACAAAGTTAACACGCGGTTGTTCATGTCGACTCATATTCTTTTATGCTTTCTGTCTTTTATTTGTGTCTGATGCGTTTTGCTGCTGCGGAGCGCATCACCTGTTTCGTCCTCCAGTGACTTCACTGGTGCAGCTAGTGCGTGGCGCGCACTCCGCTATATTTGTGGTCGGTAGATCTTTTTGAACTGCAGTTCAAAGTTAATTCATGAGGATAAAATGTATGAAGCCAGGTCGCAGTTTTTCTTTAGGATTGAGAGGAGATGCAGGAAAATAATAAACAGAGACAGGACAGAAAAACTGTCAAAATAAAAAACAAGTTAGTTTTTGTACCTGGTGGTTGCAACAAACAGACACAATTGAAGGTAATGAGAAGTGAGGAACAGAAAATAAAATAATTATTTCAATGTTTAGATCAGCAGGAACTCTGAGAGGCTGCAGGCGCATCAGTGAGTTTGCAGCCACCGCGCAGGGGGAGGGGGAGAGGGATGAAACAGGGGAACAGTAAAGATACAAAAAGTACCGTTGTTAAAATAATTGTGTTAACTTTGAAAATGTGGGTGCAATTTTAATTAAATGTCACCCCCCCCATTTTGACTCATGAACCCCCTTAGTCAAACGTGTTGCTGATTCCCCAAAAGTAGAACGTACAACTGATTATTAAATGAAAATAATTTAATTTAATCTCCTTAACCCATAACCACGTCTCACTTCCTGTGTAGCTCAGGCGAGTTCTTTAATTTAAACAATCCTCATGCCAATCCAGAATAAAAAGTCTCCATGTGGAAACTTTCTGGAGATGGTGCCATTGGATAAGAGAAATACTCCGGAAAGAGACTTTAATTACAAGACAATGTTTAGTATGTTATACAGATATGTCTAAACCATTACCAGAACTAAGTCCAAGGTCATGAACAAGACCAGGGTTACAGGTACAAAACCTGTGGCTGAACTTGGTGATGAGGGTTTCCAGATACTCTCCTCTTTCCTCTGGGGCATGGATATGTCTGAAAAAGTCCCGCAGAGCATTGGGAAGAAACTGGTTGGTGAAGTTATGTAGGGTCACCAATTCGTCCAGAACATCTCGCCTGCGCACACAAAAAAGAACGCTGGCTAAATGGATCTCTAATTACCAATATGTGCTGCTGAACAACACAAGTTACATCACATCCAAAACAAATAACAGACATACACATGCACAAATGAACGTACCAGACACTTTAAACCCTTTGATGCATAATGGTCACCAGTGGACAGGTACTCAAAATTGTTATTTATTTATTTTTGCTATTAAGCACAGCTGTTGAAGACTTTATTGCATGTGAGCCCCTCCATTTGGACTTCAGTAAGTCAAGCCAACATGTTTCATGTTCAGAATGCATGCTGTCCACTGAGATGGACATGTAATAAATTATTTGTAAATTAACAAAATGTTACAAAAAATATTTGTTGAAATTTGTTTAATTCACACCTAAAGATGAATAAAAAAAATTGTTTAAAAAATCCTGGTTGAAGATTTCATAATTCATGCATCAGAGGGTTAACAGGTTAAGCTTAATTAGATAAATGAACTGGAAAAACTACAAACCTAAAAGGTACTATAAAAACAATGATAGAATAAAAAGCATGAAGTCTAAAACACAGTGACAGTGCGTCACATGACACCACTGCACTACAATGCTAAGTGTGCATGACTATGTTATCTGTGTTTATTATAACTTAGTTTTCTATCTCATATTATTGGTATTTCATATGTGAATAACCTAAAAATAGTCATTGTTTACTAATGTGTCTTAAAATTAGAATAGTCCCCAAAGTTGGTAAAGAAGCAGTTTCTCTTTATATGAGATATATAAATATCCTTTTTAGTAAAGTGTGGGAATGGTTTTATGACAGAAGGTAACAATCTTAGACCGGTTACTGAGATTTTAAATCTGGACATTCTAAAAAACTAAATAAAATGTTCTTGTTATAATATTTCCTGTGAATTGAAAATTTCTAGAGTAATCAGTAAGTACATCATTTTGTCATTATAAAAAAGTACACTACAACGAAATTACAAACAGCAACACTGTTGATTTATACTAAAAACATAATAAAGACCCATAATAAAAGGAAATAAGAACACACAAACCAAAAAGTAGATATCTATTAAGTATTAAAATACGGACAGCATGCATTCTTGTAAAATAATAATAAAATAAGGTTCAGGAAAGGCCCAACCTCCTTATGCGTCAGTGTGGGATAGGGAGACTACATCTCCTCCCCTTCTGAACGGCTCATGGATCCCTGGAGGAACGAAAAAATGAATGCAAGTCAACGGGACTAAAAATGCTATTTTCTAATCCACTTTGCCTTACGCCTTGGATCGCACATATGTTGTACTGCAATTTAAATGAAAAGTAACGATGGGTGTTTCGACCACGCCAGTCACGTACTTTGAGATTTATTAGCTTGTAAACGTTTGTAATTAGCGTGAGTACATCGGCACGTCGCATATGTAACATCACCACATATTCTCCTCTCCTCTAGCGTAGCTGCATGACCAGATTTATGATGGTTATTTCCTCCTGAAGGAAGGATTTGAAGTTTGCTGAACTTACAGCCATTTCCCTCTGTTTTTTTCTCCATGTCTGGTTCAACAACGTCACTTTCGTGAAGCACATTTGTGGTCATGGACTTATTTTCACAAAAAACCTAAAATAGTGTTTCCCTCGTTCGAAAATAAGTGCGTTCATGGTATCAAAATGCTTCTTTAAAATTCACGGACATCATACGTGAAATCCAAGGCACATAACAAGTGGAATCAGAAAATAACGTTTTTAGCCTCTTTGACTTGCATTCAGTTTTTCGTTCTTCCGAGGACCGATGGTCCGGAAGTAGATGGGCGTGTGTGACTTAGGCTCCCTATTAGTGGCAGTGATTATTTAATGATCTTATGGCTGTTGGATAAAAACTGTTCATCAGTCTTTTTGTGTGATAAAATTGTCTTTGCTCAGATGAGAGTTTTGGGAATGCAGAAAAATTGAGCGCTTGTAAGTAAGTAAGTAAGTAAGTAACTTTATTTGTATAGCACCTCTCACAGACAAAAAGGTCACAAAGTGCTTCACAAGTTAAAAGGCAACAACATATAAATACAGTAAAATACAGCCACAATATACAGTGTCAAATAAAACCAATCTGAATGAGACTAAGTTTAAAATGCCTGGAGAAACAAATGGGTTTTAAGATTGCTCTTAAAAACATCAACTGAGTCGATTGAGCGTAAAGACAGAGGTAGCTCATTCCAGAGCCTAGGAGCGACGGCCTGGAATGAGCGATCTCCTCGTGTCCTGAACTGAGTACGTGGGACCATTAAAAGGTTTTGATCCATAGATCTCAGCCTGCGAGAAGGCGTGTAAGGGCAGAGCATGTCTCGAACATACAATGGAGCCAGACCATGCAGCGCTCTGAAAGTCAGCACAAGAATTTTAAAATTTATGCGAAATGTGATAGGAAGCCAATGAAGAGCTTTTAAAATGGGGGTAATGTGGGCCCTTCTGTTGTCACGGGTCAGAATTCTAGCTGCACAATTCTGGACTTGTTGTAAGCGGGACAGCTCTTTTTTGTTTAGACAAGAAAATAAACTATTACAGTAGTCTAAACGGGATGATGTAAACGCGTGAATAATCAACTCAAGATCAGCTTTAGACACCATTGTTCTGAGTTTAGAAATTTGTCTCAAGTGGTAAAAACAGTTTCTAGTTAACTGCTTTGCGTGATGTTCAAGAGACATTCCCTTGTCAAAGAAAACGCCAAGGTTTCTAAGGGTAGGTTTTACAGACAAGCTCAGATCACCTAACTGCTGGTGAATCCCTGGAGCAGCATCATCGGGGGCAATCACCAGTACTTCAGTTTTGTCTGAGTTCAGCCGTAAGGCATTTGCACCGAGCCACTGTTTGATTCGCTCAAAACATGATAATAAAGAATGCAATTTTTTAACGTCAGAAGGCTTGAAAGAACAATACAGCTGAAGATCATCAGCAAAGAGATGATAGGAAACATCATCGGCAAACTCCTGGATTAGGTTTCCTAAAGGAAGGATGTACAACAAGAACAAAATCGGGCCCAAAACTGAGCCCTGGGGTACTCCACACCGTAGATCAGTTGGGTCAGACAGGATCTGGTTGACTGAGACACTTAGGCTTCTCCCGGATAAATAGGATGTAAACCACGCCAGGACAGAACCTGACAACCCAACCAACTCGCGGAGCCTACTCAGCAAGATCTCATGGTTAACCGTGTCGAATGCGGACGAAAGGTCTAGTAAAACTAGGACCGTGCATTTCCCAGAGTCTGCGGACATCAAGATGTCATTGGACACTTTAAGCAGCGCAGTTTCCGTAGAGTGGTGCTTACGGAAACCGGACTGAAACCTGTCAAAGATATTGCGATCCTGTAAGAAGGAAACCAGTTGTTCAGATACCACTTTCTCTAAGACTTTGGACAGGAAAGGGAGTTTTGATATCGGTCTAAAATTTTTAGGATCTGTTGGATCCAGATTAGATTTTTTGAGTAGGGGTTCCACAAAAGCATGTAGAAGAAAACCCGTCTCCACGTCCATCTGCTGCACCTAAAGGATCTTCTGACATCCTTTAACTCTGCAGTCAGAGACGCTAGGGTTTCCTATTTCTCCAACCTGGTGTCCCAGAGCAAAGGGAACCCCAAGGTGCTGTTTAACACCATCAGCAGCATCGTGTCTCCTGCCTCTCCTACAGCCTCCATGCACTCTGTTGCAGACTGAGAGAACTTTCTGTCTTTCTTTGTGGGCAAAGTCAATAAGGTTAGATCTAGCATCTCTCCTTCAGCCTTGTCGCCACCTCTCCCGACTCCAACCAGGCCATCATCCTAGATAGCTTTGCTCCTGTTTCTTTGCCTGAGTTAACCAAACTAGTTAACTCTATGAAGACCTCTCTGCATGCCCCCTCGACATCTTACCCTCATCTTTGTTTAAAAGTGATTTTCAGTCCATTGGTCTCCATTATTAATGCTTCCCTGGTTTCTGGTCAGGTCCCTGCTTACCTTAAGAATGCTATAATCCACCCGCTTCTTAAAAAACCCGAGTCTTGGCGCCTCTCTCCATAGCCGCTTCAGACCCATCTCTAAACTTCCGTTCATCTCCAAGATCTTGGAAAGGGTTGTGGCTAAATTACTCACAGCTGCTCTTGATGAACATAACATCTATGACTGCTTCCAGTCAGGTTTTCGTAGAGCTCATTCTCTTCTTAGGGTCTCTAATGACCTTCTGACTCACAGTGATGCAGGGGACTGTTCTGTTCTGGTCCTGCTGGACCTGACTCCAGCCTTTGACACTGCTGACCATCACCTGCTACTGGAGAGGCTCAGATACTGGGTAGGCCTATCAGGAACTGCTCTGGAGTGATTCTCCTCTTATCTTTCTGAGCACTCCTTTTCTGTGGCCGTCTCCAAGTTTAGGTCCTCCACCACCTCCCTTACCCATGGTGTCCCACAAGGTTCTGTGCTGGGGCCTCTGCTCTTCCTCCTCTATCTGCTTCCTCTTCAGCACATCCTGAGCTCCTTCAAAGGAATCTCCAACCATCTTTATGCAGATGACATCCAACTGTACATCTCCTTTAAGCCCCATGAGATATCTAAGCTGCAGCTGTTACACACCTGCTTAGACTCTATCAAAACCTGGATGGTGGGAGCTTTCTTCAGCTGAATGAAGATAAGACTGAGATCCTCATCTGTGCCCCACACAAGCTGGTTCCCAAAGTCAGAGACTCTCTTGGTCAGCTTGCTTCTCACACCAAACCTTCTGTCAGGGATCTTGGCGTGACCTTTGACCCAGCTCTCACCCTGGATTCTCATGTCAGTTCTCTTGTTCGCTCTTTCTTCTTCCATCTCAGGAACATTGCTAAGCTGAGTCCCATTCTGTCCCACTCCGAACTTGAGACTGTTCTCCACACCTTCATCTTCTCCCACTTAGACTACTGTAACTCTCTTTTCACGTGTCTGAGCAGAACCTCCCTGAACCGTCTACAGGTGGTTCAGAATGCCTGTGCTCGGCTTCTGACCAAGTCGTCCAAACACACCCACATCACCCTGCTTCTCCTCCAGCTTCATTGGCTGCCAGTCAACTTCAGGGTTCATTTCAAGATCCTGGTTCTGGTCTATAGGGCCTTACATGGACAAGCACCATCTTACATAGGTGATTTTCTTAGTCCCTACACCCCCAGCAGGTCCCTGAGGTCCAGTGACCAAAGCCTACTGGTTGTGCAGCACCAGGCTAAAGACCAAAGGTGACAGATCATTTGCTGCTGTGGCCCCCAGACTCTGGAACTCTCTCCCCCTGAGCCTGAGATCAGTGGACTCAGTGGTCTCCTTTAAAAAGCAGCTGAAGACTCACTTGTTCAAGCTGGCTTTTGTATGACCTTCTTTACCACTCTCTCTTTATTCTGCTCTCCCCAACTATTCCACCTTCCTCAGGATCCACTGATTTCCCTCTTTCCTATTCACTCTCTCTCTTTCTTTACTCACAAATTGTCTATTTGTTGCTCATTTTAAATATATTTTTAACCATTTTCTTAATTCTTTTTTGTATTTTTACATTTTTTGTTTTTGTGAAGCGCCTCATGGTTTTTATCTTGAGAGGCGCTACAAAAATTATATTTTCTTCTTCCATCCAAGATGAGTCCAATAACGGTGGTGTCTTTTGCAAACTTGATAAGCTTGACGGAGTCATGGTTGGGGGTGCATCCGTTGGTGTACAGGAGGGGGGGTCGGGTTTTCACAGCATCTGTCTGCATTTCTTCGTGGGGGTTTGTTGCATACCGCTCAAGGCTACCAGGGTGTCAGATTCGGATAACAAGAATTTGTTTGGGTCAGGCTGAGATAATTTTCCTCTCTGTCTTCAGTCTTAAACTGATCATTCCAGTCCTTCAGTGAAGCCAATTTTGGGTTTTTAAACCTGTCCATTCAGTCCGGTGACTCTCTCCGAAATGACATCCATTTTGCGCACTAATACCGCTATCGCAGCTAGAACATTGTCCAGCTTACGATTCACCTCGAGTAACGTCCCAGTCTGAGAAGTCTCCTCACGGACGGTGCTTTCCGTGGGTGCGGGTCGCCCTCCAATTGCTCCCGTCTTCCCAAATTTCCAGAAAACCAGATATCCTCCCACTCCAATCAGGAGAAATCCAGTGATCATCAGGCCGAATATCCACACGTCTTCAATATCCTCAGTGGACAGCTGGGAGAGGCATATGATCTTCCACTCCTTCCAGGACTCCAGCATATATCCCACCGGGTGTGTCCCCTGTGGACATGTGGGAGCCCCCTGCTCCATTCTTATTGTTGAAAAAATCTTATCGATCGCATTGAATGACCAGTTTATCAAATCCATGGTTAGTAAAAATAGAGTTTTTCAGAAGAAATGCAGAGAAGCGCTCTGTGGGCAGACAGGACAAAGAGCCTTGGGGGAAAAAAGATAAGGGAGCGAAAGAGAGAAGCGTCTGTACTCCTCGAGTGCCTTGAAGAAAAAAGATCTGCACATCTTACACATCGAGAGGAGCCAGTTGAGGTGGCTAGGTCATCTAGTTAGTATGCCTCCCTGGTGTGTTTTTCTGGTCAAGTCCAACTGGGAGGAGAGCTAAGGCAAGACCCAGGGCACACTGGAGGGACTATGTTTCTCAGTCGGCCAGGGAACATCTTGGGATTCCCCAGGAGGAGTAAGCCCAACTGGCTGGGGAGAGGGAAGTCTGGGCCTCTTTGCTTGGCCTAATGCCCCCGCGACCTGACTCCGGATAAGCAGAAGAAAATGGATGGATATTTCATATTTTTAGCAGCGGACCCCACTCGTTTCACTTGAAACATCAAATAGAATATTTGATTAATCAACAGAGAATTTATTGGAATATTCAAATACTAAAATATTTGATAGCTGCAGCACTACTAAATATACAGCTGTAGGTTTTCCTTTTACTTCAAGGAAAATACTCCCTAGCAGGGTTTCCTCTAGGATTTTTTGAAACTGTGGCGGTGGGTTGTCGGTCGGGGTGGGGGGTGGGGGTGTATGGAGACGGTCGTTTTGAGACATGAGACTGTATGTTTGTTGGTAAACATTTATTCACATATTCATTGTACAACTGATATTACAAACTTGTAACCTACTGACACAGTTTGCCGACTCTTCTTTTGAAAATATTTTAATATACTCATCTGAAAACCAGAAATGAGTCTCAATGGGAAAATTACCTGACATTAATCTATATGCTGTTCGGAACAATCTGGAATTACGCATTAACGACAAACCATATTCACTACGTTAGTGTTCAAATGGAGCAGCATGCGTTAACATTTAGCTCTTTTTCACAGGTCTGAACTAAAAATGCCTTCTTCTTGCTGCAGTGGGACAGAGGAAGCTCTGTGACAGCGGGTGTGAGCTGTTATACGGAGTGGAGCTGCGGAGCAGTGAGACAGAATTCACGGCAAAACTTTAAACATTGCAGCGATCTGTGACAGATTGCTACTTCTTTGTAGTTTAGTGGGTTTTTGTGTATAAAGGAGGAGAAGAATGAATGGCCAGCAGCTGATTAGCTGGAAGACGGGAAAACGAGACCCGCAGCCAGAGTCTGACGCCACGGCGAGGGCTTTAAAAAACGAAGCTTCCTCTGGGTCATTAACTGACACTAAAACTAAGTGTTTTTAATTTTTTCAGCTTTGTTATAAGTCTGCTTAGTGACGTATGCTTCGGGAGGTGCGCTCATGATGCAGCGTGTCCTGCTGGAGAGAAACGTTGTGCAGTTTGCCTCACTGAAATCTTGTGTCGTACAGTATGCCAGCTTTCTGGAGTGACATGAACAATCCTATGAGACGGCCAAAAATCGCACAGTGTGATCCAGGCTTTACTCACGAGAGCAGCGCACCGCACAGAAGCCGGCTCCTTCACAGACGTAAAAAAACTGGAAGTACTGGTTTTTCCAAGTAAAATAAATTCTAAAGTTTCGTTATATTTAAATTAATTTTAAACTGTGATTATGGTTAGTAATACATGTGCAAATATAGACTATATGCCGTAAATCCTCTAATACAGGCCTGGGCTTGTATTTGACTCAAGCTCATCAAGCTCCAGGCCTTTATTGGAAGGAGGGCCAGAATTAGAGGCAGGCCTCAATTTCTATTTGAGCAAAATGAACTAATGGCTCGCTGGAGTTTTTGACAATTAAAATTGAGCCCACATTTTCAAAGTTAAACACATTTCTTTTAACAATGGTAGTTTCTGCTTCAGCCCTCTCCCCCCTCCCCCTGCGCAGCGGCCGCAAACTCACTGATGCGCCTGCAGCCTCTCGGAGTTCCTGCTGCTCTAAACATTAAAATAATTATTTCCTTTTCTGTTCCTCACTTCTGATTACCTTCAATGGTGTCTGTTTGTTGCAACCAGCAGGTACAAAAACTAACTTGTTTTTATTTGACTATTTTTCTGTCCTGTATCTGTTTATTACCTTCCTGCATCTCCTCTCAATCCTAAAGAAAAACTGCTACCTGGGTTCATATATATTCACCTTATGAGTTACCTTTGAACTGCAGTTCTAAAAGATCTACCGACCGCAAAAACAGCGGAGTGCTCGCTGCTTGGCGGCCGCATCAGTGATCAGTGCGTCACCGGAGGACAAGGTGATGCGCCCCGCTCCACAGCAAAACGCATCAGGCGCAAATAAAAGACAGAAACCAAAAAAAGAAATGAGCCGACATGAACGATCGCGTGTTAAATTAGTTTTTGAGGTGGCGACATCTGATTTGATAATGTTACTGTGGCCGTGCTCAGGACGCAGATGTCTGGAGCACGTCAACAATCAGAGCTTTGCATATGCAAGCTGGTTAAGGTTAGGATGGGGGTGAGGGGAATGTTAAATTGCAAGAGGGTAAACGTCACAACTTGGTTAAATGTCCGTTTTACGACGGGTGTCAGTACCGGCGCTCTGGCACAGCGCGTTGACCCCCCCCCCCCCCCCCCCCCCCGTCGCGCAGGAGCTTGTCAACTGCTGACAGCAGGCTGCAGTGTTTTCCGAGGG
The DNA here is from genome assembly GCF_043380555.1 of Nothobranchius furzeri. Taxonomy (NCBI): domain Eukaryota; kingdom Metazoa; phylum Chordata; class Actinopteri; order Cyprinodontiformes; family Nothobranchiidae; genus Nothobranchius; species Nothobranchius furzeri. The sequence goes on along the minus strand of NC_091747.1, from coordinate 72,570,919 downwards.
CTGCATCTTGCTGTTCATTATCACGTGACAGCGACTAGTCAATGACAGGCATAAAAAGTCACTATAGTGAAGTCGACTAGTTCATACAACCCCTACTGCTCCCCAGTGTTCTGCAGCATAATCAGCACGTTCTCTTTGAACTTGATATCAAATTTTCACCTCCTCTTCGACTCCGCAACTGCCAAATTGCAGTCTGTCACTGGCAAATCAAAAGTGAGACGGATGACACAACCCCCCCCCCCCCCCCTGTGGTACTTGCTTGTTACCACATTCCACCCGGCCACAATAAAATACCGGCCATTATTCACCTCCGCCGACTCCGACACCGGCCAAAATATGATACCCGGCCATTAATTGAATACAGGCCAATATTAGAGGATTTACGGTATGTCTCGTATTTCCATCCCAAAAATTAATTCTTAAGGTACGTTGTTTTATTTATTAATTTATTTATTATCCCTCTGAAAGTGTGGTGGCTTTATTTTGCTGTGGTGGCACGCCACGGTGAAATACACATAGCAGAAACCCTTCTATAGGGAGCCTAAATCTACTTCCGCATCATGGGTCCCCAGAAGAACGAAAAAATTAATGCAAGTCAATGGCACTAAAAATGCTATTTTCGAACCCGCTTTACCTTACGCCCTGGATCACACACATGCTGTACTGCAATTTAAATGAAAAGTAATGATGGGTGTTTCGACCATGCCAGTGACTTACTTTGAGATTTATTAGCTTGTAAAAGTTTGTAATTAACATGAAACTAGAAATCAACATGTCGCATATGTGACGTCACCACATAATCTCTCCTCGCCAAAGTAGCTGCTACTTACCACATGACCAGATTTGTGGTGGTTCTTTCCTCCTGTGGAAAGTTTGCTGAACTTACAGCCCTTTTCCCTCAGTTTTCTTCGTGTCTGGTTCAATGGTTCGCATTTGTAGTCCTGGACTTATTTTCACCCAAAACCTAAAATAGTGTTTCCCCCCGTTCAAAAATAAGCACGTTCTTGGTATCAAAATGTGTCTTTAAAAATTCATGGACATCATATGTGAAATCCATGGCACAAAACAAGCGGAGTTAGAAAATAGCATTTTTAGCACCGTTGACTTGCACTAATTTTTCCATTCTTCCAGGGACCCATAATGCGGATGTAGGTGGGCGTGACTTAGGCTCCCTATGTTTTGGATTGGGGTCCTTAACAGTCATCCACAGCACCAGCCTACCCATGGATTGACCTGACTTTAGACTGACTCTACTAAAGAAGCCTGTTGTCTGATGCCAATGGTCTAAAAATGTAAAAAAAAATTGGCATATTCATTGGCTAACCAATAAATCAGTCAACCCATGTTCCAGACCTTAACCCCATCTTTGGGATGTGCTGGAGTATGCTTTGCGCAGCGGTCAGACTACCATTATCAATGCAAGATATTGATGAAAAATGAATGCACCACTGGATGGAAATAATGCCACAGTGAATGCATTCAGCAGTAATAGCTAAAAGTGGGCCAACAAGTGTGTGACCTTTTTTTGGGCCGGACAGTGTTTTTATTTATCCATGAAGCCTCATGAATCAATCAGTTAATCCAACTACCAGAAGATCTTAAAGTCGAAAAGATCTGGATTACTTTAAATTTGTTTATTTTTATATGTTAAACAAGACAGAGGTTGTATTTTTTTGGACATGTCCAACCTTTGGAGGTGAAAGTGTAGTCAACACTAGAATTTAAAATGGTCTTGTGTTTGTTTTGTGTGTTTTCATGTGAACCTTTCATCCAGGTAAATCCTCAGCATCTTCCAGTGGAGACGTCTGGTGTAAAAGATGAACTTAGCCAGTTCTGTGGGGTGATCCACTAGTATGCCTTTAGACATGAAATAACCTATACCCTACACGCACAAACAAAAATACATAAAGAAAGATCATGAAAAATTGGGAATATTTGAGTTTTTGTGGGTTTTGGAAATATTAGATACGTGTATGTTTTGTAATTTTCACCTCTTGTGGATTAGCGTTGAATGTTAAGCTGCCTTCATCTAGCTGTAGATACAACCTTCTATAAGAGAAGTCAGCAGGTAGTCTTTTGTTGTAGATGGAGCAGTGACCCCATGTGGACTTGCACAGCCTGATGGATAAAAAAATAAATAAAACAGGTACATGACACCAAATGTAGACACAACAAATTTGAACATCACAGTACAGCCATGGAAATAACAAATGTACTTCTATTAGGGATGTGTATTGGTGAAATTCTGGCGATACGATACTTATCACGATACAGGGTAGACGATACGATATATCACGATATATTGTGATACATTCAGTCGGACAATTATAGCAATTTTTTTAGACTAAAATTATTATAGGAAAATTCAATAAACGGTCCAAACTGATACTTAACACAATTAACATGAGGTATCTGAACCATAATAGAGGGATTTACATTTCAGTGGTGGAAACAAACTCCATTGCACCCTACTGCTGACTAGCGGACGGCATTTGATTTGCACCAAAAGAAAAGAAAATACACAAATGTTTGCACATAAATTCTTCCAAAAAAATCGATACACAGCTTTTGAACATCGATCTAATATCGCAGGAAAAAATATCGCGATATATTGCTATATTGATATTTTCTGACATTCCTAACTTCTATCATTACAGACTTGTGAGAATGTGGGGAAGTATCGTACCCCTGCCACAGATATTCGTCATTTCCCAGGTCCTGCCACACACAGCTGGCCAGGCATAGATCCGTAGCATTCAAGTACGACAAGATGGTAATACCCAGTTCAGGTGGGAGCATCTCCAAGTCTATAAAACTGTGTGGCTCTTTACCTACAACAAATCAGACAAAAGATGTTCAGACTTATTTTAAATATTCTGTATGGGTTTTGTCTGAAAATACGTCTGGGACTACAAACATGCATCACCAAATTGATGTCATTGAACCAGAAATGGAGAAGAACTTAGGAAAAATGGCTTTAAGTTAAGCAAGCTTTGAGTCCTCCTTTCAGGAAGACAGTCAGTTACCCAATGAGGATTTTACTTCAACACAAATACAGATATTCATGGGTTTTACTTGTTTTTACTTGCTCGTACTCGTCAAAAATGCTTTATCTGTACCGAATACTCATCTGAAACGAGTATCCGGCTCATCCCTGGTACTAATGATCACCTGCTCATACAGTCCTCCAGCTCCTCAATAATCGTAGCTAGTGGTAGGTCAAGCGACATGTCAGGTGGGGTCAGAGTCATGATGTGGCTTACTAGTTTGATGAACTAAAACAAATGAATAAGGTTCTAGTCAGACTTGTCGCTCATTCTTCTGAATAAACATTTTGATACTCAAAAACTTGATGTGACAGTGTGTATTTTTCCTGGCGATAGGGGGCAGTAGATACCTAAATCATTGCAAGCAAGCAGTATTTTTGTGTTGGAGTAAGACCTTACCAACAGATGCCCATTAGGGTCAAAAAGCCTCGGGGAGTGCAAACTTTATCAAAATAACGAGCACATCAGACTCCCTTTCATCACTGGCAACAAGTGAAGAGGTAAAGTAAAACAACAACATTTAAGAATGATGAATGATTTGTAACCGTTTGTTACAAATCAGTAAATGCATTTTGTCCTCATGGGCTCCCAGAGAAGGAGACGTGGCATCTAAATGATAATAATCGGAGAAAAATAATCGCTTTAAATGTTTTTTATGGTATGATTTTCATGACTATATTGTAAATAATGTGTTAAAACTTGATTTGAAGAATATCGTGAATTGAACTGAAATCATAATTTCTCATGAAAAAATATCGTAATTTAACCTTTTCCTAAAATCGTTCAACCCAACAACACAAGACTTTCATTTTTCTGGAAGACAAGTAACCTTCATCTCTTTTTCCATTTCGTCCTCCTTTCTTCGTCAGGTGGTCGGCAAGCTCTTCCTGAAGCTGTTGCTGTTGCCTGGGTGGGAGTCTCCAAAGTACCTGACCCATCTGTGTGAGAGAGACACAGCTCTAAATACGTCTCCCACAAGACAGCTCTAAGTAATTATTTTAATCGTAGTTTAACAGTGTTTACCGTCTAGCTTCCTCCACATTTTACCAAGGTGTACGGTATTACCGGGACTAATGTTAAAATAATGATATAAGCTTCAAGTGGAATTACCAAACTGTTGGTTTGGACCTTCACCGCTCAGAAACTGAATAGACTCTTTTACTAAAACCATAACAACAAAACACACATAATATTAACAACTTTTTTAAAATGCAGCTTATAAAAAGATTTTTTTTTGCCTGAAAAACCAGCATGTTTAACTTTTCCAGTTTCAACATAGGATGTTGTGGACCGACTGCTGAAAACCTGCTTCGATGAGCTTGTGGCACCAACATATGGTCTAAACATCTGGAGAAGGCTGGCTGCAAATTTCCACCAGAAAAGTGCGTTGTCTCTTTTAATAACAGGCTCCAGACAGAAAACTGCTATTTCAGCTATGGCATGCTCCGCTACGGTGCCAACACGGCGTGCGTCTTTCGCTGTCATTTTTTGTTTGCACAAATTACCTCATCAGTGTTTACTGACTCTCCTTTAAAGTTTGCTTCAAACCTGAAATACTACCAAACTGCAGAAGCTGTATTCGTTTTAGACAGCAAGCATTGTGCGTGAACTGCCATTTATCTCTCAGCATGCAGTCTCCACGCTGTCAAGTGTAGGGTTGCAGGGATCAACCGGTTTGACTATTTACCCCAATTTACTATATATAGTATAAAAAAACATTGGTTCAAGCACTGAACCCTGTTGTACTTCACAAGTAACCACAAGTAAGTGTCTGTGAACTTGTTTAAAGTTGTTTTTATCTGTTTATATGTTTGATCTTTGTAGCACGGTGAGGTATGACGTCACATGCATAGTGCATTACAAATAAAACTCATTATTATTGTTTTTATGAACCTAAAGTATGAAGATTTGTCATGTATATTAACAAAATGAAATCTGCCAGTCAGGTAGGATTTAAACGAGCCTAGCGATGTTCCTATGATCCCTACAACATGTTCAAGCCTTTCTAAAAGAATATTGTGATCAACTGTGTCAAAAGCAGCACTGAGATCTAACAAGACTAGAATAGACACAAGATTCTTATCTGAGGCCATGAGAATATCATTTGTAACTTTCACTGATGCGCCCCTGGGTCCCGGATTGCTGGGTTCCGGGCTCGGCTGACCTTGAGGTGGGAGGCTGTGGCCGGGCCTGTGGGCTTGCCGCTGATATCTCCCAGGACTCTGCCGGCTGCTGGCTGTGACCCCCCAGGACAATTCTCTTCGCCTCTCAAGAGGGGGCTGGGGCTTTTCTGGTTACAGTCTCCCTGGGGTCCCTGCGCTCCGGGGCAGCTCCTGGATCTCTGGGACTTGGAGCTCCCTCCATCTTCTACACGTTTGGGGAGCAGACCTGTGTCCCCTCACACTCTCTATTGGACGCTCCTATAGAGAAACCTTACATATACAAGCGCTGGTACGCACACAGGTGCTCACATGGTGCTCTCATAAGTATGGACTTGGGCAAGTTCAACACATGTCTTAAGGCTGTGGTTGGCACTAAATGCACTGTGATTTATTATCGTGTGATTGTTCAGTAAAACAATGTTGATTTTATATTTCCTCATCAGGTTGACACAGTGATAGCTTGCTCTTGTTGTGTATCCCTTTTTTTTGTTTGTTTGTTCTTCTCTTTCTGCAGGTCTAGAAGCAGACTCTTGCTTATCATGTATTGTTTATTTTCTGGTACGAATTATAAAGCATACAAAAAACAATAACAATAAAGTTTTAAGGATCAGGCGTGACATTAAAGCAGAAGCTTTGATGCTCAACCTGAGAGCAAACCTGTAAGGCTTGTTACCAACATTCAGACATTAATTCTGTTTGCTTCACAGCCAGACAGGCCACGGGGGGTAAAAAAAAAAAAAAAAAAAAGAAAGTGATGAGGAAAAAGTGATGGGATAAAAGGTTGATCATATTTTTTAACCCTGTCTGTTGGGTGACTGTTTAGCGTGACGTCTGATATATAGTCCCATAGCCACGCCTTGGTGTGGGGGCTGGGGGGTGCGTCAACATGGTTGGGAACTTGGGACATAAAAGGGGGTGCGCGGCTAAATAAGTTATCACTGTTTAGGGCAGATGGCAGACTGCACGTGTGGTGTCCTGTGGGTGAGCAGTTTGCTGATGTCAACGTTGTGGAATGAGTGGCCCATGATGGTGGTGGGGTACTGCTATGGGCAGATGTATGTTATGGACAACGAACACAGGTGCATTTTATTGATGGCATTTTGAATGCACAGAGGTCCCATGACAAGATCCTGAGGCCCATTGTTGTGCCATTCATCAATGACCATCACTTCATGTTGCAGCATGATAACGCACAGCACCATTTTGTAAGGATCTGTACACAATTCCTGGAAGCTGAAAACATCCCAGTTCTTGCTTGGCCAGCATACTCAATATACATGTCACCCATTGAGCATGTTTGGGATGCTCTGGATCGGCGTATATGTGTGTTCCAGTTCGACTCGTTGCATTCTCCCTCAACCCAAATCCTCGGATCACGCATTTTAGCAAAAACGCTAACGTTAACTTGCCTTGCGTTGACTGCAGAGTTGTGGGTGATGGTCAAGCAGATGTGTCATGGGATTTGAAGCGTTGCTGCCTTTCACAGACACTTTTTCTGCACGTGCTGCAAACAGGATAGCCGTCTTCTATCAACTGTCCCTCGGCATTCTTCAGATATCCAAAAAATGCCCGTACTTCCCACTTTGTCTTCTTTGAGGGATAATAAACGTCCTGAGCGCTGCCGTCTCCTCCTTTGGCTATTATTTCAGCTTTAGCGTCAAGAAAGTTTTGGTTGTAAACAACAAAGTGCGGATGTGCCACCGGCAACTTCAGCAGATGATACAGTGGCTGGTAAGGGTCAAAGCGCCTACACCGCAGCCACGGTAATCCACCAAGATAATATATATATTTTTTTAAAACAAGACGGTTAATATTTACCGCTACACCGGTTACCGTGACAACCCTACTGGCAACATTCCAGCTCTGACAACCACCCTTCCAGCACCACCAACTTCTACTGCCTTGCCACCAGGCACCACCACTTCACAAACTATTGTGCGTGCCACTGCTGCTCTATGTAAAACCTGTTCTAAAAAAACCATGTCCCATATGCCAGGCTCTAATGAACAAAAAAAATCTTAAAAGACACATTGAAAGAAAGCACACCAGCAGGCCTAAAGAAATAATTCAATTCAATTCAATAATACTTTATTAATCCCAGAGGGAAATTGATTGCTGTAGTAGCTCAGAATAATAATAATAATAATCAAGTCATCAAAGAGTTATTGTATATTACAATGGCTGTTGGCAGGAAGGATCTCCAGTAGCGGTCAGTGTTGCAGCCAAACTGAAGAAGGCTCTGACTGAAGACACTCTTCCGTTGTCGGACAGTCTTGTGAAGAGAATGCTCAGGGTTGTCCATAATTTTCTTGATTCTCTGCAGAATCCTTCTTTGCATTATCTCCTCCAGTGGTTCCGAAACTGCTGAAACTCTGGCTGAGTCCTTGAAAGGTCTTGGAGTTCCTCCATCTTGTTGGCCAGCGATCTCACACTGCCCATTATGATCGATGGAAGAGATGGTTTGAATTTCCTCTTTCTCTGTCTCCGTTTTGCTCCCGCTCTGCACCCACGCTTCTAACGTTTTAGCTCATTTGGGATTTGTGGCTTCAGTTGAGGTGTTATTTCAGCCTTTCCAATGTTAATCAGCTGCTCCCGATTGTAAACCAGCTCGTTGCCATGGTTACGCATCATAACAAATGCTCAAAAAGTGAAAAAAGCTAAAAAATAGCAGTCAAAATCCTCCAAGCTTCACAGCACCAGAAACAGAAAAGTAAAGTGTCCAAAAAAAGTTTTTCTTGAGAAACTAGAAGAAAAAATATCCAAGAAGAGGCAAAACTTACATATAGTCAACAGAGCTACTCCAACATGCAGCCACCCAGAGCAGCGCAGTTCCGTGGATGTAGATAACCTCTACATCCCGCCTTGACAGTGAGTGTATAGACCCAGAAAATTTGATTTTTACTGTTAAAAAGTCTTTATTTGGAACAAGTATTCCTCTTCATGTTCAAAGCAAATTATGGGGAGAAAATCAACACATGTTCTGTGAACTGAATGAGTACCAGGTGAACATGGAGTTGGCATGGAGGAGTGGCTTGAAATCTTATGTGTGCATACATCTAAAATCAATAACATACTCTTCATCAAATGCCATCTGTCCTGCACTTCAGGAAGAAACACTAAAAGAGATGGTGAAAAGCAAGTGGTTTGGCGAAGATAAAAAGAAATTGTGCCTTGAACGACAGAATCTTGCTGCAACCAACCATAAGCCCTCTCCGTTCTTACTAAAATAGAAACACCAGAGTCCAAAAAAATACATCTCGGTTTTTGAACCCACTGTTTCATATTGCAGCCTGTTGGGACGAGTGAATGTTACATATGACAACAAAAAATTCACGGCACTGTCCTTGTGCCAAAATAAAGAGGTCATGCCCTCACAAATACAATGCCCAGTGGCACTCGTTTCAAACCCATCTCAGTTTGTTCAGACGAGTAAGGAGCATAGATGTGTAGGAAAGCCTGGACACAGTACCATCAATCGTAGATGACATACGAGAAGAAGAGGAGGAAGACAGGTCATTTCCCCCAGAAGATCAGGAAAAGATGAGGCGCGTGATCGGGTACATTTTGAAGGAAAAACAAATCCCTGTCGTTCTGCCAGGACACATAATCAATCCTGTTAACAGAGAACACAGGAAGCATCTCATTCCTGAAGAGATGCTGTGCCAGCACTGCCCGGGCAATGTGCCATTGAGTGACCCAGTTCGTATAACCAATAAGGCCAAGATCCTCACCAACAGAACAATTGTGCATGGTAGGCAAAATCATTTTTGATTAGCTAATTTCTAATGAAATTACGTGACAGTTGTGATCAGTTTAGAGGGATTTGTGCTTAACATTTTTTTCTTTTCTCTGCAGACCCAACCTCCACCTCACACACACCATGGCCTACCTCAATAAAACATTAAACACTATTCCAGTGTCTCATAGTTTTTTGTTTCCTATTTCCACAACAAAAATGAGAAATAAACACCACAGATAAGGTATTTCAAACTAAATGTTTTCCAGTTTATAGAAGAAAATAAAAAACATAATGGACCATCCAAAGGACCAATAATAATGCAGCTGGGTTTTAAATAAAGTTTTACTTTAATGAAATGTATTAAATTCATCATTGCAAAGTTCCACAGCATTCTGCATTGAAGGTGTTACAAGGTGGATGATCTAAGGGTGTCCAGAACCAGGAAAGTTGGAAAACGTTTTTTTTTTTTGTTTTTGTTTCTACAAACAACTTCAATTAAATTAATATGATAAAAGCTTTTATTATTATTATTATTTTCATTGCTGAATAAGCCAAATTTGAAACTGCAGGGAGAGCATGATGACGTTTTCCACAACTGTAAACATGTTACCACTTTTCAGAAGTCTCTAAAATTGTGGCTTGCACGCCTCAAAGGACCAAAACCATGTCATTACATGTTTCCAAATGTGTTAAAACACACAGAAGAAAATGATGTCACTGACACACAAGTAAAGCATCTTACTGAACTCATTGTAACCCACATTGTAGCTCTTAATAGTAGTTTTGATCGCTATTTTCAAAAAAGACAGATTTGATGAGTTGAATGGCAAAAGGTGGATTCAAAATCCCTTCGCTTATGAAAATCCAGAATCTCTGCGTGAGTTAGGATTGACTCCAGAAGAAACAGAGATGTTACAACTGAGCAGTGATCCTTTGCTAAAGAAAAGTCATGAATGCATGCAGTTGTCCTCATTTTGGATGAGCTTCTCATCTGAATATCCTGCCTTAAGTAAGGCCAGCTTTCAGCTTCTCAATCCCGTCACAACAACACACAAATGTGAAGCAGGGTTCTCAGTTCTAACAAAAATAAAGACAAAATTCAGAAGTAGACTGAATGCTGCACCAGATATGAGAGTTGCATTATCCTCTTGTAAACCAGACTGGAATGCAATACTGAAAAACAAGCAAGCCCATCCATCACATTAGCAAGGCAAAAAATAAATAAATAAATAATTTTGGTTATGACTTTCATCACTAAGCATATGTGAAAAATATTTTCTATGCTTAAAACAATTTTTGGATATTTGCCTGTTCTGAATGTTTTATCTAAAAGTTTTGTGCAATACTCCGTTTAATGTCCAAAGATAAAAACATTATCCTTATTCTGAAAATGTTTTGTTTTTCAGATTATTTCTAAATACATTAAAAATGTGCATAATGTTTCAAATACGGTTTTTCATTTTTATGTTCAAATTTGACATTTTTAAGTTAAAAAAATAAGAAATGCAAAGGATAGTAAAATGCATAGGATTTTGTTTAAAGAACAGTTGCATTTATAATGAGTAAATACATTTTTTTAAATGGGGTCATGATGTTTTGTCTTTTTCAAAATGTGGGTCATCTGAAAAAAAGAGTGGGAACCACTGGTCTAGTCAATTTCCCCATCATCAATTTCCCCATCACAGGAACGATCCTGGAGTTCTGGTATTGGAAACATGCCTATTGTCCTACAAGACAGCTCTAAACATGTGTCCTTCAAGTTGAAGTAAAAGCTTTTACTTCAATTTGAAGGACTGTTCAGAATCAGCTTAGAAAGAAAATCGAGTCTGTTGACAAGTGAAGCTTCACTTTAACCCAGTTTTTAAAAAGACCATTCTAAATCGGACTGTAAAATCTAATTAAAAGCTCGTTTCTGTTCAATGAGTGCTCACGTTTCTGAATACTACTAATAATAATAATCTGACCTGGAGGTGAATTACGTATTTAGACGTCCAGTTGATCTACATTAAATAAGACGATCGTAACATACCAGTGAACGAGGCAGAAAAACTTTGGACTGCTGCTTCTCTCCGTCATTCTTTGAGCTCAAACTGCTAAACAGCAGCTAATATGTTGCTTAAGCAAATTCATTGTACTGTAATAAATGTCAACGACGAAGTTTCACTGAGCAAGTTCGTGTGACCGGTAGCCCCGCCCTCTCAATACCATTGGCTGCGCTCTCCAAAGAAGCCACCAAAACAGAATCGGATTGGTTTAACCTGCTTTCACTTGGAATCTTTCACAAATCCCCAAGTTAGCTTACCAAGCTAGTTTAAGTTAACGACAACCTACACGGATATACTTTGTTGTTATAATATACACGTGTGTTATTTTTATACAAACATTACTATGTTTCATAAGAATGACGAGACGTGACTCTAGAAACCCACCTGAGTTTTAAATTCCTCCGACAACATGACCTGTCACTTGGTCATCTGAAAACAAGGCTTTGCTATCAAATGCAACGAGTTATCTCCCAACCGTATCCTGATACGAAGTGGTTAGCTCTTGTAATTCTGAAGGGTCTCTCGCCATACCGCAGCACAATCATCGACATATATACAGGTTCTGCAGTTTGTTATAAGTAACTGTAACCACCATCGTAAATTGGGACTCTAGATGGCGCTGTTGTCAAAAAGAGCACATGCAAAATGTCAAGTCAAATTTTCTTTATTCTGTACCCTTAGTCCAATACACAGAAGTAGTAAAAACATTGTACAGGTAAGATAAAATGAAATGGGCACAATATGACACGCTAACGTACAATAAACAATAATCAAAACAGAAACAAGAGACAGTAGTGTGAAAACAAAATATAAATTATAGTAACTCCCTACTCTAAAAATGAAAAAGACGGTTGTAGTGTTTCCACATCTTTGACTGGTTGGTTTCTCTGAATTCGGTGCACTTGGGGTTTGGGGTTACTGAAAAATAAACCACACAGAATTATGTTTCTGAACATTGCATCTGATGAAGGACCAAACCTCTGAGAAACTATATTTACTCACCTTAGGCATAATATCCCAGGCATGATCAGGAATAGCTTTGTTACCTAAGTCATTTTAAATTAAACCCTGTAACAGAACAAACTGAATCATGTGTGACTATTATTATTATTTAAAAAAATTCAAATACATTTAGTAAAAAACATGGTGATCACTTTTCATGTTTGTAAAATCACATGTTGTATAGGTATTTTGTTTGATTTTAAATAAAACTAGGTGAACTGTATTTCTTGCAGAAATGTTGATTAACTGATATCTGAAGCTGCTGAATAGCTGATCGGAAGAGGAAACTAAGCTAAATTGTCAAAATGAGCTTAGAGTATCTGAAGATTTAGGCGCAAAATCACTAACAAGTGTAATAATGCCCAAAAATAAGGTCAAGAATGGAGAAAAAGCCTAAACAGCGGAAAACTGAAATCTCTGAACATAGTTAATAAAAACAAACTGGACAGCTAGAATGTTAATAAGGGCTTGTATTTGTTTACGAATTGTTTTATGAATAAATTTTCTCAGTTAGCTGAACTGTGCAGCATATGCTGATTTCTGAAACTGAGCTGAACATGCCCAAGAACTCAGATGATGCTGAAACTGAGTTCAATTATCAAAGTTAGCAGAATGAACAGCACAGGCCAAAAGTTTGGACACACCTTCTCATTCAATGTGCTTTCTTTATTTTCATGACCATTGCCATTTACAAAGGGGCCAACAACTGCTAAACACCTCTGGGAACTCCTTCGAAACTTTCGGAAAACCATTTCAGGTGACTACCTCTTGAAGCTCATCAAGAGAATGCCAAGCATGTGCAAAGCAGTAATCAGAGCAAAGGGTGGCTATTTGGAAGAGAATAGCATATAAAACATAACTTTTTTTGATTAAGTACTTAATTCCACATGTGTTCATTCATAGTTTTGATGCCTTCAGTGACAACCTGCCAATGTAAAAGGTCATGAAAAAAATGAACACATATGATGAGACGGGTGTGTCCAAACTTTTGGCTTGTACTGTATTTGGAATTTCTCAAAAGATTAGCAGAAAGCGCTACTAACACATAGAGACGTGAATTAAAATTAGATGGAAATTGGTTATATACACACACACACACACACACACACACACACACACACACACACACACACACACACACACACATATATATATATATATATATATATATATATATATATATATATATATAATATATATATATATATATAATTTTTTTCAGGCTAAATGACTCCAAGTAATCTGCTGTCAGACTGATTTTGGATTTGTTTGGAGTTGTTTTTAATCATCATGTAATCTTCATTACAGCCTTTGAGTTTTAACATCAACTGTGTTTTCGTTTCTTAGCTTATTGCTACACGTGTGTTGCTGCTGCAAGCTTGGAGCTAGATTACATCGTGACATCATGAAGGAGACTACTGATTCTGGCCCTGTGACACTTGGTGATGTGTGAGCTGATTCACCTGGTAAATGACTTTTACATTAAATGTTTTGTTATTTTCTATCAAAAGTAAATTAACTAATAATCTGCATTATAGTAGGACACAGCAAACTATGGATGCTACACCATGAGGCGCAGGCACACGCCAAGAGTCTATAAGAGCACATGAGGTGAGCAACACCACAGATTATTATTATTATTATTATTATTATTATTGCACACTGTCCTTGATTTGCTTTCTTTCTGCATCTCATCATTAGCCTGGCTGGTCACCTGATAACTCCTGTCATCTGGTTGTGACAGCATGAGGATGTCCTCAACACACACCTGTAACCTATCAGCTCATCTGGCAGAATAGAGAGAAGAGACAACACCACATCTCCTGTTCCTGTAAAGCCTTCAGCCATCCTTCGATGACTGAGAACCTCCATCAGCTGTCTCCTGTCTGCCTCCTGGCTGACTGGTTAGGGCACGTGACTTTCACCCGGGAGTCTGGGGATTAAATCCTGATTGGATAATTATTTTTACATCTGCCACAGATCTCTCTGAAGAACTTAGAACTGACGACTTCAGCAATGCTGTGCCACTCTGTGGATTTTCTCTTATTTGTGTTGCAAAAGCACGTCTTTTCATTTCTCCACCTCACCCACAAGTACCTGAATTTCTGCTCGTGAAATAGCGCTTCCTTGATCTACGGTCGCCATGTCACTGGCGGAGCGCTGCAGCAGCCGGCTTGAGTAAATGCATGAGATCCACAAGGCACCTGGCATTGACTATTTATGGCAGTAAGTGGGTGGGGTGAGGGCGGGATGTGACTAAAATGCAGCTGAGAAACGTTCTCGTTAGTCTCCGATTTATGACGCGGTGATTGCGTGTAGCTGTGCGTACTCCATGTTTGATAAATCACAAACCTACTTGGTGTAAGTACATTTTCTTTGCTGAGCTTAAGTACGTTTTCGTAAGGATTCTACGCAATGTTTGATAAATGAGACCCCTGGTCTGCTTGTCTCCTCCAAATAGACTTGGTCCCTTTCTTCTTGATTGTCTGGGTAAGGAGAGGGAGAAAAGTCCTCCACTTCTAATGACTGCTCAGTGTGAAAAAAGCTGGCTTCTTCGTCTCGTTACCCAGGCCTAGTCCACACGTAGCCGGGGTTTTTTTAAAAAACGAATATCCGCCCCTCCAAAAACTTGCATCCACACCACCTCGTTTAAAACAAACTCTGTCCACACGTACCCGGATAAATACTTTGTTAAGGACATGCCAGACCTGTAGGCGGCAGTACTTCCCCCGTTCTTAACCTCGTCCTTCGTCTGTGGTCTTCCGTAAGGAGCAGTAATTCCGCTTGCAAAAACAAACAAGCAGAAAGCGCTTGGACAATTGATAAAGCGAGCGCAGCTCTGAGGGCATCCATGCTGTCGGCTAGTGTAAACACAGGTCGCACACGTGATGTCAGCATTTTTTTGTCGCGGAAAGTGACGTTGCGGACCTTAAAACTCCGGTTTTGTCTGTCCACACGCAGACACCCAAAACGGAGAAAACGCAGATCTTCACTTTGGCCGGAGTTTTTAAAAAGATCAGATTTCATGTGAAAAAACTCCGTTTTCGTGTGGATGACGGGCCAAAACGTAGAAAAATATCTACGTTTTGGCAGATCCCCGGCTACGTATGGACAGGGCCCCAGCCGTCTTCGTCACTGCCGCGGCCCCGCCCTGTCGGTCCGCCAGGAAACGCCTACTAATGTTGCAATTTTCAAATTTCATAAGTGGGTGGAGAAGGACTCTGAGGTAGGGTTGATAAGCCCTTTAACTTGGGCTATTACCAGAAATAAAAACCGGCGTGTCGTTTAGAATCCGCATTTTAAACATGAATTGAAACTGAAGCTCAAAGAGGCGGAGTCTTGCTGCTGGTGAGTTTTCATTGGTCGGTTGCAGACAGGAGTCGTAGGTTTTCAAGCAGTGCTTGAAGACTTTTTGTGGCTGATTTGGTCATGAGACGACTCAAAAAGCTGTCACAGAGACGGTGTCAGTACAAGATCTGCTCGGGTGCAAAATTGGCTCGGGGTCCGTCGACTGCCGATGACGTCTCAGTAGTTGATTGGCTGAACATGAACCTTACGGAATTACGTAATCACGTTACGTTGTTATCACGTTACGTTGGTCCAGGCAAATCTTTGTGTTGGAAAGATGGACAACTTTTACAAAGAAATCCATCATTACCTCTTTGAAAATACACTTTTAGCATAGAGCTGCATGTATATTAGGGCTGAACGATTAAGTGCATGTGTAATTAAATTGCGATGTGAAAAAAAGGAGATTTTCTAATCGCAAAGGCTGCAATTTGGCAGCGAGTGGTTAGCGCAATGCTAATATACGTGGAAAAACCCATAGGAATGCTAATGCTAATATCACCGATTACATTATTACAAATTATGAATTAGAAACGTGCCAAATGATTACATTTGGAGTCTAATAGAAAGTAAAACTACCATCAATCAAATAAGTATAGACAGGTATTTTAGTAAAGCCAGAAAACTTTAAACTCCAGAGTTTTGGCTAGCAGCTATGAGCGTACCTGAACTACACATGGACAAGACGTCAAAAACTAAACACAAAATACTTCAATAAACGGGACACAATTGTTTCCTGTAAATACAATTTCACAGGTGTTGCTAATACCTATGATCCTTCAAGGGATGTGCTCAAGGAGGAGTTCAACATTATGAATACAACATAGTGTTTTATTTTACAAATACCATTATAAACACAAACTTACGTCTTAAGAAACATTATTTTAATAACAAAACTGCTAAATTCTTTCCAACAGTCTAAAGATGTGTAGTGTATTTTGTCCGAGTGGGTTTGCCGTACTTTGACGTCATCTGCAGTCGAAGGACCCCGAGCCGATTTTGCACCCGAGCAGATCCTGTACCGACACCGGTCACACTGTATGTTCACAGCATGGTGCACATATATGCAAATCACACGTTGACTGTTTTTTGTCACGATTCTGCTCAGAACGAGGGATTTGGCAATGACGGCCAAAAATCACACAGTGTGATCCGGGCTTTGGAGAATACACGAACCAAATTAATCTAAGACAAGGGGGAAAACGGTGAAGGGCAGAAGGCTGGCTAAAAGTAACTGTGGTCAGGGATTATATGGCTGAATTACTCAAGGGAACAGGAAACACGTCTCAGAGAACACAGGGGTCAAGGGTGAAGGACATATGAGGAGGAGGACTAAAATGAATACTGGGGAGACGAGGGAGAAGGGATATGGCAGGGACAGGGAGGACATGGACAGGACACTCTGCCCAGAACATGTTTGGTAGTTTTGCATGAGCTAACACTTCTAGCTGCTTCCACTAGAGTCCTGTTCTTTCTTTCTGCTACACCATTTTGCTGAGGTGTATGTGGTACAGTCACTTCATGATGGATGCCTTGAGCTTTCAAGTATTCTTGAAACTCTCTTGATGTGTATTCTCCACATCCACACCTTCTCTTTCTTACAAACTCAGCTCATATGTTAGCATCAACATCTGCATCTAACTGCTCAGTCTCTTGTATCATACCCCACAGTCCTTTTGCTTTCAAGAGATGCTTCAACTGAAATGTCCATGTCGCCCAGTTCTCAGGTCAACTCAGCTTGCCAATAAAAAGTTTATCTTCCATTGTGGATCCCACAAAACTGTTTATGACCCACAAAATCTGTGTTTAGCAGCCAGTTCCATCAACTTCTGGGCCCATTATCTGTTGCTTTTATTTGAACTTGTAACACAGATTCACCAGCAGAGGGCGGTAATGCACTTACAAAAACACAATGTAAAATAACTTTTGCTTTTATAATAATAATAATAATAATAATAATGCATTGAACTTATATAGCGCTTTTCTAGACACCCAAAGACGCTTTCACACACTCTCACATTCACACACTGCTAGTGATGGTAAGCTACTTGTAGCCACAGCCGCCCTGGGGAGGTCTGACAGAGGCGAGGCTGCCATTTGGCGCCGTCGGCCCCTCTGACCACCACTAACACAGGCAAGTTGGGTGAAGTGTCTTGCCCAAGTACACAACAGCAGGATACCCCTGGCGGGAGCTGGAATCGAACCCATGACCCTCCGAACATGAGGCAACCCGCTCTACCACCTGAGCTACTGCTGCCCTACACAACATAAGCTACAGCATAAACAGCATCTACAACCTGTGGCTTCTGGGCCACATGCAGGACACTGACTCATAACACTCAAAACATTGAGAACTGCTTTTGTCTCTTTTCTAGTTTGAGGGTTACTCCCCTGATGTATTTGTGTGTGTGTGTGTGTGTGTGTGTGTGTGTGTGTGTGTGTGTGTGTGTGTGTGTGTGTGTGTGTGTGTGTGTGTGTGTGTGTGTGTGTTGCCATGTATCGTGAACCAAGCTAATATTATGTAAATTTGAACTGGAAATTAAGGTTGACTGACAAATAGTCATAAAAAGTTGAAGTATGTTTCTCCTAGTGTCACATGCTGCTCCTCAGCCCTAGTTGTTTTGTTTCTTGTCTCTGCCGGGGCTGGGGAGCATGTGACACCTAAAGTTATTTCAGTAAATATAATAATTTTTTTAAAATTTACTCCAATGTATTTAAATGCTTTATTAATTCAGTCCGATGCTCCTGTCCGGTCCTGGATCAACCTCAGCAAAGCAGATTTGAATAACAAGATTATTTCCAATTTTACTAGGACTGACTTAAATACTGACTGATGTAACCTGGCCTTTTGTTCTTTATGATGACTTAAACCGTTAACTGGTATTAATTAATTGATTATTTAAATTAATTTATATTATTATTTATTAAGTACTAATAAATATCAAACTTTAAGGTCAAGGTATCTTGTACTTTGGAGCCTTTGTGTTTTGAAGAAATTATTCGTGTATCAAACTGAATTGTACACAGCTTTGCTGCCTTTCACTGTTATTATTGTTAATCTGCTGTTTTGGCCCAGAGCAGAAGAAAAATGGAGTAAATAAAATTAGTTTAAAAACTGTTAAAAGAATGAAGCCCAATGCTTCCAACACCACCTCAAAAGAGTTTTAATATTTAATTATTTCAAGACACATAACTTCTGAACAGAGTAAACCCAAAAAGTTTCTGTCCTGTTAACAGTGAGTGCAAACTAGCCCGGAAGAAAGGAGACGACAACCTTCATTTGAACCAGTCTGGACAAACACTTTATTTTCTCTCTCCACCCCCAGAGGGCGCTCTAGGCTCAAATACAGCTGCTATCATAACGTTCCTTTTCTGAGAACAAGAACAATACTGTAAAAACTGAGCTTCTGTAGCTATTGTCTGTATTTCATATGTAGCGTAGGCAAATCAATGATTTTTATTTGTTAGGACCAGGAAGATGTAACATTCTGTAATTTCTAGGCTTGATTACTGCAACTCTCTATATGCAGGGTTGTGTCAGTCTTCACTGCTACAGGTTGTGCAGAACAGCACAGCCAGGTTCCTGACTGGGACCAGGAAATGGGACCAAATCAGTCCGGTTCTGGCCTCCCTGCACTGGCTTCCGGTTTGCTATCGCTCACAATTCAAAATCCTCATCTTTGTTTATCATTTCTTCCAGGGTGGTGGTCCCCCCTATCTAGCCACGCTCCTGAACAGACACTCCCCATCACGCGCTCCTCTGACCAAGGCCTGCTCGCTGTCCCTCGTTCTAGGTGTCGTACTCACGGGGACCGGGCTTTCTCAGTCCTAGCACCGTCACTCTGGAACCAGTTGCCACCCTCAGTTAGGCTGTCCCCATCTCAGCCAGCCTTTAAGAGTCGCCTAAAAACACACCTCCTCCGCTTGGCGTTTCCAGAACATGTTTGATTTTGGCCCTCTTTTATGTTGAATTTATTTCACAGTTTTCATTGGTTCACTCAATCCATTGTTTTACACATTTGTCCTCTACCAAAATGTTTCACCTCTTTTGTAGTTTGTATTTTGTAATTTGAATTGCTTTTATTTTTGATTTATTCAATATATTTACCTTCAACCGTACCATGTTCAGCGCTTTGGGCTTCCTGACAGGGTTGCGGAAGGCGCTTTATAAATAAATCTTTGATTGATTGATTGATATTCTATGTAAATATAAAATATTAACCTGCTAGGTCTTTATTGTAATTATCAGAAGAGTCTAGGATTTAATTCAGAAGATCTAGGTTCTTTGCTTTTTCAGTGATCAAGCACACTTCGTGTTACTTCAAGAAAGAGTCAGGTTTATAAAAGTAAGAATTTATTTTGCAAACAATTAAAACATGACTAATTAATTAAGCATTTACTGTGAGTGGATGTAACTGAACGTGATGAAGGAACCTATGTGTGAATGCCATGTCAGTCAGAGCTTCCTTATCAAAGTAAGCTGAGTTCTGATGAAAAGAATTTGGTTTGCTCTAAGCTATAAAGTTCTTATCATCAGAGGAACATCAGACGCGATCTGTCATGTCTACTTCACCCGTTTTGGAGAGAACCTCTTGGTGGATCCTGAGGGCTGTAGAATACCGTGGTCCCGACTCTTCAGTCCAGAGATGTCTCGGGTCACAACAGCTGGATGGAACCGTGCGTCTGGCGGACTCTTAAGGAGTCTAACAGTATCAGCATTGTTTCTGCAGGAACTGTTTGCTCATCAGCTTTGCAGGTGCAAAAAGATTTTGACGACGTGTCAAAATCTTTGATGGTTAAAGAGGTTTTGCTACAGATGGCCGGCCTGAAGCGATTCGCTAGAACTGTCGAATCACTCAGGATGATCCAGTTTTAAGGTTTTAATGTTATGACTTGCACAGCCAATCAGAGGCTGACAAGTTTGAGAGACGTTACCAAGACAACTCAGAAACACGCCTTCTTGATACAGGACGTTCTGACTGGTTTAAAAGTCTCTATGTGTTTGACCTAACCGTACTTGTTATTGTATGAATGCAGGTGTGAGGACCTCGTCGTATAAACATGAACACATGGCAGTCTCTGTAGACATAACAATTATTGAACACAGATTAATGAAGCAGTTCATTAAAATATAATTATTATAAGTAGCAATAAACAAATATTTATTTAATGATTATCTAGATTATGAGTCATGGAAGAAGTTCATATTGATTTAGGAAATCATTCTTGATTTTAGCAACTGATTCGAGCTGGAGTTGTTCCTTCTGTGGAGGCAGACAGATGGGACCTTGGGAAAGAAGGTTATTGTTTATCTTTCAGACTTGAAGAGTCTGTGAGCCGGTATGAAGGCAGGCTCATTTAAAGGGAACACATTTTATTTAGCACATTCATTGAGCAGTTACATTTGTTGTATTCTTTCAATTTTCACAACAAACCTCATTCTCAGTCTCTGTACGCATGGAGGTAACTCATCCAGGTTCTGTGAGCCCAACGGTTAATGATTCATCTCTACATGAAACTCAATGCCTATGAGAAAGACCGAGAACTGCTCGTATGCCCAAGTTATGGCCAAAGCCTCTTTTTCTATCTGAGCGTACCTTTGTTCAGTCGGGCTGAGTGTTCTTGATGCGAATGCAACTGGCTTAAATGTACCATCTTCTTGGCTTTGAAGCAAAACGGCTTAGAGTCCGAAAGAAGATGTATCGGCAGATACTCTTGTTTATAATTTAGGGTTGTAAAGTGCCAAGTTTGGCGATTTACCCCAAAATTCCACTACCTCCGCTCCGCTCCGGCCCCGCCTTCCGCATTCGCTCGCTTCCGAACTCAATTTTTACTGGTACCCGCTCTACAACGGCTCCGCTCCGGTGCGGAGACCTGAGGTGCGCAAACAGGCATGCGCAGGATTTTCGAGATCTTGCGATACAGTCCAAGCAATAAACGCGGAAGTTAGATCCTAACACCCGTTGTGTGGGAGAAGCATCGAAATGAACTGTTTAATCTGCCCATCATTTGTGTTGAGAGATCAGCAGTGTTTGGATCAGGTTTGGATCAACAAAGGGCGACTACTTTGATAGTGGAAACTGTATTTATGGCTTCTTTTTGTGCATTTAAAGTTCAACCGCCATTGATAGTTGTTAAAAATTGTTAAACCTGTGCATATGAAACAAAAAACGCCTTTTGTTTATCGATTTATTGTGAAATAACGGAAGTTGTGCTTGCTCCCTTTCCTGTTGGGCGGTTGTGATTTCTGTCCATTGACTGCGGAGGTGCTCCGGCGGAACGGCGGGCGGCGCACTGCGCCGCACGGCCGCAGTAGTGGAACAGCTCTGACTGACTACAATGGGACCGTTTTTGCTGCGGAGTTCGTGCCGGAGCGCAGCGGAGCGGAGGTAGTGGAATTTCGGGGTTACTCAGCTCTGATTTGATTGTGGCGAACGCTTTGTGTTGAGTGTCACCCCAGCACCACATGTTCTTGGTGCTCAGCAGGTCTCTTAGTGGCTGGGTTTTATCTGCGAGGTGAGGAAAGAATTTTCCCAGATGATTAACCATCCCCAGGAATCACCTCAGTCCACTGACATCTGTGGGTGCTGTTGCTTACCGCTTCCACTGTCTCCTGGTCTGCTTTCACTCCAGAACCAGATTTGTCCTAGGAACTTAATGGAAGTTTTTGAGAACTCAGATTTTCCACTTTTCAGCCTTACACCAGCCTTTTCAAGTCTCTGTAGAACTGCCTTTAGTCTTTCATTGTGTTGAGTCTGTGTTTCAGCGTACACCAGTATGTCATCCACCTGGTACACCACTCCATCCAGTCCCTCCAAAATCTGAGACTTCTGTTTCTGGAAATGTTCGGGAGCAGATGAGATACCAAAACAAAGTCTGTTAAAACAGAATCTCCCAAATGGTGAAATAAAAGTCGTTAGTAGTGCCGATTCTCTAAACAACAAGACTGGCCAAAATCCTGAGTTCGCTTCTAGTTTTGAAAAAATCTTTGCCCCTTGAAGCTGTCCCGATGTATGTTCCACTGATCAGTGGCGCTCTCATTTGACTGAGTTGTTCACTTAAGTCCCCAACTCTCTACGGAATCTGAACCATTCCAGCGCACCGATCTATAGGTTGCTCCACTCTTGAAATCACCCCAACTTCTCAGTGTGTGTTAACTCTCTTTTGATTTTTGGTAGCAGGGGTAGCGGAATGTGTCGGGGTGTCGTCAAAGTGAAAGGTTTGGCATCTTCTTAGAGTTTGATCTTATACTCTCCCTCCAACTTACCTAAACCACTTAACAGTTTTGGGAAGCGTTGCTTCACTTCCTCTACTGAAGTAAGTGACACTACCTCTACTCTAGCCACTAACCCAAGAGCTACACTTGCTGGGTGAGATGGGTACCGAATTCGGTACTTTTTAAGGTACCGACCGAATTCCATAATACCGACCGAGCACCGATTCACGTCATTTCAAACGGTGCCTCATTTCGGTACCCATCCATCATAACGAGAACTTGCCAAGACAGCTGCGCATGCGCAAGAGCGTTATGTCGTCGCTCGCTGCGAACCAGTTGTAAACAGAGCAGCATGGTAGAAAGAACACAGGCTAAAGCTTGGGTCCACTTCACTAAATGTGATGGGTAACTGGGTGATGATGAAACCAGCAACAACGATCTAAGTGAGACATCCTCATCTTAATCTGCTCCAGTAGGAAAATATAATTAGCTTGATATGTTAGCTTCCGTTTCGCTAATGGTGCGTTCGCTTTCTCCTCGGAACTCCGAATTCCCGACTAGAAGAACATGAACGCGCTCTAAAGTTTGGCTTCACTTTACTAAATGTGACGGGTGAAGATGAAACCAGTGACAACGATCTAAGTGTGAGGCATCATCGTTTTAATCTGCTCCAGCAGCTAAATAAACTGTTTAAGATAACGTTAGCTTGGTATGTTAGCTTCCATTGCTACCATTGTTGTCAGCTAATGGTGCGTTCGCTTTCTCCTCGGAAATTCTAACTTCCCAGTAGGAAAAATCAAATGAAAAAGGACGGCAAAAGGAATGAAGATACACAGTAAATTTAGTTTACAGTAAAGATGTTTGCTTCAGTTTAATTATCAGCTTATAAAACTACAAGGACGATGTTAAAATACAAACAGTTGAATGTTATTTATCGTGATATATATCAAATATTGTTATATATTGAGAAAAATATATATTTAATTATAAAAGAGAATTAAAACAATAAGCACTCAAAAGTATCGAAAATTGGTACCGTTAAGTACCGGTATTGATTCGTATGTACCGGAAATTAGTACCGGATGATTCAAATGTCAAAGGTACCCATCCCTATGGGTGACTGAGTAGATCCTGTGTCTAATCCGACACTACATACACTGACTGTACTGCAGACTCTTCAGCTGTACTTTTGTTAGCTATAAACTTCCCTTTCACTGTTAGAAGTGACATTCCTGCTCCATACAGTTTCAATTTGGTTGGCTGTAACTGTGGTCTCTGCGCTAAAGCATTGAACACCTTCTATGGGAGGACAGTGACGTCAGCTCCTGTGCCCATTTTAAGCACTCAATCCAGATTGTTTATTTTGACAGTAGTGGCCAAAGCATCCTCTGACAGATCTAAAGTCACAGAACCTAAAAATGCAACCTCACCCTCACTATCGTAGTCAATGCCTGCAGCCTGGATTTCTCTAAACTGCACCTGATCTACGCATGCGAGCATAGTGTCCTTTTTTCTTGCACTAATTGCAGAGTACTTCTATGGCTGGGCATATGTGTTTACTGTGATAGGGTGTTTTACCACATCTGTTGCATCGTTGCGTGTCACGTCCTGTGTTTCTCTCTTGTTCTTGTTTCATCGGGTTCTCCTGTTATTTTTCAGAAGGTCCTGAAGCTTCCTTGAGTTTGCTTTGGCAAATCCTTGCAACCACTTTGTCTACTGTCCACCTGTAGTGACTCAGACAACTGCTTGTCTGATATCCTGACTACAAGTATGTCTCTGATCATTTTGCTGTTCAGCACACCGTAGCCACAGTGCTCTGCCAGAGCATACAGCAATGTAATAAAACGGTCTACCACCTCCCTGGATTTTCGTTGTTTTTGATTAAACTTAGCACATTCAAAAATAATTTTCTTCTCACCACAAAATGTTCCTCCAACTTGGCTACCATCATGTCATAGTCGTTCGCCTCATCGTCTGTCATATTTAATGAGGTGAGCCCATCCTCGGCTTCTTCTCCCGTAATTTGAGCTCAAAAGCTATCCTGAATCTTTCAAAATGTTTGATCCATTTCGGCAACTATTCTGGCTTCTTAAAGTCACACTTCGGTGGTGGCGCGACCTGAAACGTCATTGGGGCCGCTGCAGACATTCCGTTCCGTGGCTAAAGCTAACTGGCGCCAGGGCCGTGCAGAGACCTTTGACGGGGCGGGTGCTCAAAGTAAAAAAAGGGGCACTTATAGAGCAATCCAATAAGTTAGAAAATTCAGATAATGAGACCCTTGGGTTCAAACAACATAATAAAAATATATAAATTAGTGTCATTAGTGTTAATGTTAGTTCATAAATAATAGTTTTAGTTTATAAAGCTGACTTATATCTAGAGATGTTACAACCACATTTTTGCCCCTGATCCGAGTCCAAGTTGTTTGATTTTTGATTATCTTCCAACACTGAGTCCTGTTCTGATACCAGGTGGTGATGCAACGCATTATAAAAGGAATAAGTCATCCTTCTGTCTGTATTTGTCATTTTGTTGTTTTAGCCTGAAAAGGTCACTCATTCAGGAAGTACATTTAACAGAAATCAAGATACTTTATTGCTATCGCACAGGTGTACAACCAAAGATATTTTGCACCTACTAAAGACAGCTCTAGTAAGAGGTAGTAAAATAAATGTAAAATAAATGCACCCACAGAGACTTATCCAGTGTGATCTACGGCTATGTTAGCTGAGATCTTTTTCCTGTCAGTAGAAAATTCTTGATCCCATTCCATGATCTCACTGAACTTAACACTAAACATGAGAGCTCTGCTACCAACCTAACAACACCACCCTTTACACAAAGGCACCATCATCCCATACGTGGCAGGAGTCTCAGAGAAACTTAGAAGAATCTTCTCCAAACACAACATCCCGGTAAACTTTAAACCCAACAACACCCTCAGACAGAACCTGGTCCATCCAGAAGACAAAACACCCAAACAGAAGCTCAGTGGGGTCGTTTATGCAGTCCAGTGTAGGAGCACTGTCCAGATGTTTACATTAGAGAAACTAAACAACAATTACACAAGAACATAACACAACACAGGAGAGCCGCCTCTTCAGGTCAAAATTCTGCAGTCCACCTGTACCTGAAGGACAAGGGACACACCTTTGAAGATGACAAAGTCCACATTCTGGACAGAGAAGATAGATGATTTGAGAGAGGAGTAAAAGAAGCTATCTATGTCAAAACGTGAAAACCCCACTTCAAATAGGGGAGGGGCTTAGATTTCACCTTTCTAGAACCAATAATGCAGCTTTGGTCAAGGTCAAGGTCAATTTTACTTACAGAGCGCATTTACAGCAGCACAGCTACACCAAAGCGCTGTACAAGGTAAAACAAGTCAAGATACAACAAATCAACAATAAAAACCTAAAATAAGATGAGCACACAACAGTCACAATCTATGATAAAAACTGTTAAAAACTATTAAGATGCTCAAGTCAGCCTGCATTAAAAGCCAAATCAAAAAATTGCGTCTTAAGAAGGGATTTAAAATGCTCTAGACTCTGTGTGGTCCTGATGTTGAGAGGTAGCTTGTTCCACAGTTTGGGCCCAACCACAGAGAACGCTCTGTCGCCGCGAGTCTTGTGGCGGGTTTTTGGAACTGTTAAAAGAGCTTGAGAGCTGGACCTCATGGTTCTGGCAGGGACGTAAGCGGACAGCAGCTCAGAGATGTAAACTGGGGCCAGGCCATGAAGGGATTTAAAAACAAAAAGTACAAATTTGAAACGGATCCTGTAAGAGACAGGAAGCCAATGGAGAGAGGCCAGAACCGGGGTTATGTGATCCCACTTACTGGTTCCAGTCAGCAAGCAAGCCGCTGCATTTTGGACCAGCTGAAGTCGGTGTGGGGAGGACTGGTCCAGGCCAGAATACAGGGAGTTGCAGTGGTCCAATCGGCAAGACACGAACAGGTGGATGACATGTTCGAGGACATTAGCAGGAAGGTATGGCTTCACCTTTGCTATCTGCCTTAAATGATAAAAACCTTATTGGACCACTGCACTCACCTGTCTGTAAAGATTACAAGAACCATCTAAAAACACACCAAGGTTTTTAACACAGGGTTTTAGAAAACCGGAACAAGGACCAAGAGGACCAACAGCGTTGTTAAAAGATTAGAACTTTTTTTTGAATCTCATTCAGTTTCAGTCTAGATCACACCTTCCTGCATCTAATCAACACGATGACTCACCACCAATAGAGGCTAACGACTCATCAGGAGATGGAGAGGCGGGGTACTCAGAGTAGTTTCTGCTCTTTAAATAACAACAGACAGCTACAGCTTATGAGCTTGACTCTCCCATATTCCAGTTAGAACTGACAAAGCTCCTCAGAGGAGAAGTGAAATGTTTGAAAGAAACTAAAGAAGTCCAGTTGCCTTCATCTGAACTCTTTGGATTAATAGTCAATAATAAAAAATACATAATAAAGTAATAAAACGTACATAATTATGCTCACATTCAATTTTACCATCTCTTTGTGGGAGGCGGAAAATTTATCACATTTAACCCTCTTATGACCATAAATATAACAAGTATTTTTTTTGTTTTATGGCTTTAAAATTGTAATAAAAGTGTAAAATGTTTGTAACTCTGCTCCTTTTTTCAGAACAGCCTCAGCTTTCAGTGTCTGGTTTGTATTTGTGTTTATGTTTATTAAAGTCTGTAAAACTGCAGCTTAAACGAAAAAAAAAACAGATTTGAATTTTCTTTACATTTATTACTAAACAGGAACTTCAAAATGACTTGAGCTAACTATGTCAAAAGAACTATTTAAACTCAGAACTGTGTTGCAAACACTCAGAAAACAGTTTGACCCCTGACCTCATGTTAACCAGTTTAATGACTGCAGCCTGTCTGTGACCACAGGTCTACGCTCTGGTCCAGAGAACGGGATACAGTAAAATAAATACTAGGTATCATAAAATAACACTCATAGGCTACTTCACAGCTGTAGCTACATTTCTACCAGGATTATGAAGATCAATAAGCAGATAAAAGGTTAAATCTAAATATTTCATTACAAAAAGTCAACTAATAAAATTCTGCACTGATAAAATGATATTTTCAGCTAAATAAATATTTATTGTAAGTATAAATAATGCTGGAATGAAGCTGAATCATTTAGTAAACAGTTGAGTGTTCAAATAAAAACCAGTGTGACTTTAATCTGTCCCTCCTCATGTCACCATCTACAGAAACAGCCTTCTGGGACACCTGACCAACCAGGTGGATTTTATTCATGACGTTTCCATAACTTTATAAAAGCTGATGATGAAGATGATCAGATCATCTCCTCCTTTCGGTTCTGTGCTCTCCCGTCGCGGTTCGCCCCGTTTCTTTCTGACGCTGCAAAGCTGGTTTCCTTCTAATAGCGATTTTTGGAGTAACATGAATTACATCATGTAATACCTCGTTGGAAAGCTCGTTTCATGTACTTTTAGAAACCGTTTGAAGTATTTTTATTCGATTAGTAATTCAGAAGTTATGACCTGGAGAATCTAGAGTGAGACACACCCGTGATTCTTTGAGAGTTTCTGCAACACTTCAGGAGAAGTCTCTGTCTCATTTAGTGTCTCATGCAGCTACCTGACTCTGCTCCACACACACTAACCACGGACTCAAACGCACGTAAACAAAAGCTCTGATATTAAAATCTATCCAGCTGACGTGAAGCAGGCAGAAAAAAAAACTTACAGGTACTGTAGATGAACCGCAGACTCCTGTCCGCAGGGAAAACACCGGTCTGTCGTCTCCATGGCTACAAGGTAGAGCGACAGCAAGGACAACCAATCACACGTTAGTAGGATGCGGCAGAGCCAATCAGTGAGCTTGTAGGCGGGTCTAAGGGAAAATAGCCTTCAGCTTGAGGCGGCTGCCTCCGCATGGTCCTAGTGCCCGATTTGTATCACAGTATAACAGATTTGTATGGTAAAATCTGACGAACGACCGGAAAAAGGGCACTTTGGGCACTTCGGACAAAAGGGGCAGGGTCTCAAGCACCCTCCGCACCCCCCTCTGCACGTGCCTGACTGGCGCAGTCAACTATTTAGCTCTGGCTAGCTTCGCTCTCCGTGCTCTTATCTTCGAGTCTTACAACGCAAGTTTGCTCCGGTCAGTAAGAGTAAGCACTTCACTGGTATCTCACTCTGTCCTGTCGACTTCTGACACCATGTCTTGTTAACAGCGAGTGCAAACTAGCCTGGAAGAAAGGAGACCATGGCCTCCATTTGAACCAGTCTGAAAAACATTTTATTTTCTATCTCCACACCCAGAGGGCGCCCTAGGCTCGAATGTCGATACAGCCACCATCATAACAGTTTCTGTCGCTGTCTGCAGAAATAACCAAAAGTATCCCCCACCTCTCCTGACATTTATCCAGCTCACGTCTCACCAGAGAGGCATTTGTGGACTCAGCAGCCAAGAAAACTAGACAAATCACAGAAAAGACACAGATAGCAATTACAAACTAAAAGCCATAAGTTCAATTTTTATTTTTTAAATCATAAAATGAAAGGAATTGAGGAACATTAATTTTCTTGCAAAGGTGGTCTTGTGTTTTTTGTTATGTAAGACAAAGACAAAAAATTATTAAGCGGATTTACACATCATCACTGCTGCTTCTGCTGTGTTTTTCCTGTAATAGCTAAATATGAAGGGATCACTACTCGCCCACTCACCAACAACATGAACAAATCTCAGTGGCCTTGCTTGGCTCAGGCATGTATCTTGTGTACCTTTGTGCAGGCAGTCCTGCTATGAGCTAAGGAGAGTCATGGCTGAGGAAGCAGAGGAGGAGGAAGTGGGGTGCCTTCCGGATGTTTTTGCAGCATCATTTAAAAATACTGATTAGAGATAAGGGAGTCCAACTGACTATTGCTTATAAAACAGACCTGTTTTTGTGCAGTCTATGTTGCAGCAACCAGTGTATTATTGGAAACAGATCATGTAGGATTACTATTGACTTTCCTGACACACCTGTGTTAGGAAAGATTATTAAACAGTTTCCTTGTTTATCATCCGTTATGACTATGACTTTTCCTGTTAAACCCCTCTGTAGTCTAAGTGATTAAATTAGCAAACTGTTGACCAGACTGATGCAGCTAAACCACTGGTGCATCACGAGGGCTTCCCTCCACTGAAGCTGCTGCTTGTGGGATCAGGAGACTCCTTGTTCAAAGAGTCTTTTCTATTTTACTTGAAGAAATCTTCCGTGATTTCCAATCTTTAGCTTAAGTGATACCCGTAATTCCTTTCTCTAGGGTGGCATTGACATGCGGATTCAGTCTCCTTGAGATTTATAGAGTATCAATTAAAATGAATAAATTAAAATGAAAGATTATTACGCTATTTATTAGGTCAAAGTTATCATTTTTAATATTTTACTCCATCATTCAAAGTGACAATCAACAAAAAAAATTTTGTGCATTCTTTCTTTTATTTGTCCTCAGGGATAGAAGTCGAAAAACACTGAAAATAATGAGAAAGTACAACATGAGCTGGTTAAAGTTGGATAATTACTAGGTACAGACAACAAAATACGTTTGTTGTTTGTATTTGACAAATCTGGATAACAAAGAGCGAATGATATTGTTGTTGTAATGTTTAATATCTGAATTGTTTTTAGTGAAGGGCTCGGGCAACCCTAGCTTAACACCTTACTCTGTTTAATTGTGCATTTCTTTACTGTGCAAATAATGAACAACAAAAGGAGAGAGAAAAATAGGCAGGTGGACTCGGTCTGCCCTGATGAGAGACATTCCAGTTTGTATATCACTGGTACCTTACCATGACACACACACACACACACACACACACACACACACACACACACACACACACACACACACACACACACACACACACACACACACACACACACACACACACACACACACACACACACAAATCAAGGTACTACTACATTTAACATGGTGGGAACCAGACTGTCCACTCCAACACACACATACAGATCCCGGATTTAAATGACCTCATAGTGGAAAAAAATCAGCTTAGATAGCGTTTCTTATCTGTTTGACACACAAATACACTGCTGCAATCACATCTGCACACATGAACTAGCTTGGTGTGCAAGTTTAGGGATAGATAGTAGTAGTAAAAATGCAAAACAAGCACTTACTGCATTTTTATTATTTGAATAAATGTAATTAATCAACATATATATTGTTTATACTTTAAACATTCAGCCTCCGACCCTCCTGTCTTCTTAATAGTCTTCTCTTTTACCAATCTTGTTTAACTTAGAGAATTGTATTAGTAAAACTGAGTACGAATGTCATGATTTTTTATTATATTATAGTTGTCCATTCATAAAAAAATCAGACTAAAGAATTACAATACAATTTATCAACGATAAGAATGACCAATTGATTTGCTGGATGACTCGTGGCGCAGGGGCACTGGTGAGGACGGGTTTGCTGGGGGGAAACACAAGATGGTGAGTGAGGGTCCAGAGGGAGCAAGATAATAAACTCAAGAACGATCTTACTTGCTGATGAAGGTGTGGGAGCTCTGTAGAGGTAGTGAGGTCCAGTCTGGGGTGCATGAGGAGAGTAGGGAGCTGGAGATGATTCTGCTTGAGAGGGATCCAAATTTCTCTGGAGGGGTAGCTGGTGGAGAGCGGGTAAGCTGGAGAGCAAAGTGAGATGCAGTGGCAATTGAGATCCATAGTCTTATGGCTGGAGTTGAGGTGGTGGTGTTCTGGAGAACAGGAGAGGTTATAAGGAAGAGACTCAAAAAGACACCAGGAAATACACTGGTAGCAATACTGATGCGACTCGAGAGGAGGTCGTCAGAAATACCCAAATGGAGCTAGTCATCTGACGAAGTGTTGGCATCTCACTGCTTCTTACATCCCCAGCTGGTGATTGTTGCTAAGCAGCAACAGCTGGTGCCACTCTCTGGGAAATGCCCACCTGCAGGAGAGTGGCTCAAACGATGATTAGAAACACGTCAGATGGACATCCGGTTTGTACATCACCAAGATAGCAGTGCTGTTGTGACTGAGCTCCCTCTAAGACCTGAGAAATAAAAAAACTTTATCCCGCTAAAACCACACAAATTTGTCCTCGAAGATGGATTAATGAGGGGATAAGCATATTACACCAAAACTACAGGGCTGAAGGAGCAACAGGGCGCGTGCTTAAACCGGACAAACCATCACTAGCTGCTTGGCTAATGCTAACTAGCTTAGCAGTCCTACACAAAGCTGCATACTGAGGGATTTAAACTACGTGGGGAGAAGATATGACCGACATGGAAGCGGTATGCAAAGAACTGAGGGATGTTCGCCAAGAAAATAAGGAGAGTTTGGGGTAATTAACGAAGAAATGTTTAAGATAAGTCCGAGAATGGAGGAAGCAGAAGCAAATATCGAGAAGGCAGAGGAGAAAATTCAAAACGCTGAGAAGGTTGGAGGATAAACTATTAGACTTAGAAAGTCACACAAGGAGGGATAATGTTCACATCTACGGCGTGTTCGAGATGGCGGAAAAGGACTCCCATATAATGAGTGAGTTTGCTGTGAAGTTGCTATGTGAAGGGTTGGAGAGTCCCCAGAGCGAGCCAGCTATGGGTATTAACTCATTCACTGCCATTGACGACTAAAGTCGTCATTTTAGATCCAACCGTTCACTGCCAATGACGACTAAAGTCGTCATTTGCATTTTTTTACTGTTTGAGCATTGGAACGAGCCCCCGCGCTGATAGAACAAACATCTCAGCCCTGAAGCCGATCTTCATCCGCATACGTCACAGATCACATGATCATGAAGCAGACCATCCATGTGTTTGGAGATCGTTTTGGGCCGTTCCTGTAAAAAAAGTGAGGCGCGAACCGGAACAGCGTCTGCCGATCACAATTCGATAACGGATTGTGAAAGAACGGATAACGCTCGAAACACACGGCTTCTTCCTGATGTAAGAGGTGAGTCTCCTCTTTGTTTTGGTTGTTTTGGCATCGACATCATGCTAGCGCGCAACGTTCTGTGACTCTTAAAAAAACAGTGAAAACGGTGAGAAACGCTGGCAGCGAAGGCTGTTAGCGATCAGGAAACAGCTGGCAGTGGATGAGTTAAACAGGCCCGCCGATCATTAGGTCCACAACCACTAGATGATGCCCCCCTTGCTCAATTACTGTGAAATTCCTCAGCTTCAGGACCAAAGAACTCCCACTCCGTAAAGCGTGGCAGAAAAAAGCATTTACCTGAAAAGGCAACCGAGTAAATCTAGATCACGATTACCCCCTCTCATTCTGATCAAACGAAGGAAAGTACGCAGAGGTAAGGAAGATTCTGAAGGAACAACCGATTGCGTTCTAAACTCTCTTTCCAGCCAGATTGAAAGTGAAATATGCTGAAGGAACCAAAATCTACAACACAGTGGTGGAAGCCACGGCAGACATGGCAAGGATGGGATACGCAGCGAAGGTCGTCAAATCCTCCGAAACAGAGTTGGAGCAACTAAAGCAGCTGTTGTGGACTAAAGTTGGTAAAGAAGCAGCGAGCAGAGCAGCGACTGAGAGACAAGGTCCCGGCTACAAGGAGAAACTCAGAGCCTTCAGGAGGACCTCACCAGCGACTCTGGAAAAATTAGGTTTAACTCACCATGTTCCCTGCTCTTTAAGAACAATTTTACTGAGATAACTGATGTGCATTAAGTAAGTAAGTTTGGGAAGACGTTCGCGGTGTCGCCATAGCCAGTGAGGGCCTCCACCATAGACTGATGACAAAGCCGCCCTTACATGTCAATCGAGGTCCACTTTTTGGACTTCTACCTTGGGAGTTAGATTTATTTCAGTTTGATTTTTGTTTTCTTTTCACGTTATTTGTTCACTAAGTTCAGGGTTCACAACGATGTGCGGGGAGCCAGGTAAAATCTGTATGTTTTCGTAATTTGAATGAGTAGTGGATTATTGAAAGTGGTATTGATTAATGTTAATGGCTTAAATAACCAAATGAAAAAATGGAGAGTCCTATCTAAAATTAAAAGGGACAAAGCGCAATTTTTTTTTATTCAGTGTTTTTCGACTTATCCCTGAGGACAACTGAATATCTGTCAGATACTGAACATGCTTAACTAAACAAGCTTTAAACACGTCTACTATTCTTCGCATGGTAAGGGGAGGCATAGGGAAGTGGCGATTTTGGTGAATGGGAACCTGAGCTATGAACATTTGTCAGAGTATAAAGATGAGGCAGGTAGATATATAATGATAAGTGGTAAGATTGATGGTATTACTTTCAGCTTCTTTAATGTGTACGTAAGAAGTGATTGCTTTCTCTACAAGCAACTTCTAGAATTGACAGCCACAAAGAGTAAGGGAATTTTAATATTAGGGGGCGATTCCAACCTCACATTGAACGCTGCCCTGTACTCCTTCAACTAGATAGGAGATTGAATAAACACTGGGAAAAGAGTGGTGCACCTCATGGGGAAGCTGGGACTAATTGATGTGTGGAGGGATAGCCACCCAACAGGCAGGGAATATACCCATTACTCATGGGCACATAATGTCTACTCAAAGTTAGATTATATCTTCATGTTTAAAAAACGATATATTTAGGTTGCAAAATTGTGAAAAGGGCCTATGTACCATATCAGGCCACAGTCTGATAAATATGACTATTGGCCAGTTTAGTAAGGAAAGATCTACACTATGGAGGTTGAATTCTAACATTCTTAATGACTCAAATATTAATAATAGTCTGAAAAGGAAAAACAGTAATATTTAGAACATAATGACAATAATGAGGTGTCTCCGTCAATAGTATGAGACACACTTAAAGCAGTGATCAAAGGTAAGATAATTAGTATTTCCTCCTACTTGAAAGAAGAGAGCCATCAAAAGATTTGGCTTCTAGAGGATAAGCTGCTGGATCCATAATGCAGACATTCACAATCTCTTGCCGGTGACATCAAACCTGAAATACAAATAGTGAAAAAGAAATAGAGGATCTGACCACTAAAGATGTACAGAAAAAAAATACTACTCTTTACAAAACTATGTTATTATGAGGCAGGAGGGAAATCAAAGCTTCTGTCATATAAGATCAGAAAACAGATGCAGAGAGGACCATTCACAACATTAAAAAAAAACCCTAAATGGGCAAATGGAAGTTGAACAGGATAGACTTCAGACATGTTTTGGGATACTATAAAAGATTATACTCCCAACCTCACTGAGACAATAATCAGGGACAGAATACACTTCTCTCAGATGTAATGATAATAGAGGGTAAATTGGATTCAATAAATTGCTTTAAGCTACGTATTATTATTAGCACTACTTGGGACCAATAGCTGTGATAATCTATATAAACATAGATTATCCCATGCTTGGTCTTAAGATGATCAGGCAGAAGATTCTAGGATTCTTTGTTTATTCAGGGATTGTACACACTTCACTTTGATTCAAGAAAGAGGCAGGTTTATAAGAAAAATGAGATTTTATTTTACAAACCATTAAGACTCGACAAATTGTTTAAACTATTTACTGTGAGTGGGTACGAACTAAGGATGGTGTCTGGGACCTATGTGTGAATATAATGTACCGTATTTTCACGACCATAGGGTACACCGTGTTATAGGGCGCAGTTTCAGTTACGGGTGTCTTTTTGGTATTTAACACATACAAAAGGCACACCGGGTTATAGGGCGCGGGCACGGTAAAACGTACCGGTAAAACATCTGTGCGGGCTCGGGACTCGGAACATATCAGTGCAAACCAGACATTGTGAAAATTATAAACAGCCAAAAGCATGCTTCACTTTACTGGTCTAGTCCTGGTTCAGACCTGGTTTAGAGCGCACGTGCTCTTCCTCATTGCGTGCGCTGACGGCTCGTGCTCTTCTAATGGGCACGACACACGAGAGACAACTTCGCCTCTCCTCCATTCATTTTCAATGAGACATGCGCAACAAAGCGATAATCGCGGGTCTCCCTCCTTCTACGGGGCTCGACACACGGGAGGCTACAAACGACCGCGATCAGCGAAATTTGTCGCTGTTGCTTTTATTACCTGACACACGGAAGGTGACCCGCGGCAGCGGCAAAGCCGTCTGCGTTCTGTTCCATGGCGAAATTGAAACTTCCGCTGTTTTGTTTGGCTGTGTCAGGTTGGAGGGAATTAAGGTTATTTAAGCGGTTCAGAGTTAAAAAAGTGGTAGATATGATGTTTCACAAGGTGCTGCTAGAGTTATGTGAAATCTTACTTGTGATTTTACTTTATAAAACATAATAATAATCAACTTCTCCTTCATGTTTGCTCGGAGATGTACGGAGCATCCTGCCCGCTCATTGGTCAGTGAATGAAACCTCCGTTGATTGGTCCTCGTCCGAGCGATAGCGATGAAAAGTTGAAAATATTTAAACTTTCTGGGATCGCGTCGCTGGGTCGCCTCTGTACGACACGAGCGCATTATTTCACACGCATGTTTTTCGCGTTTCGCTTAGTAGGAGGGAGACCCGCGATTATCGCTTTGTCGCGCGTGTCTCATTGAAAATGAATGGAGGAGAGGCGATGTCGCCTCCCGTGTGTCGAGCCCATAAAGCCGGGCGTACACTGGGAGTGCTGCAGGAGGACACACAGGGATTTATGGGGGTTGGATGAGGAAAACGAAATAAAGAAAGTAAATCTGTGTTTTGTGATCAGTTTAATTTGACATGAA
The DNA here is from genome assembly GCF_043380555.1 of Nothobranchius furzeri. NCBI lineage: Eukaryota > Metazoa > Chordata > Actinopteri > Cyprinodontiformes > Nothobranchiidae > Nothobranchius > Nothobranchius furzeri. The sequence continues at coordinate 72,534,625 of NC_091747.1, read as the reverse complement.
CACGACAAGCACGCTTTCTTGACAATCTTTGTGAGTAAAAAAACGTGTAGAAATAAAAACGAACAGCGTGTGTTATTAGGGAAATAGCGGGCGAGCAGTGTTGATGCATGACTGCGCATGTGCCGTGAGCGGTTCTGATACTTTTTGGGTCGCAGCTGCTCGCAGCGCCGCTTCAAGCGCTGATGCGCTGTGTTGAAGTTCAGAATGTGTTTACCGCCAGTTGGTGGATTTAACCACATAAACTTTCCACATGAACAAAATCATATGTGTGTTATTAATAGGCCTAAGAAAATAGTGTGATTTGAATTGTGTTTTATTAACCCTCTGGGGTCCATGGACGCATATCCGCGTCTTTTGAACAGGTCTGATTTGGGACGCTGTAACAGCAAGACTCCGCCTCCCTGAGTTTCGGTTTCAATTCTGTTTTAAAAAGGAGATTATAAACTACACCCCAGTTTTTAAAATGTGTTAATAGGCAACGTAAAAGCGGAGTTATACTAATCTAAAAAATGACCTATTTTTAGACATCTAAAAACTTGTCAAAACAGCAGTTTAGTAATCCGTGAGAAGGAATGTGCTTGTGAACATAGAAAACCCACAAAAACATGAGATCCTTTTGCTGTTGGTGGAAGTCTCACATATTCAATTGATAAAAAGTATCATTATGTAGCTGAGAGAGAGGAAGGCCGCACGAGTAACGAGATGTGCTCAAAAAGGAGCGGCTTCGCGGGGAAAGGAGTGGCGCGAACGGAGTAACAACAAACAATTAGACAGATATTGACGGTAAACTTCATATTTTGGAGTGATCTGGACAGATATATTGTCTCTGCAGTTTAGTAGGCTTTTATTAGGCTTTATAAAGGATGATGAGAAGGATAAATATCCACCAGGCAGTTCAGATAGTACGGCTGTTTTTTGAACTGGAAGCAGAGGAAGTGGACGGAGACTCTTAGCCGGAGTCTGAGGCAAACAGCAAGGATGTTGATGACGATGTGGCAGATCCACAGGTCTGTCTTCGCTCACGTCCGCACGTTCACGTCACGCCCGCTGTCTTCTGCGTTCGCGTCTCACAACACAATTTTTAATTATAAAATCTTCTTCTCTTCTTCATCTGGGAATAAAGGAGTTTATTTTAAAAGAGTTCCTCTGTGATGGGCCTTGGAGGACAAGATGTTATTGTTTATGTTTTATTATCTCTCAGAGCTGCAGTCCAGCTGGTCTGAGGAAGCCAGATGCACAACGATGCGTCTCTAAGCACCATGGCACGATGAGCGCTTCTAATCTGCACCCTTGGTAACCTGCACTCTCAATCACATCAGCTACGAAGCACCACGAAGGCTCGCGCCGTGCAGCGATTGTTTTGGCGTGAGCTCTAATTTTTTGCGAGCTGTGAGTGAGCAGCGTCAATTCTGGCAGGAAGTCAAACCAAAATAGAACAGGCAGGCGGTAAATTTAACAAAATAAAGACATTTTTCAAAACATTGATAAATGTGATCATTTTTGTGTATCTAAACAAACTAGACAGATGAAAATGATCAAAGACACAAACACCCACACCACAAACACCCACACCACTCCTGCAAAAAATATAACGTTTCCATAGTTTTAATTGTAGTTTTACATCACAAGATGGATTTAAGGTAGAGTTTGGAAAACGGTAGGCATGAGCAGAAATGCTTGTTGAAAATTCTCGCCTGATGTGAACAGAGGAGGAGCGGGCAGCTCGCAAATTTTGTGAGTGATCCGCTTCGTGGCGCTTCACAGCTGGTGTGTTCCGGGCTTAATCCAGAATAATCCTGGAGAGGAAGCTGGTGGCAGTGATGTTATCTGGTAGCAAGTACATCTGGTGAAGCTCATGACATCCTTAGGGACACACACAGGGCAATAGACTCATACACTGATGTCAGATGGTGGAAAAGTAAATAAGAAAATGTGTATGTAGAATAACTGAATGTAAAAAAAATGTAAATAAAAGTGATGAAGTGTAAATAATGATGTGTGAAAACTGATGCACTGCACTGAAAAGAGAAAATGAATTAAATGTAAGAATATTAGTAAGTTACTTAAATAGAAACTAATAAACATGAAAAAAATAAATGGAACAAGAAAAAAAATTCATAACAGAGGTATAATAAGCTAATCAGTATTAGTAATTAAACAATATATGTGTATGTTCTACAAAAGTAAAACTAAATGATTATAGGATTTTAATTATGTCAAAATTATAAAAATTGTAAATAAAAAAATATATCTGAATTCATCAACTGTTTTAACAGCTCTTCTGCTATAAAACATGCATTACCCCCAACCTCCAGATGTTCACATCATCAAAGCCAACCACAAAAATATACAATCAATGATGAACAAGAGTCTGCTTCTTGACCTGCAGAAAGAAAATAAAACAGACAATAAAAGGGACACACAACAGTACAAAGTCAAAGTCAAGTCAAAGTAATTTATTGTCATTTTTACCACATGCGCAAGACATACAGAGAAACAAAATTGAGTTTCAGTACACACAATTCAGAGATCAGACATACATGGGCAAGACACATGACAAGAATTGGTGACTGCGGTCATTCGCAACACGAGTCACACTACCTTAATAGATGAAAAGGGAATTACATGAGGATTAGTCGGGGGAGGGAAAAAAAGGCATACCAGAGTTACTCCCGACAGGGCGTAGCTGTACTATGCAAAAAAAAAAAAACAACAAAAAAACACCTCAAACATAAGCATGAACTTCAACATTCACAACATGAGACTCCGATAGGGAGGCGGGGGTGGGGGGGTGGGGAGGTAGGGCGGGTTCCTACAGCATTTGTCTGCATTCCTTCCTTCGTGGTGGTTGTTGTTAGCAGTATCAAGGCTGCCTTGGCGTCAGATTAGGATAACAAGACTGTGTTTGGGTCAGGCAGAGATAATTTTCCACTCTGCCTTCAGTCTGTAACTGGTCATTCCAGTCCTTCAGTGAAGCCAATTCGGGTTATTAAACATCTCCACACCGTCCGGTGACCCTCTCCGAGATGACATCCATTTTGCGCACTAACACCGGTAACGCAGCCAAGACATTGTCCAACTTACGATTCACCTCGAGTAACGTCCCAGTCTGTGAGGTCTCCGCCCGGACGGTGCTGTCCATGGGTGCGGGTCGTCCTCCAATCGCTCCTGTCTTCCCAATTTTCTGGAAAACCAGATATCCTCCCACTCCAATCAGAAGAAATCCAGTGATCATCAGGCCAAATATCCACATATCTTAGACGTCCTCAATGGACAGCTGAGAGAGACAGACAACCTTCCACTCCTTCCAGGAATCGAGCATATATCCTGCTACGTGTGTCCCATGAGGGCAAGTGGGAGCCCCTTCCTCTGTTCTCATCGTAGAAAAAAATCTTATCAATCGCGTTGAATGACCAATTAATTAAATCCATTTCTGAAAAATAAGGATTTCCAGAGGAAATGCAGAGAAGCGCTCTGTAGGCAGACAGGACAACAGAGCCTTGGGGAAAAAAAGATAAGGGAGCAAAGCAGAAGCGTCTGTGCTCTGTGAGTGCCAGGAGAAAAGGGCAAGCTATCACTGCGTCAACCTAATAAGGAAATATAAAATCAACATTGTTTTGCTGAACAACCACACAATAGTAAATCACAGAGCATTTAGTGCCAACTACCGCCAGAAGACGTGTTGAAAATGCCCAAGTCCAAACTTATGAGAGCACCATGTGAGCACACGCGATGTAAGGTTTCTCTATAGGATCATCCAACAGTGAGTGTGAGGGGCCACAGATCTGCCCACAAAGATGCGTAGAAGACAGAGGGAGCTCCAAGTCCCAGAGATCCAGGAGCTGCCCCAGAGCGCAGGGATCCCATGGAGACTGTAACCAGAAATGCCCCAGCCACCTCCCGAGAGGCACAGAGGATTGCCTTGTGGGGCCACAACCAGCCGCTGGCAGAGTCCCGGGAGATATCAGCGGCAAGCCCACAGGGCTGCCCACAGCCTCCCACCTGCAAGCTGGCTGAGCCCAGAACCCAGCGACCTGGGACCCAGGGGGGACCAGCCCCGCCGGGGACCCAACAGAGCCCAGGGACTCAGATCCCACCAGGCAGCCCCCGGGATTGATCAGGCAGACTCCAAAAACCTTAAACCCCCTGACCCGGGAAGCGCGAACACTCAGGCAGACCAAGGCAGCACACTCCACACCAAATGTTTCAGGGGGAGGGCAGACGAAGATGTGTAGCAGCACAAGAAGTCCCAGGAGAGGGGAGGAGTCTAAGACCCCACCTGACATATACAGCCATACACAGTCACGCACTCCCTCCCTCATGCTCACCCATACACATACAACCTAAAACTTACTAAATTGAACGCTAGACACCCACTCACACTCCCCATACACGCCCTATTCACTCTGGTCTCGGTACTGCTGCACAAAGAGTACAACCATCACCGATTCCCAGAGTTAGCCCCTTTCTGCTGAGGTGATGATGAGCAGGCACCCTCGCCCAATGCCGAGCAAAGCAACCCACCACCCCAGACCCCAACCAGATGGCCAGCTCCCCCTCTTAGACTCCAGCCCCGGGAAGCCAAGTGACAACAGAGGTGATGCCACCACACAGCCCCACTTCCCCCACAGCCCTCATAAGTGCAGTTTAAAATTGGAAGTGGGCACCATCACTGGGGATGAGGCTGAAAGATTTCCTTGCCAAATGCTGTTGAGTGTGCTCACTCCCAAGGCCCTAAGCGTGTGTTTGTGTGGATTGTCATTGTTGGGAAGTGTTTAATGTGCAAATAAAATTGGGGGGCAGGCTGCCACAAGAATGTGTGAAATGGGATCCATACCCACACCCACTGAATTGCCCACCCCCCAAGGTCCTATGTGCATGTTTGTGTGATGATGTGAAGGAGTGGGAGGAGAAAAATGTTTCAATCCTGCTCAATGGTCAACTTTCATTGCGGGGTCACCACATTAGGACAGTGGGAGGGTTAATGCCTTAAATACCTGTAGTTTGCCTAATTGCTGCTGCTAGTGGTTCAATAAAGATAGCAAAAAGTGAGGGTGAGAGTGGGCATCCCTGCCTGGTCCCCCTCTGAAGACAGAAGCTAGCTGATATTTGGTCGTTCGTCCTGACACGTGCTGTTGGTGAACTGTATAATGTTTGTAGCCAGTTTATGAAGTTCCCAAAACCAAATTTATGTAAAATTTCAAATAAGAACTTCCAGTTAACTCTATCAAAAGCCTTTTCTGAATCCAGAGATAATATACTAGTTTCTATATTTCTACTGTAAGAGTAGTCTATCAAGTTAAGTAATCTACATGAGTTTGTGGATGGCTGCTTCCCCTTAGTGAAACCAGTGTGGTCAGGGTGTATCATGAATGGGGTTACCTTCTTTAGTCTTTTTGCCAGGGCTTTACAAACTGTTTTGAGGGACCCTAAATTTATTTGAAAGCTGATCAAAGGAGGCCAGATTGTAATTGATAAGTAAATCTCTAAAATACTTCATACCCATCTCCTCCCAGTCCTTAAAGGTCTGATCAAGTGATGATGAGGGGAAAAGGTAGTTAGACAGGATAGGGCTTTGGAGGGAAAAAATGTTGAGTTTAAAACATTTCCTGAACTGGGTCCACAATTTGAGGGATTATTTATTGGGCAGGGTAAGGAAATAGGGCAGGAGGCCCCCAGTAAAGCTGCGAAGGAGGTGTACCGGACTGAACTGATCTCCATAGCCAACCAAGATGTGGGATTGGTCTGTCTGTTATCAGCCCAATACACCAAAGGTCGAATATTGGCTGTCAAGTAATACCAGCAGAAATTTGGTAAGGCTAGGCCTCTGTTGAGTTTGGGCTTCTGTAAATGTATTCTTGGGACCCAAGGATGTTTGCCTTTCCATATGTAGGAACCAATGGTAGAGTCCAGGAGGGAATCAAAGTAGGACTTTGGGATGAAGACTGGGACTGACTGAAAAAGATACAACAGTTTAGGAAGAATGTTCATTTTCATTGAGTTAATTCACCCAATTAAAGTGATGGACAATGGTGACCACACTGATAGGCTTTTCTTGATTCAATTTAAAAGTTTCAAAAAGTTTTCCTTAAATAATAATTTATGTTTCCTTGTGATAGTAACACCAATGTAGGTAAACCTTTCCTTTGCTAGCTTAAAGGGGAAGGAGGAAAAGTCTGAGAGGAGTACTAGGTTATTTAAGTGGAATAGTTCACTTTTGGTTGGGTTCAGCTTGTACTGAATGAGAATGTACTGAATGCAGAGAGCAAGGATAAAATGTTCGGGAGGGTGGCGAGAGGATCTGAAATGAAAAGCAGTAGGTCATCTGCATATAGTGCCAGTTCGTTTTCAATCTGGTCTCTCTGGATACCGGAAATGGATGGGCGGTTATGGAGTAGTGCTGGGAGGGGTTCTATTTCAAGGTTAAACAACAAGTGGCTTAGAGGACAGCCTTGATGCATGCCCCTGTGTAGGTTTGGATCTTTGCTGCTTAGTAAGGACACAGGCAGTGGTGCAAAGGTAGAGAAGTCTTATCCATGATCTGAAATCGTTCCCAAAGCGAAATTTCTCCAAAGCCTTAAATAAATAGGTTCACTCAACGCGGTCAAAGGCTTTTTCTAGGGAAGAGCCCGGTACGGATAAAGCATTTTTGACGAATACGAGCATGAAACTGTCATGAACGTGCCGGAGTGCGGAGCGGTGATCAGATGAGGATCCAATCGCGGGGAGGAAAAAGGCAAACAGGTGAGAACTTGTAACATTGATTTATTAAACACACCCTGGATAATGAAACAATGACTCAACACGAAACACAGAACAAAAGGGGTTTAAATACACAAGGAGCTGGAGCTAGGGTGATTGGGGAACAAGAGGCAGGTGGGAGCAATTAACGGAGACAAACTAAACCTAAGGGGAGACAGGACAGGGTGTGACAGTACCCCCCCCCCCCCCCCCCCCCCTCAAAGGGCGGATCCCAGACGCCCACAGGAACAAGGAGCAGGGCGGGGGGAGGGGGACCCGGAGGGAGGGCCCAGAGGGACCGATGGAGAGGCTGCAGGGATCAGCAGAGTCCAGGGGCCTGCGCCTGCGGCAGATGAGGAGGCGACGGGCCCTTGGAGGCCGGCGCCTGCGGCAGATGAGGAGCTCTGCAGGCTGGGCCAGGGGCACAGTCTCTGCAGGCCGGGGGCATAGTCTCTGCAGGCTGGGCCGGGGACAGGGTCCCGTGGACGGGCTGGACCGGAGCGACCTTCAGAACCACCATTGCATCCGGAGACGGTGGAGACGTCGGACCAGAGGAAGCGTCGACCTCTAGAGTGGAGAGAGCATCGACCTCTAGAGTAGAGAGAGCATCGACCTCTAGAGTGGATAAGGCGACCTCAGACGAGGCGACTTCAGACGAGGCGACCCCAGAGGCGACCCCAGATGAGGCGACTTCAGACGAGGCGACTTCAGACACGTCGACTTCAGACACGTCGACTTCAGACACGTCGACTTCAGAGGGGACGTCGACTTCAGAGGAGGCGTCGACTTCAAAGGAGGCATCGACTTCAGAGGAGGCATCGACCCTTGGACTGGAGGCATCGACCCTTGGACTGGAGGCGTCGACCCTTGGACTGGAGGTGTCGACTTCCATCGGCTTCTGGACCGCCGGTCTCTGAACTGCCGGTTTCTGGGCTGGTACTGTCTGCTTCTGGGCCGGAACCGAAACCGTCTGCTTCCGGGCCCGCCCCGTCTGCTTCTGGGCCCGTACCGTCTGCTTCTGGGCCCGTGCCGTCTGCTTCTGGGCCTGCACCATCTGCTTCCGGGCATTGACGTCTGGAGTGGAGGTGAAGCCGCTGCAGAAGGGGCTGTCTGGACAGGCGGGACCGGCTGCGGTGCGTTAACCGGAACCACCGCTGGAACAGGCATTGAGTGAACGGGTGGTGCTGAAAGATGGGAGCGCAGAGCGTCCCGTAGGAGCTGATTAGAATTGGAGATCTGTTGGAGCTGGACCAGCTCAGCCCGGAGACTGGCAAGTTCAGTTGGCTGGGTTGTGGGCGTTGCTCCACCTCCTGCAGATGACGGAGGAGCCGATCGGACCAGAGGCGGGACAGCTGGTCCAACCGGGGACGGGTCCAATCTGCTGTGTCCAGCCGAAGCAGCGAGCAGATCCTCCCAGCTCGAGCCTTTCGAGAGCGAGGGTCTGACGAATCTGGGCCAACTCAGCTCGGAGACTGGCGAGGTCCGTCAACTGGACTGTGGGCGCAGCTCCTCCACCTGCAGGCGCTGATTCGGCCGGAGACGGGACCACTGGTCTGACCGGGGATGTGTCCAGATAACTGTGCCGAGCAGGGGCAGCGGCGAGGTCATTGCTCCATCCTGGGACACAGGGCTGCGGTGGAGCCCGGCATCTCTCCCCACGCCATGGGCCAACTCCGGGAGAGCACTTAGCCAGGCGGGTGCTCACGTAACTGGAGCAATCAGGAAGCGACTCCCCGTCCACTCTCCCACCGGCCTCCGGGAGGGTGGAGAGGAACGCCGAGGCAGAAGGTCGGGGACGCCGTCTGCGGCGAGGCGGAGCTGGAGCGGGAGAAGCCGGCCGATAATCGGCGGAGAGGAACTGCAACAGATACCTCCATGGGAGAATCTCCTCGCTGGATCCTTCAGATGGCCGAGTCATTCTGTCACGAACGTGCCGGTGAGCGGAGCGGTGATCAGATGAGGATCCAATCGCGGGGAGGAAAAAGGCCAACAGGTGAGAACTTGTAACATTGATTTACTAAACACACGCTGGACAATGAAACAATGACTCGACACGAAACACAGAACAGAAGGGGTTTAAATACACGAGGAGCGGGAGCTAGGGTGATTGGGAAACAAGAGGCAGGTGGGAGCAATTAACGGAGACAAACTAAACCTAAGGGGAGACAGGACAGGGTGTGACAGAAACAAGTAAAACTCGTAAATATCTTTAATACTGCTGAAGGAAAATCCTCATTGGATACCTAACTGTCTTCACGCTCTGTGATTGGCCAGCCACATAGAGCACCCGCCCCTCCCTACACACAAAACTCTGCAGCCTGGAGCTCAGTCGCGTCCGGCCAATCCACGCACACACACAGACAGTAACAGATCTCTCTGTGCTTGCTTCACTGTTGCTCACTTTTCTTCAGTTTCCCCTAGGTTTTCTTCGGCTCACCTCTTTTTTGGTTTAATATTCAAAGTTACTTACGTGGTGCATTTGACAAGGCAGAGCTGAAAACGGCTCGTGCTGCGGTGGTCACTGCCTCCGGTACGGTGGGGGGTAGGGGTTCTCTCTCTCTCTCTCTCTCTCTCTCTCTCTCTCTCTCTCTCTCTCTCTCTCTCTCTCTCTCTCTCTCTCTCTCTCTCTCTCTCTCTCTCTCTCTCTCTCTCTCTCTCTCTCTCTCTCTCTCTCTCTCTCTCTCTCTCTCTCTATTAATTCATGCACTTAAATATTAATGTTCTGATTTTATTGAAAAACTTGTTCTGTAATAGTTCCTTTACTATTGTGATCAAAAACATTTAATCTCAATTCTGAGGCTGCTCCGTAAATAGTTTTCAAATAAACAATACACATATCAGCTTCTGATCAATCCATATCAATTTCAGACTTAAAATAATGCATTGATGTAAACCATGCCCACTTCCGGTTAAACTGCACCCACCTACTTACTGACTGGGCCACGCCCACTCCTTGTACAGATACAGATAGTGGTGTACTCGCTCATCCCTAGCTTTTTCCACATCGAGGAAGAGGATGCATTCTGGCACAGTATTTGGGGAAGTGTATGAGATATTTAGCAGTCTACATATATTAAAAAAAGGAAAGCAGTTTTTTTATGAACCCCATTTGATCCTCATTAATATCTGAAAGCAGGTATTTCTCCAGTCTATGAGCTAAGATTTTGGCTAGGATTTTAAGATCAACATTTAGTAAAGAAATTGGCCTATAAGACGAACATTCTTTTGGGCCTTTGTCTTTTGTTGGGATGAGGGTTATAGATACCTCATACCATGATGGAGGAAGTTTACCTTTGGTAAATGAGTTGGACAGCCCATGTTGGTAGGGAGTAAGGAGGTGGGAAAATGACATAGAATTCAGACGGAAAGCCATCTGGGCCTGGAGATTTTCCTGATTGTAAGGAAAGACTAGCTGTCGCAAATTCAGCTTGTGAAATAGGAGAGTCTAGCACTTTTTTGCATCATCTGCAAGGGTAGGTAAATTAAGACCCTCAAAGAATTGTTCCATTATTGAATTATCATCAGGGGATTGAGACCTATAGAGGACAGAGCAATAGTTTTTAAACAAAGTATTAACTGTTTCTTGATCCAGTGTGGGACCCATCTTTGAATTAATCTCGGTAACTGACTGTGTTGCCTGGACCCATCTTCCCGCCCTTGCCTTCATGCACATGAAAATTTCCCTCGGTCTTTAAAAGTTGTCGTTCTATAACGTAACTTGAGAAGGTCAAATTTGGTTTAGAGTACAAAGCATTTATGAAAAATTTCAGGATCATTGGAGGAGGCCAATTGGTGGTTTATTGTTTTTAATTTGTTGTGATAATTCCAAACTTTGCTTAGAATTTTTCTTTTTCGTGTTAACTGTGTAAGAAATTATTTGGCCCCTTAAATAAGCCTTCACGGTGTCCCATATAGTCATACTAGGCACATCTGGTGCGTAGTTTGTTTGCCAAAAAATGTGATTTGTTCTATTATAAATTCCAGAAAGTTTGGATCAGACAGCAAAGTTGCATTGAATCGCCAGCTCCGATCTATCTTGGGAAAGTCGGGCATGGACAGGGCTAGTGATAAGGGGGTGTGGTCCGAGATAACATAGCTCCCATATTCACAGAAGTTTACAAATGCAGCCAGCCAGCTGTCGAGAAAGAAGAGATCTACTCATGAGAGAGTGGTGTACAGATGAAAAAACTTAATATCTCGTGTTTGGGTGGAAAAGTCACCAGATTTCCACAATGCCAAGTTCATCAGAGACAGCGTGGACAAGTGAAGCGGATTTACTTAGGGAAGCTGGTTTAGATGATGAGCGATCAAAAACAAGCAAGTCTCCCCCGAGAATGAGCGAGCATGTTTTCAGATCGGGCTGCTGAGAAAAGAAAAGTTCAAAGAAGTTATGATTATCTGTATTTGGGCTATACAGATTAGCCAATACCACATTAGTGTTGAAAAGCTTGCCAGAGACCGCAACAAAACGGCCATGTGTATCTGATATTATGTCATGAGGAGTGAATGATATATTACGATTGATAAGTATTGAGACCCCCCCCCCCCCCTAGCTTTAGCTTTGAATGATGAATGGAAGTGTCGCCCCCCCCCCCCCACCCCCACCCCCACCCCATAAAACTGGAATTATCAGAGGCACTTGAAAAGAAAAAACGATGCATTATTCTGTCTGATGTGTGGTAATACTTTCTTTCCCTTAATGGGATTATTAAGACCCTTGGCATTCCAGCTGAGAATATTCAATGGATTACTCATTGAGGTTGATTTTGGAACAAAGCGCTGAACATGTAGCCGGATTCTCAAATAAATGCAGCAGATACTCACCAAATGACAAGAAAAAATGTGCCAGAACACAAAGATGAAAATGAAAAAATAAAGACAAATTTAAGCCTCCCACCCAAAAAATAGAACAGCTGCTCATGAACTTGGCAGCAATCTTCTTCCCTACAAACTCTCTCACTCCCTAAATTACACTTCCACATTTTGAACCCTAACCAGGCTCTGTAGCTTTAAGTGAATAGGAGAAGAGAACCATGAAACACTTTGGAACACCTGCAGAAGAAAAAAGTACATATATTATGCAGTGGGCCATAGAAAAATTGGGAAGCTGAGTAAACACAGAGGGCATCACCAGTGGTGTAAATATGAGCACTTATCAGATGAGGTAAGGCTGTAAGAGAAGAAATAAAAAACCCAAAACGAATGTCCAGCACAACTGCCGTACTAACCTTTATAGGTTGGGCAAGAAGGAGAAGGATGAGTCTCATTAAATTTACGAGCTTCTTCCACTGAATGCAGCCACTTCTCCCTGCTGGGAAGGGTGATGCGAAGCCTCGCTGGGAAAAGGAGGGTAGGTTTGAATCCTCTGTTATAAAGCGTGGCCATCACCTCCCTGTATTCTGCTCTGATTTGACACCTCCGGGCTGTAATCCTACTCCACTCAGATCTGTTGACCGCAGTAGTTGAGCGTAGTAGTCTCTCTGCCGTGCTTCCCTGATGAGCAGCTACTTAATGCGGTAGCGGAGCAGTCGAATGATGATTGGCCTAGGTCTCTGACCCGGCTTCGGTTTCGCGGCCAGAGATCAGTGGGCCATGTCGAGCTCCGGCAGGGTTGGAAGTAATCCTTGCCAAACATTTCACACAGGGCATCCGCGAGGTTCTCTGTTATACGGCCATCTTCTGCAGACTTTGCCAGTCCGAGGATGCACAGGTTGTTCTGTCTGCTACAGATCTCCAGGTCATCCACTTTAGCCGATAGCTTAGCATTGCTTTCCCGCAGAGTAGAACAAAGCTTCTCCACCTTCATGACACTCTGGCTCAGGTCGTCATTTCAGGTGAACCCAGACACTGACCATGATCCTCAACCGTTTCCCGCACTTGTTCAAATTTAGCCTCCATAGCGCTGAAGGAAGATTTGAGCTCAGCGGCTAGCGAGTCGCGGTGCTGTCCAAGAAGCTTGGTGATAGCATCGAGCGTGAGGACGGGAGGTGAGTCTTCTTTTTTGGAGCATTTCCCACCTTTGGAGCTCATTTTAACTGTAGTGCAGTTTGGCAGTGATGAAGACAAAATCTCTGTAATAAGAGTGCTTCAAAAAAAGTAAACAGAGCTGCTCTCAACCTTCACCTACTCCATTTGCTCACCCGGAAGTCTCTCGAATCGAACTTTTTAAGGAAGAAAATAAATGTTTAGGCTTTACTAAGTCTCACCTGTTAATACAAATAATATCTTACAAAAGCCAAAATAAATCACACTAAATAAAAGGTATACCCCCTAATCAAAACCAAAAAGCCATTCGTTACCTTTTACAACTATACTTGGTCAATGTTCTGATGATTCAAAAGGAGAGCACTATGGGAAGAGACAAATGGAATTTAACTAACAAATAAAAACAAGAAGCATGCTACAGGAGTGAGGAGCGCATTTTCCTGCTTCTCTTTTAAATCTAGGAACAACAAAATAAATCTGGTGATGGTTATTTTGTGAACAAAACATGTATTCAAATGAAGACTGCAAATCGACAATTTAGAGGTGCTGAAAAAAATCGATTCAAATCTGAATCGGGATTCTTATTTATAAAGATTCAGAATCGATTCCAAGAACTCAAATATTTGGCATCTTTCAGGTTTGAGACGCACTTTTTTGATCTTTGTCAGGAGAGTCAGTACTCCGATTACTTTTGTGGTCCCATAAATTGAGATGATTTATGTTTGAATCTGCTGATAAGAGGGCACTTGAATGTAATTTTTTCCATACTCAGAAATTTGAGATATTCTCATATTTATTTTCTAAGTTGATAAGTGTGTACTCAGGATTACTCGTGTATTTATTTTAAGTTATTGATGAATAAGAGAACACATTTTCTTTGTAAGAAATCTGAGACACTTTTTAAAACAGGTTGAGGACTCAAATGTTAAACTTGTTTCCACACATACTTGAAAAGTATTTGACTGGATTACTTTCAAAGCTACTGTTAGTTGTAAAGATTTGTTATATTTTACAAGGTAAGCAAAAATAAATGTTGACTTTTGGTCAAAAGATTATTTCTGTTTACAGTTTTAGAATCACTTGTTTACCTTGTAAATTTGCATATTTGAGCATGACCAGTTTAAAGTAAAAATAAAAATGTCCCATAGCTTTAACTAACTTGTACAACAAAGTAGCTAATCCTGGAGCTGACACTCTTTGTTAATTCTGATTGTGAATTGATTTAAATTGAGAATCGAGAATCGATTCTAAATCGAATCTGCACCAAGAATCTGAATCTAATCAAATCATGAGTTGCTCTAAGATTCACATCCCTGCTACAAATATTTTTTTATTAAGTTAGTGGATCATGTAGCATAAAAAACCATATCTTCAATAAATAAGGAGCTGGTGGATTGTCTTAAACACTAAACCCCCAACCACTGCAGCTCAGACTCTAGATTTAAACTCGAGTAAAGAACCAATAACTTATTGAAACAATACAATTTAGAATTTTTTTTAGAAAAATCTGAAGAAGATTATTTAGACAATATAAAAATATTTCAAATTTTCCTCAACATTCTGGAACTAAAATGAAAATTATGAGGAATAAAACTATTTTGACAATAAAGTCAGGAATCCATCTCTTCCTCTCCAGTCATTATGTAGATGATTTGATTTCTGAAAAACCACCATTTTGTTTCTACTATTAGGTTTCAAAATTAAGGAATGAAACGGGGAATGTCGAAAAGGGTTCAGTCTTAGCTGCACACACGTGAAACAAACACATTTAATATGTTTTTAAAAACAACAGAATGTATTTGTTTTCTGCTTGTTTCAGAAGCATTTAAAGATAAAATTCCTAAACTTTATCTCCGATCGTGTAGAGCTCAGTGACCAGTTAATGAGTAAACACGCAGCAGAAAGAGAGAGAGAGAGACCAGACGCTCCTGTGATTAAGTCCAGACTCGGTTCTGGACCTTTGGTAATTCACTTATGGAGTCCTGCTGGCTCTTTGTGTGAACAGTTTTGGTCTTTGTGTGTGTGTGTGTGTGTGTGTGTGTGTGTGTGTGTGTGTGTGTGTGTGTGTGTGTGTGTGTGTGTGTGTGTGTGTTGCGTTGCACCGTGGATGGCCCCTGGCACTGGTTCTGTGTTTCTGGCCCCAGAGACAAAAGGTTAATAGAATTTGGTTAGATTGTAAAGGATGCATAATTTCCCCTCATGTGTTCGTGCAAGTGTGTGTGTGTGTGTGTGTGTGTGTGTGCAGAAAACCCTCATGTCATGAATACACAACCTGATCCTGTTCTTATCTTAATACAATCTAATGTAAAAGTGCACACGCACGCACGCACGCACACACACACACACACACACACACACACACATTATGTAACCTGTTAATACAAATAAAAACCAAAAATAAATTGTGCACTAAAGTGACTTGTGTTTGCAAGAAGCATAGTGGCAAGGATAAAGCGCTTCTCCTCCAAGTTTAACTCAGGAAATGGCAGGACACACCAAGGTACGCCTCTGTAGCACTGCTGGTCCACACGTCAGCAGTCAGGGGATCATTGACACCTCTGAGGGTCTGCTTTACCGTAAAGATAAAAGATATTAAAGTTAGTTTATTTAACAAATTAATAATTCTGTTTTATTAAATAAAGTAGGTTAGTGTTTAACACAAAAATATTAGCTTCTTGACTGCTCGGTCAGCAGCCTTTTAATTTCATCATAAAATGTGTTATATTCTAATGTTTATTTTATTAGTGTCCAGAGAGAAACAAAGACAAAGATGCATTGCACACACACAAACGCACCTTAAAGGTTGTTTTATATTTCTTTTCCATCGTTGTGGTAGGCAACCTTTTCCCATCGAAGAGCCATTATTACCCGTTTCCCACAGTAAAAAAAAAAGCACTGGGAGCCACAACAGCCGCGGCGGCGTGGGTGGGCCTACCGGGCCTGAGCAGATGCCGAATTTTTTTTATGCGTCACACACGTCTCCTTTTAAAACGTGTTTAAACCGTCCAGAATACCTATCCAGCCTTCGTCTCATTGGATTGTTGTTATTAAACTTAATGCTGAAAAGGTAAGTTTGCTATTTTCCCCTCATTTACAGAGATGGAGATAACGGTGCAGCACGCATGGCTCTGGTGTTAATCACGTTTAATTGTTTCACTTTGCAACAATCTTCACAAGAAGGCAAAAGTTAAATATTAGGGTGCATGGTGGCGCAGTTGTTTATGTTGCCTCGCAGCACGAAGGTTGCAGGTTTGAAACTCGGCTGTGGCCTTTCTGCGTGGAGTTGCGTGTTCTCCCCATGCATGCGTGGGTTTCCTCCGGGTACTCCGGTTTCCCCCACAGATCACAACATGCCCTATAGGTTATAAATTGTAAGTCGCTTTGGATAAAAGCGTCTGCCAAATAAATGAACATAAACATAAATTGACCGGATATTCCCTGTATTTAACCATTTATTTTGACGGAGAAACCTCAAGGCTTGGTTTCTTTGAAAGAATTACCCCGACACATGCAGATGCACTGACATTTCAGTCATTACGCTCATCGCGGAGGTAGCTACATCAATCAAGAAAAGATTCCCATCAGAACATCGGGGCATTATACTGGACACTGCTCAGCACAGCTCGCTGTCGCCGTGCATGTAAGGTGGACCGCGAGCTGAAGATGTGGACAGGGGCAACAGGAAGCAGAAGACCCAGAGCACATGCGGGAAGATTACTCTCACTGAAGCGAGTGTTTTCCAAACCCTGTCTCTCAGAAAGACTTGTCACTTAGAAAATGTTCCCGGACTATGAATCTTTGGCTGAATAGCGCTTGTTCTGGACGCTTCCTGTCTGAGGCAAAGTCTAGAATCTCATATCTTCTTCAGCTCAGAAAGCGCCTAAAGAGACATGTGATTACGCACAAGCTATGTAATCAGGATGTTAGAAGTTCCATGTATACAGGGGTAACTCTCTTTACTTGTGCATGTAAACGGGTTTTTCCGAATTTTTCAGAAACCCAAATACTGACCCTAACCCGATCAAAACCCGAATACTGGCTGCATGTAAACATGGTAAATGGCCTGTATTTGAAATAGCGCCTTCTAGAGCCCTAGAACCCCCCAAGGCGCTTTACAACACAATCAGTCATTCACCCATTCACACACACATTCACACCCTGGTGGTGATGAGCTACGATGTAGCCACAGCTGCCCTGGGGCGCACTGACAGAGGCGAGGCTGCCGAACACTGGCGCCACCGGTCCCTCCGACCACCACCAGCAGGCAACATGGGTTAAGTGTCTTGCCCAAGGACACAACGACAGTGACAGACTGAGAGGGACTCGAACCTGCAACCTTCCGATTACGGGGCGAGCACTTAACTCTTTTGCCACCGTCGCCCAACATAGTCATTGTTGCTTGTTTCATGTTGTTATACATGTAGTATCTGTTCATCAATAAAGACGAGTGATGTCACGCCGATCCTTCAGCACTGACCCGCAACACGTAGAAGAGATCTGCTTACACCTTTGTTGTCCAGGCGGCCGGTTCTGACGGGGACTGTCCTCTCGCAGCTTGTCAGCAATTTCAAACGGATCTGGAAGCTTTGTGGTAAACACTGTTACTTTGAGATGTTTATTTTTTGTTTATCTGCACAAAGATATAACGATAAAAAACAGTAGCTCTAAACCAATAAAACCAAACAGAAAACAAATCATTGTCCAAAAACGAAATCATAAAAGTGAGTCTTCAGTCTAGACTTGAAAACCAAGACCATTGAAGACTCTTTGATGGTGAGAGGGAGTGCATTCCAAAAGTGAGGAGCAACGCACACAAAGCCCGCTCCCCTCTTGCCTTATAAATAATTTTGTGGGTGCAGAGCAGTAAGCGGTCAGCTGATCTTAGGGAAGAATTTTGCACAGTCTGCCAATCGAGAGTGTTGTCCTGACCTGACCCAGTCGTTCCAGGATTTTTTTCAGCGAGGTCTCCACCTGCTCCCCTGCAGAGCCTCGTAACCTCGACCAGCTTGTCCAGAGAAGCTGCAGTCAGGTCCTTCAGCTTTTATTAAACAGGAGGGAGCCGCAGCCCCCCTCAGAATACGCACGACTGGTCGAGAAGATGCTTCCCAGGTGGCTTTTGGTGGTGGTTTCAGGTCTGATGAGTTGGTGGTGGATTGATTAAATAATAGTTGATTGATTCAAAGAAGAATGGCCCTTTAAGCTGCTAAAATTGTTCCACTGAAAAAACTGGTTGATTCTCCATAGGATGGTCGTTTAGCATGAGCTGTGAGCTTGTCTGTAACTCGGAGCTCTGGATAGAACTGGGGGAAATAGGAAGTGATTTAACTAGTAAGAAGTGTTTGTTTATAAACTTTGACCAACAAGACCTGAGAAATTTCGTCTCGTCTCGTCTTCCTCCGCTTATCCGGGTCCGGGTCGCGGGGGCAGCATCCCAACTAGGGAGCTCCAGGCCGTCCTCTCCCCGGCCTTGTCCACCAGCTCCTCCGGCAGGACCCCAAGGCATTCCCGGACCAGATTGGAGATGTAACCTCTCCAACGTGTCCTGGGTCGACCCGGGGGCCTTCTGCCGGCAGGACATGCCCGAAACACCTCCCCGGGGAGGCGTCCAGGAGGCATCCTGACCAGATGCCCAAACCACCTCAACTGGCTCCTTTCGATCCGGAGGAGCAGCGGTTCTACTCCGAGTCCCTCCCGAATGTCCGAGCTCCTCACCCTATCTCTAAGGCTGAGCCCGGCCACCCTACGGAGAAATTTGAATAGGCATTTACCAAGACCCTCTGACGTCACACATTCCTCAGGTACTCAGAAGAGGCTGGCTCCACTGAATGTGAAATAAATATATTAAACATTCATTTGTTAATATACTGATATTAATATGTGAATGTAGTGTGGATGACTGATGTATGAGGACAAACAGATATTTTTTCTGAAATCTTGGAAATTTGGACTAATGAATACCTGGAAAATGTACCGGTATGCACTTTACCTTTGATCGACAGGCGGATTGGTTCGGCGTCTGCAGTGATGCGGACGCTGAGCCGATCTGTCGTGGGGAAGAGGGAGCTGAGCCAGAAAGCCAGGCTCTCGATTTACCGGTCGATCTACGTCCCAATCCTCACCTATGGTCATGAGCTTTGGGTAATGACCGAAAGAACGAGATCGCGGATACAAGCGGCCGAAAAGAGTTTCCTCCGTAGGGTGGCCGGGCTCAGCCTTAGAGATAGGGTGAGGAGCTTGGACATTCGGGAGGGACTCGGAGTAGAACCGCTGCTCCTCCGGATCGAAAGGAGCCAGTTGAGGTGGTTTGGGTGTCTGGTCAGGATGCCTCCTGGACGCCTCCCTGGGGAGGTGTTTCGGGCATGTCCTGCCGGCAGGAGGCCCCCGGGTCGACCCAGGACACGTTGGAGAGGTTACATCTCCAATCTGGTCCGGGAACGCCTTGGGGTCCTGCCGGAGAAGCTGGTGGAGGTGGCCGGGGTGAGGACGGTCTGGAGCTCCCTAGTTGGGATGCTGCCCCCGCGACCCGGATAAGCGGAGGAAGACGAGACGAGATTTTACCTTTGAAAAATGTACCAGTATGCTGAAAGGTTAAGAGTATACGTGGCGGCGGTACTGGTCCAAAGAGGGGGCCCGTGGGTCACCGATTGAGAACCACTGGTTTAGGGTATACTTTTATGAGTTTCTGTTGACTGAGCGGAATTTTCTGCTACATACATTCTGCTTTGAGAACTTTGACAATTTTACTCGATTTCAACTTCATTTCAGTTCTCAGGCATGTTCAGCTATAAGTTTTATTTATACTTTAAGTCAGTATTTAACTATTCCTACTCAAATACCAGGGGCCTAATTTATCAAACGTTCGTAGAAAAACTGTCCTCTATTCCCTCCTACGGCCAAAATTTAGAGTGTGTGTACGAACAATCAAAAGACTGATTTATGAAACATGCGGTGGCCTCTCCTACACACGTTCCTCCGTAATCGTCTGAAGATAAATCCTACCTGTGCGTACCCAGGTGCTCGTGTCCACCATTTACATACAGAAACGCCCTCAATTAACCATACTTCCGGAACTGCGCTGCTCTGGGTGGCTGCATGTTGGAGTAGCTCTGTTGACTATATGTAAGTTTAGCCTTTTCTTGGGCATTTTTTTTCTAGTTTCTCAAGAAAAACAATTTTTTGGACACTTTACGTTTCTGTTTCTGGTGCTGTGAAGCTTGGAGGATTTTTACTGCTATTTTTTTTAGCTTTTCTCACCTTTTGAGCATTTGTTATGATGTGTAACCATGGCAACAAGCTGGTTTACAATTGGGAGCAGCTGATTAACATTGGAAAGGCTGAAATAATACCTCATCTGAAGCCACAAATCCCAAATGCGCTCAAACGCAAGAAGCATGGGTGCAGAGCGGGAGCAAAATGGAGACAGAGAAAGAGGAAATTCAAACCATCTCTTCCATTGATCATAATGGGCAATGTGAGATCACTGGCCAACAAGATGGAGGAACTCCAAGCCCTTTCAAGAACTCAGCCAGAGTTTCGGCAATTTCGGAACCACTGGAGGAGATAATGCAAAGAAGGATTCTCCAGAGAATCAATAAAATGATGGACAACCCTGAGCATTCTCTTCACAAGATTGTCCGACAACGGAAGAGTGTCTTCAGTCAGAGGCTTCTTCAGTTTGGCTGCAACACTGACCGCTACTGGAGATCCTTCCTGCCAACAGCCATTGTAATATACAATAACTCTCTGATGACTTGATTATTATTATTATTCTGAGCTACTACAGCAATCAATTTCCCTCTGGGATTAATAAAGTATTTTTTTTAATTGAATTCAATTGAATTTGGTCATACTACGTTCTCAGCATGTGAAGGGATTCCCTGTTTTTTCCTTGAAAAAAATAAGAAAACTTTATTGAAAGCAAGATCGAAACACTGGCTGCTGAAGCACCAGCCAGGGCCGTGCAGAGACCATTGAAGGGGCAGGTGCTCAAAGTAAAAAAAAAAGGGACACATATAGAGCAAAAACTTTAAAAAGATTCACAATCCAACAAGTTTAAAAATTTGGACAATGACTTGCTATGCAACATAACAAATATACAAACAACATAATATAAACTAGGAAAAATATTTCATTTTGCTTCATTAATTGAAGTTGTGTAAGTTCATAAATAATTGTTTTAGTTTTTGAAGCTGACTTAAATCTTGGGACGTTACAACCACATTTTTGCCCCCGATCTGAGTCCAACTTGATTTTTGATTATCTTTCATTACTGAGTCCTGTTCTGATACGAGGCGGTCATGCAATGCATTAAAAAAGAAGAAAAGGGAGAACACCCAAGTTGTCCTTCTGTCTGTATTTGTATTCGAAATTGACTGCGCTCACTAAAGACAGCTCATGCAAGAGGTAGTAAAACATGAGTAAAATACGTAAAATAAGTCAAATAAATGCAACCACAGGCAACTTTTCCCGTCTGTAGAAAATTCTTGATCCAATTCCGTGATCTCACTCTAACACTACAACACTAAACCTGAGAGCTCTACCCAACTAACAACAACCTTTACAGAATATCTGACTGAATACCACCTTCTCTCCTTATGAGGCCACACACACACACACACACACACACACACACACACACACACACACACACACACACACACACACAGAGAGAGAGAGAGAGAGAGAGAGAGAGAGAGAGAGAGAGAGAGAGAGAGAGAGAGAGAGAGAGAGAGAGAGAGAGAGAGAGAGAGAGAGAGAGAGAGAGAGAGAGAGAGAGAGAGAGAGAGAGAGAGAGAGAGAGAGAGAGAGAGAGAGAGAGAGAGAGAGAGAGAGAGAGAGAGAGAGAGAGAGAGAGAGAGAGAGAGAGAGAGAGAGAGATTTCATACCATTTCCAGGATACTGCACATACTATGGCCATAACTTTGCTTCATGGTGCTGATCCAAATGATTTCCCTCATTATTTATTTCCAGTATTATAATTATATTATATTATATTATATTATATTATAATAATATTTATGCTCACATTCACTTTGACCATCTCTTTGTGGGAGGCAGAATATTTATCACATGTTTAACCCTCTTATGAACATAATTATAATTATAATTGGGCTGTCTGGTATTTAATTAGTTTTATGGCTGTACAATTGTAAGAAAAAGTGCAAAATATTAGTAACTGGTTTGTATTTAGTATTTATGTTTATTAAAGTCTGTAAAAATGCACCTTAAATGTAAAAAAACCCAATAGCTTTGAATGTTTTAAATTTATTATTAAATAGGAACTTCAAAAGGACTTAGGCAAACAATTTCAAATGAGCAATTTAAACTCTGAACTGTATTGAAAATGTGAACACTGGCCTCATGTTTACATGTTTTTATGACTGTAGCCCTGTCTGTGACCACAGGTAGGTTTATGCTCTCGCTGAGAGAATGGCATGAAGTAAAAATAAATACTAGGTAACACAAAATAACATTCATACTTCATAATTGTAGGTACATTTCTACTAGCATTTTAAATATCAATAAGCCAGATAAAATGTAATAATAAAGTGTGAAATCCAAACATTTCATGCAAAAATTCTAGTAATAAAATTAAGCACTGATGTAAAATTATATTTTCAGCTAAATAAATATTTATTGTAAATATAAATAATGCTGGAAAGAAGCTGAATCTTTCAGTTAGTAAGTAAGTGGTGTTTTTCGAATAAAAACAACTGTAATCTGTCCCTCCTCATGGTCACCATCTACAGAAACAGCTTTCTGATCAACCAGGTGGGTTTTCTGTGTGATGTTTCCTTTTTTTTTTTTTTTTACCGTGTCCTGTCTGGCTGTGAAGCAAACAGAATTGATGTCTGAATGCTGGTAACAAGCCTTACAGATTTACTCTCAGGTGGAGCATCAAAGTGTCTGCTTTTAATGTCACGCCTGATACTTAAAACTTTATTGTTGTTGTTTTTGAATGCTTTTTAATTCCGACCAGACACGGAGTCAGAGGTGAAAGAGAAGGGAAAAGACAAAATAAAAATAAACAATAATGAACAAGAGTCAGCTTCTAGACCTGCAGAAAGAGAAGAGCAGAAAAAAATGGGACACACAACAATACATCAGGAGCAAACTATCACTCCGTCAACCTGATGATGAAATATAAAATCAACATTGTTTAACTGAACAGTCACACGATAATAAATCATAGTGCATTTAGTGGCAACGACAGCCTTAAGACAAGTGTTGAACGTGCCCAAGCCCATACTTTTGAGAGCACCATGTGAGCACCTGTGTGTGTACACGCGCTTGTTTAAGTAAGGTTTCTCTATAGGAGCATCCAGAGTGTGAAGGACCACAGATCTGCCCCCCAAAGATGCGTAGGAGACGGGGGGAGCTCCAAGTCCCAGAGATCCAGGCGCTGCCCCAGAACACAGGAACCCCAAGTAGACTGCAACCAGAAAGGCCCCCGCCCCCCTCGAGAGGCACAGAGGATCACCCCGGGGGGCCACAACCAGCAGCCGGCAGAGCCCCTGGAGACATCAGCGGCAAGCCCACAGGCCCGCCCGCATCCTCCCACCCCCATAGCCGACCGAGCCCGAGACCCAGCGACCCGGGACCCAGGAGCGACCACTCCCGCCGGGGACCCAGTAGAGCCCAGGGACCCAGACCCCACCAGGCCACCACCGGGATTGATCAAGCAGATGCCAAAAATGTTAAACCCCCTGACCCGGGAGCCACGAACACTCAGGCAGACCAAGGCACCACACTCACTGTGTGACGTTTCCGAAATGTTATAAAAGCTGCTGATTTTCAGATTATCTCTCTGCTCTCCTGTTGCAGTTCGCTCCATTTTCTGTGATGCTGACAAGCTGGTTTCCCTTTGAGAGCCATGGACGTAATTTTTTGCACCCCCCCCCCTCCTCCCCACCACACACACACACACACACACACACACACACACACACACACACACACACACACACACACACACACACACACACACACACACTTTTTCCAAAGTCAAGTTTTGACCCCTGCACTTTTAATCATCCTAAAACAATATTAAGCTAAATTATATAGACACTGGTTGAGCTCTAGGACCAAGCAGAAAACAACGTTTGTGTTGAAGCTCGTCTCCCATTAGCACATACTACTGTAAACCCCCCACCCCCCAGCCCCCACTGGAGTGAACAGCGCCAGTGTTTAACCCCTTTAAAACCTAATAACATAAATACTTTATTTCTGATTAAAAAATGTCCACCAGTGTGCTACAGCCTGACTCGTTTAAAGGAGACATAACATGAAAAACCCACTTTTTTATCCGTTAACACAGTGTGTTTCACATTTTAAGTGTCTAAGTGAGCACAAAGGCTTATATTATTCACTGGAGTTGCTATTTAGATATTTAATAATTAAGTTTTGGGCATATTTGTCCACCCGTTCAGTTTTTCAAATTATCTATTACATCAGTCATTTATTTCGTCAGGATAACTACCAAATATGGTAATGGCCCTTGGCTAAACACAGAGCCAATCCGCCATTTTTTCATCTCGCTAAGATTTTTTGTAGTCCTATTGGAAAAATGCAGAATGTCTGGTTATTTTAGCCACACACAGCTCAAAACTGTTCCTCGTTTTAAGGAAGGGTGGTGTGGCAGTATTTAAACCCAGGAGCTGATGACACTACTGCTAAAAAAACAAGTAGTGTGTGTGTGTGTGTGTGTGTGTGTGTGTGTGTGTGTGTGTGTGTGTGTGTGTGCGCACGGTTCGTTCGTGTCTCCTGGCTAGTAAGTACCGAGGGCTTCATCTATCAAAAAGGAGTCATTTCCATCTGAATGTGGCAGCACCGGGACACAGCAGCAGAGCGGTAAGCTTCATATCACTCTAAAATGTCGACAAACTTTACTTTAGATTTACGGGCATTAGCAGCACTAAAGCGTTAGCATCCGGCTTGCTATCGCTAGCACAGTATGCTAGTAAAGTTAGCACCCAGATTAATGTGGATTTGGCTGATTTTCGTGGAATAAAACGTGATTTCTGATCAACGCCTTATTTTACACCAGATGTACATCCACTGATTGTAGCAGCAGAGAGCCTGTGTGTTATTTTACGTGAGTGTGATGTAATCTTAGCATCCAGTAAATAAAGTCCCATATCAGCTAAAATGCAGCGTGACAAAGTCATTAAAGTGCGTCAACACAGTGGATTTAATAGTTTTAAAGAACGATCTCTGAGTGAAGTGAGGTTAGTTTTTTGTCTCACTGCAGATATAAAAACTGACTCTGCGTCAGTCAGACGCAGCAAAGCTCACCACCGTCTGTATGAGCGTGAGCATCGGAAAGCTGATCAAATCAGCTGTAAAATAATTAAAACAAAAGTAAAAATGCTCCTTTGCTTTTTACAGTCCACATCCAGAAGTCTGGAGCCGTGTTTCACTGACAGGCTGTCAGACTAACGCCCTGATGAGCTCAGCTGGGACAAACTGGTCTGATGTTTAGGTAAGTGAAGATCTGCTTCTCCAAGTCCTTGAGATGCTAGTAAAAAATAATTTAGCCAGCTTGCTAATGTTACTTTTCTTCTCCTCTAAGGAACACAGAACGCTCAGATGTTGGAGCTCACGTCACCTACTGAGGAAGGAGACCCACCAGTAAAGAGACGGTCTGGACCAGACCAAAGTGAGTGATGACACACCTCAGCCACCCTCATCATTAAGAACACCTCACCCCCTGAATCACTCCGTCTGATGACAGCAGAGTGATTTATTTGATGTTTTACTTGTTTAGTCTGTTTAGAAATTATTGAATTACATTATTTTCTGTAATCGACCATCTGATCTGGATGTGTGCAGAATAACTTTCCCCAAGTTCAGCAGCAGCTGGCCTACAAAAACAGCTGCAGCATGTAGTAAGTCTGTCTGCACTGCTCTCTAATGAGCTTCCTTTCATAAGGAATCATTTGTATAATTTTAGTGTCACTATTTTATTACATTTGTAAGAATATGAAGTCACTGCAGCAACACAAACGTGACTATAAACATGAAAGCTAAAGAAACAACTTTCCTAAAGCTGCTTGTAAACAAAATATGTCATTAAAGTTATCGTCTATCATTGCAGAATATGGCGATGACATCATGGAACTGGTCTTTGGAAAAGTTTTCCCTGAACCAACTCCGTTTCTGGATGAGGTAGAGAAGATCTGCATCTCACCAACCCTCTGGTCTCAGTATTCAGACAACGGAGGTCTCCCACTGTTATCCAGGACCAGTTTGAAGCCCACATACTTCCCCTCGCTCCCTCATCATCAGGAAACATCAATCCGTATCCTGAGGACAACAGAAGACGGCAGGAGGACAGGAACTCTGAGACCTAGATACCACAGCACCGGGACACAAAGCACCTGTGTGCACAACGCCTGTTTAACTACTAAAACCTGTTTATTATATTGTTCTACTTATTTGCTGTGAGGTTAATACTTAGAAAATTTGTATTTTAATGTAAACAATAAAAAAATCACTGATTGTATGTTTTCTTTTAGATGTAATGGTCCAAACTCAGCCTTGTAGACATTTATTGCATCCTGTAGGTAAATACACAGAACAGGCTCAGGTCCAGGATGACCCAGCATGCACTTCTTCCATTCTGGCTGTTAGGGATTGTATCACTAACTCAATGCCTACTGATGTTTCCACCTAACGGTATTTATTTAGAATGCAGGTAAGATTTAACTATATTTGTTAGCAAAGCAGACTGATCTTGGGAATTTCACTGCAGCACTGATGTCCACCTCTCTGTACACATTAGAGAGAATTACCACTAGGGCTGCAACAACAAATCGATGAATTCGATGAAAATCGATTACTAAAAGCGTTGGCAACGAATTGCGTCATCGATTCGTTGTGTCGCACAACTCTCCCAAAAGCGCACCCCCCCCCCCCCCCCGCCCACCGTTGCGCGCAGACCAGAGCAAGTCAGATCAGCGCGAGGGAGAGCCTGCAGACTTGCGCTGCTGCGAACCGGTTCCACATTGTTGCACAGCGATCCAGGCAGCTGCTTCCAGCGCACGGTCCATTCTCAAAGTGGCGCAACCAAAAAACTATAATTAGCACACGATCGTTCTTGTCTGCACATGTTCTCTATTTTCTGTCTTATTTGTGCCTGAAGCGCTCTGCTGCGGAGCTCATCACCTGTGCTGTGGTGATTTCACCTCACGCAGCATCGAAAACGCGCTCTCCGCTTTGCGGTCAGGAGATCTCTTTGATCTGCTCAAAAGTAACTGATGAGGTGAAAAAGTAAGAATCCAGGCAACAGATTTTCTGGAGAATTATGAGGAGATGCAGGAAGATGAGAGACAGACAGGACAGGAAAATAGTTAAATAAAAACAAGAAAACAAAGTAAAATGTAGGTAGATTTATCTCCACTACACGTTTTTACCAGTAAAAAACAATAAGTTATACACATGTCATAGTTATACATCTGATACAATTCAGATCACCTTCAAAACTCAGTCACACACCCAGGGCCGTTTCAAGACATTTTGGGGGCCAAGGCAAAATGCCCCCCCCCCCCCCCCCCCCCCCCATAACTGGGCTCCCCAGAAGCCTCTGTGTAATTCATGCCCTCTCCAGGAGTATTAGTTATACAGTGTTTGTAAAAGCCCCTCAGACATTACTGACATGTTCTAATATATCAGATGAAAAACTAAATTATCAGACATGCTGTCTCATCAGCTTCTTTTCTAAACTTGCAAAAAGTAACAAAACCATTTGAAAGCCACTATTTGTGGATTATCTGAAAGTTTCCATGGAGTGTGTGACAACTTATTTTATCATT
Organism: Nothobranchius furzeri; assembly: GCF_043380555.1. Classification (NCBI taxonomy): domain Eukaryota; kingdom Metazoa; phylum Chordata; class Actinopteri; order Cyprinodontiformes; family Nothobranchiidae; genus Nothobranchius; species Nothobranchius furzeri. The sequence continues at coordinate 72,507,086 of NC_091747.1, read as the reverse complement.
GATCCTATCGTCTAATCTCACAGCTGAAACAAGCATCCTTAATAATCTGTGCACAGGAAGCTTACCGATGCTGTAGTAAAACAAAAGGTATAATAATTTATTATTAATAAAACCTTGTTGCAGCACTAAAGCAGAAAAATGAGATTTTGCATTAAATATGCAAAATATTTACATATGAATTGTTTTAGAGCCCTTTTATTGGCAGAATCTGATATGAATTTAGTTCTTACAAAAAATGGGTCCCAACATGGTTTGTGTGGTGTTGCCATAGTGTGACATCCTAGGCACAGATCCCCTGTCCTCTTGTTTGGAAATGGAAATATGATCACCCTACATTAAACAAACTGTCCACCCGGGCTTTTGCGCTGCACAGAGACGCTTTGCTGCCTATGACTTCGAATGTCAGTTGAGAGTCAGTCTCATGCAGACTGACCAATGAAGAGAGGGCCTCAAGTTAAGACCCTCTCCTCATTGGTCAGTCCACACGAGGTGGGTCAAAGGTTACTCTGGGCGGGTTACGTGTTGTCAGGCATTCAAGTATTGAGTATATTTACTGCATATTACAGTAAAATATTCTGTATGTGACCACATTATGATGATCCTCGGGTCGTGATGATGGAGCCCTTGAATATTGTTGCCCAGGGTACAACAAAGTGTTAATCTGGCCCTGGTTCCGCCGTCACATTCCCGCAGAAACTGGTTGATCACACCGGGGCCAGACTACTAGCATGTGGTTTTACAACCACAATGTCCTCGGAAGCAAAAACGCTTTTAAAAGGGAGGGGGGAGTCCTAACTGTTGCTGCAGGCGTGTTGTGTGAGAGTGCAGTTATATACTGGTTAATATATTTTTGGGTTCAGTTGCTTTCATGTGGCCTAATGTGAGTCTATTTGGGATCATTGGAATGATCAGCAGCATTTCTTGATGTGACTTTATGGCAGTTGCCCAGGGCATCATCGCAAGGAGAATGGCATTCATTTACTTTTGTTTTATTTGGTATTTTTTCAGTCATTTTTGGAAATAGTGATCAATTTTGATTAATTCACAGCCTATGTTTAATTACATTTAAAATAAATGTCAACAGATGAGATCAAACAAAACAGATGAGAATTGCCCTTAAGCTGTTTAACTTGGACCAAGCATTTTAGGTCACAGATAGATGTAGCTTAGGGTCTCTGTCTATACACCTTATAAGACAATTTAGGTGATGGCATGTTGTTTTTCTGCTATTGAACTGTTTTCTAATAATGTTGTGTTAAATAAAGTGAAGGAAGGAGAGAAATAACGTTTCCCTAGCAGTTTTTAAAAATTTCCCCATGTAATCCGATTAATCGATTAATCGTGTCGAGACCCCATCCGATTAATCGATTATCCAAATAATCGTTTGTTGCAGCCCTAATTACCACTTTACAGCTAAACACATTTAATAAAGATATAGGCTACGCATTGCAGACAATAAAAACAAAGTTCTAAGCATTAGAATTATAATGATCACATTAAAGAACATTTGGAGGAATGTTCTTTATTTTTGACTAGAATCTCAAATCTTTAAATTAAAATGTAACTGCTTTTTATCCATTTTCAGCCATTAAGACACCCAATATTAAATAAGACTACTTATAAAATTATTTATAATTATATGTATGTATATATATATATATATATATATATATATATATATATATATATATATAGATAGATAGATAGATAGATAGATAGATAGATAGATAGATAGATAGATAGATAGATAGATAGATAGATGATAGATAGATAGATAGATAGATAGATAGAGATCTTAATAAAATATATTTTAATGGTGTTTTAATGAGCTGTATCATTTTTTAAAACATTTTTTATAGAAATAAATAAGCAAGCAGCATTCCTTGTGTGTGTGCGCATGCGCGAGCCTGCTCGCTTGTCTCGTCGGCCGTGACGGATGTGTGTGTGTGTGTGCGCGCACGTGCCTGCTCACTTGTCCCTCCGTCGGCTGTGACGGGTGTGTGTGAGTGACTACAGACAAATGCATGAGAGAGTTAGCAGCCTTGGAACAGCTTGATGAACTACTCTCCCCACATGTTTTAAAAATGCTAATATGCTATGCTAAATCTGCTATGCTAAATAATGATTTCTCTATAGAACTACAAAGTCCAACTGGGGGAGGAGAGTACAGGTCTGCACTATGGAGGGGGGCGGAGTTTACAGCTCCTCCTCCAGTTTAAAGAGACAGTACCCAAAAACGGCTCGTTCTCAAGACTCTCCTCAGAACAGGGGTAGATGAGAGTCTGTAGAACAACAATAATGAGGAAATCAGACCAAAGAACTGCAGTTCCACTGTTTTTAGACCCCCAACTGAAGGATTTAGATGTAAAAAGGAATAACTTAAAAGCATGTTATGTCTCCTTTAAAACAAACCCCAGTAAATGGATCTGGGCACTGGAAGATTTAAGGATGCTGGAAAGGAGAAACACGTGATGAGTCAGATCAACATTTAACCTTTAGCTGTGGTTTATTAAAGTATTCAAGCAAACAGCTGAGATGAAGCTGCATTTACCTGCAGCTCTTTCTAAACATTCAATCAGACCACACCAATAACCTCTTCAGGATGACTGCAGTTTTCTGGAATATGTTCAGATCTTGTCATGTTTGGTGGTCTGTGAATTATTCTTATAATATTTTTTAATGAATATATGACGTCTCTAATAATCTTCTCAGTTCTGCCATTCATATGGTTTTTTGTTTGTCAGAGCAGAGGAACTGCCTAAACCTCGTGGTATAAAATGATTTTCATTTAGCAAAAAAAAAAAAAAATCATACTGATAATTTTAAAATTTCAAAAGATTACTTTTGCAGCAAGAAGTATGTAAATGTCAGAGCAGGTCACTACAGATGCAAATCTGTAGTATGCAGAGTCTGTTGAGAGTTTTACTGTTTTAAATCTGTTAGGGTGCTACTGACAGCAGCTTATGTAAGTTTCAGTTTTCCTTCTGACTGAGTCGCTGCTGCAGCATGTAGGTGTAGACTAAGGCCTAGTCCACACGTAGCCGGGTTTTTTAAAAACGAATATCCGCCCCTCCAAAAACTTGCATCCACACCACCTCATTTAAAAAAAAAACTCTGTCCACACGTACCCGGATAAATACGTTGTTAAGGACATGCCAGACCTGTAGGCGGCAGTACTTCCCCCGTTCTTAACCTCGTCCTTCGTCTGTGGTCTTCCGCAAGGAGCAGTAATTCCACTCGCAAAAACAAACAAGCAAAAAGCGCTTGGACAATTGATAAAGGGAGCGCAGCTCTGAGGGCATCCATGCTGACGGCTAGTGTAAACACAGGTCGCACACGTGATGTCAGCATTTTTTTGTCGCGGAAAGTGACGTTGCGGACCTTAAAACTCCGGTTTTGTCCGTCCACACGCAGACACCCAAAACGGAGAAAACGCAGATCTTCACTTTGGCCGGAGTTTTTAAAAAGATCCGTTTTCGTGTGAAAAAACTCTGTTTTTGTGTGGATGACAGGCCAAAACGTAGAAAAATATCTACGTTTACATCTACGTGTGGTTAGGGCCTCAGTCATCCTGGACATGATCATCCTGAGAGTTTTTGGTGAAAACAGCTGGACTTTTCTGGTTTTGTTGAAGACATTTAGCCTCTCATCCTAGAGGCTTCTTCCGTTCTCAGACTTTGGTTGTAGTCAGAAACACACTGATTGTGCTCCAAGTCCATCTTTTCCTTTCTTGAAAACATGTTTTTTCCTAAACGAAGGTGATATTATTGTTCATAGAATTAAAATTCATGTTAAAGTTTTTGGACCCTGACACTTGTTTTCATTATATACAGTACTAGTATTTGACAGCGTGTTTATAAGAACCACTTCTGGTTTTAAGAGATTGCCACAGAATTTTTATATTTATACCGGTGCTACAAAACCTACAACTTTTGTAGCACCAGTGCTATAAGCTAAAAATGTTAATGAACAGCCCTGGCCTAACCCTAACCCCAATCTTTACCATAACCAACGCTGTTCTATTCCTAACCCCAACCTAAACAAAAGTTAATTCACACCATATCTCAAAAACGACGTTTGAAGGTATTTTATCATTGGGTGGACCAGCCAAATGTCCCCACATTGTGAAAATGTTCACACACTATGGGTTAAAAGATAAAATTTGTCCGCATAAACATATAAATACAAGTACACACACGACACACACACACACACACACTAATGCCTGGTTTATGCTTCTCCGTCAGCTCCGCAAGGGACAGACACGCACGGATTGACGGAAGCGTTTTGCTCTCATACTTCTCCGTCTCCTGGAGAGTGTTGCAAAGCAATTGCCCGGCAGGACAACAGAGGGCGTAGCGCTGTTCTGTGGTATCCTGTCATGTATCGGTCCAAGATAGTGTGTTTATATTGTGTTTTTTGTTTATATAAGAGACTTTTAACTTGGACATATTTGTCTCTCATTCTCCCACCTCTTCATGCGCTCCCCACCTCTAAACCCACGTTTCCTGTCATTTCCGTCCACCAATAAAACGCTTGCTGCGCATCTTTTCACTCCTCCAGTCACGGGAGAATTAAACGTTCATATTTTTAGAGTTTTTTCGCGAGGTATTCTTCAAGCTGCTCCGTGTCTGCCGCTAATTATCCTCGGCTCTCTTTGCAATGGCGGCGCTGTAAACAACAGCGGCGTCCTGACCAATCACAAGCTTGTGTAATCCGTCTGGTTCGACGTATGTTTAAAAAAGTGGGCTCGACTCCGTACGTACTTGCGTGCCTGCCAGAGCCCTACGCAAGGACGGATAATGGCGTTGCGTGTCTCAGCACTGACGCAGACGGAGAAGCATAAATCAGGCTTAACCACAAACTAAAAATGTTAATGTAAACAAAAGCTCTGAGGTTAAAATCCATCCAGCTGACGTGATGCAAGCAGAATAAAACTTACAGCTAGATGAAGGCAGACTCCTGCCGACAAGAAACGCACCGTATCATTCATCTCCATGTTGACAGAGTTAGAGCAACAGCAGGGACAGCCAATCACACGTTAGCAGTGAGGTTGTGGGCGGGTCTAAGGGAAAATAGGCTTTAGCTTGACGAGGGTACCTTCGCATGGTCCTAGTGCCTGACCCGTATCACAGTACAACAGCTGTGGACGGTAAAGTCTGATGGAACGCTGGACAAAGGGCACTTTGGGCACTTCGGACAAAAGGGGCAGGTGCTCTACCCCCCCGCACGTGACTGGCTTTAGCACCAATTATGCTAAAAAAGCCATTTTTCCATTGACAAAATTACATACCAGATAAATAAAATTGGTGGGTGAGAAACACATTGGGTGACTGAGACATTCGGTATTGCACTTCCCCGTTCTGCACTAGATGCTGTGCGTACAAATGGTCGGAGATGTTCCTAAATTTAGAAAACTTTCTACGCACAAGTACAAAATGATAAATACCACACAATGTGTAGAGCTGTTCTTACGCATGAGACACACACAGATCTTTGCGTAAGTACGCTCGATAAACGAAGCCCCAGGTGTTGAAACATTTCAGCTGTCCAGTTTTTTGGACCATGTTCGGAGATTTAGGTTTTCTGCTGTTTATTAATTTTTTCTCCATTCTTCACTTACTTCTTGTGCTTGATTACACTTAGTTAGTGATTTTTTCTTTTAAGTCTTCAAATACATTCAGCTCCTTTTTCCAGTTTAGCGTAGTCTTAGCGTCACTTCAGCTATACAGCAGCTTCAGCTATCAGTTTCAGAATTCAGCATATGCTGCTAATTTCACAGTTCAGCTAATTGTCAAATAAATTAACCACTAAACCAGGTGTTTAAACATTTCAGCTGTCCAGTTTTTTAACTATGTTCAGAGATTTCAGTTTACTGCTGTTTAGGTTTTTTTTTTACTTGATTCTTCACCTGCTTTTCAGGCTTTATTACACGTTATTGATTTTTGCTCCAAAATCTTCCAATACATTCAGCTCATTTTGACAGTTTAGCTTCATTTCAGCGTCAGTTCAGCTTTTCAGCAGCTTCAGCTGCCAGTTTCAGCTATCCAGCATTCAAACAGCATTTCTGCAAGAAATACAGTTCATCTAGTTTTATTTAATATTTTGTTAACATTTAGTTAAACAATAGTTTGTTTAACATTTATGCAGCCTATGTGCCACATGTAGCATACTTAAATATTTGTTTGGCTTGAACAGGTTTGTATGTTGTTCAGCTAAAAGACTTGTATTTTGTTTTGTCTGCAGTTGTGGTGGTTGTGTTGTTTTAAAGCACATTAAAGAGTAGTTGAAAGAGCAATTGAAGCCATGACTTTCTATTCTGCTTAATTGGACATAATTAAGGGTGTCGAAACTTGAGAGGAGCCATGATTTACTTTGAAAGCCTGTGGGTGTGCTTATGTCAGATGACTTGAAAATGGTTCATTTGAAATACACACACATATATATGTAGGTAGATGTATGGAAAAAGATAATTAACTTTTTTTTTAATCATTTGTCTTGTCTCACGTGAAGCTGTCTTTGTCCCACATTTGGCGAGTTGAGATCTGGTCACCCTATTCATGCCTGCTCTGCTGCTGCAGCGCTCATTACCCATGGTCCGGTGACTCCACATCACTGGCATCCCGGCAGCGCACCGCACACTCTGCTATTTTTGCAGTCAGTAGATCCGTTTGATTTGCTCAGTTAAAAGGTAACTCCTGAGGTGAAAAGTGGGAAGTAAGGCAGCAGTTTCTCTGGAGGACTCGGAGGAGATCAGAGCCGTCTCTGACAGGATGGAAAAATAGGAAAATCAAAGCAAAAAGTTCTTGAAAAATAAAATGTAGGTAGATTTATCCACTACACATGTTTACCTTTATGAAGCAATACTTTATCAGCATATAATGATTATATATTTGATACAATTCTGATCACCTTCAAAACTCAGTCCCACGCCCAGGGCCAAAAGCATTTGGGGGGCCCAAGGTGAAATAGACCCCTGCCAGCAATTTTAAGCTGAGGTACAATTTGTTTTTACTTTTTATATTTGCACTACAGTCCAAAAATGAATCATTTGTTATTTATTACTTAATTGATCAGTCTGTCTCACAGACGTGATCTGTTTGTTAACAGAGTTGTTAAATGTTGAAATAAAGTTAGTAAAGAAAAAAAAGTAACATTCTGGATCTGTTTCTTTGCTTTCTTTGTTGTTTTTTATGTATCAAAAGTATTGGATCGGGACTCGATATTGGCAGTTTCTCAAAATCAAATGGCTCGGACTCCAGGGCAAAAAAACTTGATCAGGACACAAAATATTCAAATTCAGATCTAGAAACAAATTAGCTATGTTTACAATCTGAGTATGCTTCATTCTGTGTGCCGATGAGGTGGTGGCAAACTTATTTTAGTTCCATGAAGATGATGGCATTCATCAAGCTAAACACAGGAAACTGATTTGGCCTAACAGCGTAATCTGTGGCGCCAGACATGGTAGCAAGGGCAAGTGTGTGTGTGTGTGTGTGTGTGTGTGTGTGTGTGCGCGCACGTGCGCTCGTGCGTGTGTGTGTGTTATTTGAGTTAAACCTAAATGAGCAAGCTCTGTAAGTATAGAGGCCTACAAGGACACTTTCAGAAAAGCTGATTTAAATTTATCACTTAAGGAAACCATTTTTAATGTTGTTTACATAACTGAAGACTGCTCCATCCCTACATCTGTAAACTCATAAATGCCCTGTAGTTGTTAAATGACCAGCTGCACAATACGCGACCAGTTTTCTTTAGCTTATTCAAATATACTACATATTAAAGTACTTTATGACTTTTTCATTGCATTGTCATGCTGTGAAAAGGAAATTTCAATAAATATCATGTGACAGGGTATCACTCTGGTGTTTGAAGTAGTAACCAGGTAGTTAAGGACAGGTCATGAGACTTGCTGTCATCCATTATGTAAAAACTGGCATGACAACACGCTTGGCTGAGACAAAGATATACACGATACCAAAACGTAGGATAAATATAAAGGAATGTTGTGTATCAATATATGGAGTCAAAATGTGGAATAAATTAAGTACCGAAATCAAGAATACCAAAACAATATATACCTTTAATAAACATATCAAAAATGAAATGCTTAGCTTATATGATGCCATGAGATAGAAGTATTTATGAAGTAGAGAGAATGAAAGGGAAAACACACATTGTATGTTCTACTTTGTTTATTTTAGCTATTATTTTTGTGTGTTTTATTTTGCATTATTTGTTTTCTCTTTTCATTAATATAAGAAGAAAAAACATTTTTGTGTACATATTTGTTTTCTCTCTATTTTTTGCCAAAGCTGAATCAGTAAACCAGGTCAGACAGTTTTTTTTAAACTATAATAACTTTGTTGTCATTTGTATTTATTTTGGTTAAGGGGAACAGATGACATAAGTTCTACTTCTTTCTGTTCCTTTTTCATTTTTTGGTTTCGCAAACCTGTTTTGTGTTTTGTTTTTAATTGTGAGTAAATGAATATAAACTTTAACAAAAATAAATAAATAAAACAAAAGACAGAAAATGAGGGAAACTGTTGCCGTGCATGCATGTGCTCTCTCTGTCTGTCTGCCTTTGATAATTTGCTGTGGCTCCAGTCTGACACCTTTAAATGGTTCCCATCAGATACCATATGGTACACACACACGCGCGCACACACACACACACACACACACACACACACACACACACACACACACACACACACACACACACACACACACACACACACACACACACACACACAAAACCCCGACAGCAACAGTTGGCCTCCCAGTAGTAGTTTGCCTGCAGCTCTATGCTCTTCATCTTAAAGACCCAAACTTGAGACAGCCAGGGACTATCTTTTCTTTTATCCACACACACACAAAAATTGTTTCTATCTATAAAATCTGTTATCTTTATAAATTCAACTAAAGCATGATCTGTTTTACTAACTGTGATAACAGGTCTGGTCTTCTGTTCCTGTATAATTTAAGATGTTTGTTTTGTTTGAGGACTTTTATATTGCAGACAAGGTCAAAATTGTTGGTACCCTGTGGTCAAAGAAAGTAAAACTCATAATGGCTACAGAAATAATTAATCTGATAAAAGTAGTAATAAATAAAAATTCTATGAAATTTAACCAATGAAAGTCAGGCATTGTTTTTCAACCATGTTTCTTTGGAATTATATAAAAACATGAACTTATGGAACAGACAAAAATTATGGTACTTCCAGAAAATAATGTTATGAAAGGGGCATGTTATTTCAAGGTGTGTCCACTAATTAGCATCACAGGTGTCTACAATCTTGTAATAAATCAGTGGGCCTATATAAAAGGGCTCAAGGTAGTCACTGTGCTGTTTGGTGACATGATGTGCACCACAGTCAATGTGGGCCAGAGGAAGCAAAAGAAAGAGTTGTCTCAGGAGATTAGAAAGAAAATTATAGGCACGCATGTTAAAGGTAAAAGCTATAAGACCATCTCCAAGCAGCTAGATGTTCCTGAGATCACAGTTGCACATATTATTCAGAAATTTAAGACCCACGGGACTGTAAACAACCTCCATTGCAGGAGGAAAATTGATGACAGAAAATAGAGATGGATAATTGGAATGGTAACGAAAGAGGCCAGAAAAACTTCTGAGATCCAAGGTGAACTTCAAGCTCAAGGAACACCAAGGAAGACATCATTAGACAATTTTGGACAGTGAAGTTCAAGGAAATACATTCTTAGAACCATTATCTTAGAATTTATTTCCTATAACTACTATTAACTACAGTAAATCCTCTAATACAGGCCCGGGCCTTTATTTACACAAGCACATCCTGGTTCAGGCCTTTATTAGAAGGAGGCCAGGATTAGAGGGAGGCCTCAATTTCAATTTGAGCAAAATAAATTACCAGTAGACTGAACAAAAACAAGATTTTGTGTCTATTTGAACCTGTAAAACACTAGGTTCGTTTATTGAAAATGTACGGTTCACTCTGCTCCTTCGGCATGGAACAAGTTGCAGGAAAACTGGAAATTAATTGAGTTTATCTCCTTGAATACGTTTAAAACCAGACTAAGAACCCTTGAGATGGATTCCCTGTGTTGTAACTGCCTTCTGTAATTTTGTACATAGCATGTCTGTTTAGCTGAACTATTTCTAACTAGCTTTTGCTGCCTCTTGGCCAGGACTCGCTTGAAAATTAGGATTTTTAATCTCAATGGGACCTTCCTGGTTAAATAAAGAATAAATAAATAAACAGTTAACATTATATGTACATATGTATATTGTAGTGTTAAGGACTGCAGATATATTAAATGATCAATAAAATGTGATATTCCATATTATATAAGAACATTTACAGCAAACGCCGTTGTTTCAGGTAGCAAACATGCTGGTAGTGCATTGTAAACACTTGGTGATAATTAGGTTATTGATTCACAACAAAAGGCAACAGACACCTTACTGCTCCAAAGTTTTACCGTTTGTGTCTCGTTTGGTTTGACAAAAAAAATCCTCCAACTGTTTAATCCTCATCCTCCGCATTTCCATGTTACAACAATGAGCTAACTGCTAAAAACCTTAGCACTCTGCAAGCTATTTGCGGTGAGGACACGTGAAAACAGTATCAAACTGTTTACCTGTTGTTTTTGTAGCTGCGTTTCTAAGCTGTTCAATAAAACGCCATAAAAAACCTTTAATAAACCTTTACCTGTGATGAAGTGATCAATGCAAACTTTAGCATTTTCTGTTTCGTTTAGCAGCTGGAGATAATGATCCACTATTCTGTCTTCGTTCAGTAAGTTTCAGTAAGTCCTTTGTGGGGCACTACTTTCGGAAAACAAAAAAAAAAACTACTTGTTTTTGTCCCGATCACACAGAATTTGGTCATTTTTACACCCAGTAAACACAATAAATAAAGCCAGCTGCGATTTTGAGAAGTGAAGTGGTCACACAGCATACGCTGTGTCGCACCGCTGAGCACTTCTTGGAAAGTCACATGATAGTCACAACATCACGCGAGACTGGAGAACAGGAAGCGGGAAGTGTTTATACGTGGTCAGACTTGCCGCCGTGTTTTGTAAGACTAATTCATTAACAGTGAGTAAGTGCGATATTTATGAAAAATATTTTAAGATCAATAGTACTTTAAAGTCATCAAAACTGTGGCTGGGTTTGTGCCGGCAGTTAAGTTTGTGCCATAAAGCTGGCCACCATTAGACACCGACCTTTATTCACCCCCACTGACAGCGAGACCGGTTAATGTAGGAGACCTGGCCGGTAATGGAATACAGGCCAATATTAGAGGATTTACGGCACCCTGAAAACCACTTAGGAAGTATAATACGAATGGAAAGAGTGTTCCCTCGCCCTGATGCCGGTCACTGGACCCCCACTCTGGAGCTAGGCCTAGAGACGGGGCACATTGAAGTGAAGTGCTGGTCAGAGGATAATATCTCAGCACTCCAAGTGTGCCATCTGTGGGCACACCCTGCACCACTGTGCCAAACAATTGAGCTGTGTTTTTAGCTGATTGTTTCAAACATGTATGGAAGTGGGTCAGATTCCAACTTTGTGGAAAACTTCAATTATAATCTCAATACCAAAATCAAGTACTTCAAAGGAACTGTCTGATTTTAGACCAGTAGCACTCACATCTCTTGTGATGAAAACTTTAGAGAAAATTTTAAAATCTGAAATTGTATTTGATTCAGAAAAGGGTAGAATGCCTTCTCCGGGTCAGGGATGAGGTCCTGCCCCAAGTGGAGGAGTTTAAGTATCTCGGGGTCTTGTTCACGAGTGAGGGAAAACTGGAGCGTGAGATCGATAAGCGGATTGGATCTCAACTAAACTCTTTAATCCTGTTTTGCCATGTTTAGGTAATCTGCATAGCACCATGTAATGGATCTTTTATCTGTTTATCATTTGATAGCTGGTTGAAGGTGTCCTACGAAGCAAGTCTGGTGGTGAAGTACTGCAGGAGCATGAAACAACTGAAACCTTTACTGATGCCACAAGAAGACAAATGGTGAACATATTAGTGGCTCACGTGATTGGTAAACATGGGTAGGTGTGTTTGTCAGACTCGAAGACTGGGTTCGGGAGTAAGAGCTTTTATTAGAGACTGCTGGCTGCAAGCGATGCTGAAAAGGCTGACGGGAGGATGAGGTCTGAGTTAGAAAGGTGGAGGTTTAACTGTCTTAGCTTCTGAATACTCTGATCATGGAACACGGTGGAACGATGACTGAGTGAAGAGCCGGTGTGGCGTCTTCCATATATAGACATGGATGACGCAGGTGCAACGTGGAGGGAATCCCCGCGAGGGGCATGCTGGGTAATGGTCCGAGAAAGAAGCCGGTCAGCTGGGAGACGCCGGCCTGGGGGCTTGGACTCTGACAGGACCCCCCGGTCCAGGGACGGCTCCAGAAGTCCCCGGACCACCTCGGTGGGCCCAGAAGTCCGAGATGAGGGCAGGGTCCAAGATGGAGCGGGCCGGCTCCCAGGAGCGTTCCTCTGGGCCATAGTCCCCCCAATCCACAAGGTACTGCCAACCCCGACCCCGGCGGCGAGCGTCCAGAATGCGCCGGACGGTGTAGATGGGCTCACCGTCAAGGAAGCGGGCCGGCGGAGGCGCCGGAGCCCGAGGCGGCAGGAGTGAGGATTCCACATAAGGTTTGAGCCGGGAGGTGTGGAAGGTGGGATGGACGCGAAGGCTTGTAGGCAGCCGCAGCCGGTACGTGTCCGGGTTGATTACCTTCTGCACGGGGTAGGGTCCGAGGAACCGGGGAGCGAGCTTCCTGGAACCGGCGCGGACCCGGAGGCCTGCCGTGGACACCCAGACCCTGTCCCCTGGAGCATAGGAGGGGCCCGGGCGGTGCCTGCGGAGGTGTTGGCGGGAGTAACGGGCGTTGGCCCGGGTGATGGAGGCCCGCGCCTTGATCCATGCATTTTTGCAGCGCCTCACCAGGGATTGAGCGGCCGGCACCGCGACTTCGGGTTCCTGGTGGGCAAAGACCGGGGGCTGATAGCCATAGCAGACCTCGAAAGGGGACATCTGAGTGGCCGAGGAGGTGTGGAGATTATGAGACAGCTCCGCCCAGAGGAGGTACTTAGGCCACTGCGAGGGCTACGCCGAAACAAAGCAGCGGAGGTACCGGCCCAACTGTTGGTTTGCCCGCTCCGTTTGACCATTGGTCTGTGGGTGGTAGCCCGAAGACAGGCTGACAGAGGCTCCCACTAGATGGCAGAAGGCTTTCCAGAAACGGGCCGTGAACTGGGGACCACGATCCGAGACCACGTCTACCGGGAACCCGTGGAGGCGCACCACGTTCTCCAGAAACAGTTCTGCAGTGCGTCGGGCCGAGGGGAGGCCCGGGAGGGCGATGAAGTGAACAGCCTTGGAAAACCGGTCAGTGACCGTCAGGATGGTGTCGAGGTCGTTGACCGGCGGGAGACCCGTGAAAAAGTCCAGCCCCACATGGGACCAGGGGCGGCTGGGCACCGGAAGAGGTCTGAGGGTGCCAACCGGAGCCTGGGTGGATGCCTTAGAGCGGGCGCAGACGTCACAAGCGCTCGTGTATTCCTTAACATCCCTCTCCATACGTGGCCACCAGAGAGCCCGTTTAAGGAACCTGAGAGTCCGAGAGAAGCCTGCGTGACCAGACAGGCGTGATGAGTGGGCCCAGGACAACGCTTCACTGCGACAGGCCGAGGGGACGTAGAGCCGACCGGCGGGGGTCTCTGGTGGCGCTGGGTCACCCTGGAGGGCGTTTTGGATGCCTCCTCCAACGGCCACCCAAGGTGGGCCACAAAACGGTGCTCCGGGAGGATGGGAGCCGGCTCGGACGTGGGTGCTGAATGGGTGAACTGGCGGGAGAGGGCGTCCGCCTTCTGGTTCTTTGTCCCGGGGCGATAAGCGAGATGGAACTCGTAGGGTTCGAAGAAGAGGGCCCAGCGTGCCTGGCGAGGATTTAACTGCTTGGCGGACCGTATGTGGGTTAGGTTCTGGTGGTCAGTCCAGATGGTGAACGGCTGAGTGGTGCCCAGAAGCCACTGCCTCCATTCCTCCAACGCCCATTTTATGGCTAGCAGTTCACGATCCCCCACGCCGTACTTCTGCTGGGTGGTGGAGAACTTCCTGGAGAAGTAGGCGCAGGGATGTAGCCTGTCGTCGGGGCCGCCTTGGGACAGGATGGCGCCGGCGCCGACATCCGAGGCGTCGACCTCGACCACAAAAGGGACTGCCTGGTCCGGGTGGCGCAGGATAGGAGCCGATGTGAAACGAGCGACTAGGTAGTGGAAGGCCCGAACGGCGTCTGGGGTGAGCCGGAACGGTTGACCAGGAGGGCTCGGTCGGGTGAGAGAAGTGAGAGGTGCTACAATGGTGCTAAAGTCTTTGATAAATCGACGGTAGAAGTTGCAGAAACCCAGAAAACTCTGCAGTTGCTTTAGGCTGGTAGGTAGGGGCCAGTCCTTAACTGCCTGGACTTTCTGAGGGTCCATGGTTAGACCCTGATCCGAGATCAGGTAGCCCAGGAATGAAACGGACCTCTGGTGGAAGGAGCACTTCTCGGGCTTGCAGAACAGGTTGTTGTCCAGGAGCCGGGTCAGGACCGCGCGAACATGGTGGTGGTGTTCAGCCTCTGACTTGGAGTATATCAGGATGTCGTCCAGGTAGGCAAACACCCACCGTCCCAACATGTCACGGAGGACATCATTGATGAAGCGTTGGAAAACGGCGGGGCTATTGCACAGTCCGAAGGGCATGACCTGGTACTCCCAGTGACCGGTGGGGGTGATGAACGCCGTCTTCCACTCATCTCCAGCTTTGATACGGACCAGGTTGTAGGCGCTCCGGAGGTCCAGCTTGGTGAAAATCCGCGCCTGGGAGATAGCATCCAGGGCGGACGTGAGGAGCGGCAGAGGATGGCGATCTCTGACTGTGATCTTGTTCAGTCCTCTGTAGTCAATACAGGGGCGGAGATCACCCTCCTTTTTCCTCACAAAGAAGAAGCCTGCAGCACCTGGGGACGACGAGGGTCGGATGAAACCCTGCTGGAGGGCCTGGTCGATATAGTCCTCCATAGCTCTGGACTCGGCGGGGGAGAGAGAAAAAAGGCGCCCCCGGGGTGGAATGGTTCCTGGCTGGAGCTTGATCTCCATGTCGTATGGACGGTGAGGCGGCAGTGCGGTGGCTCGCTGCTTATCGAACACCGCGGCCAGATCCCGATAGGGCGGTGGCAGATTGGGTGGCGCTGAACCGGATCCACCTTCCGGGCAGTCAGGTCGAGGTGGAGGAGGAGAGAGGTGGGTCCGGCACTGGGCCCCCCATTCCAGAAGGCAAGCTTGGGACCAGGAGATACGTGGGTCGTGGAGGCGGAGCCAGGGAAACCCCAGGATTAGAGGAGAGGAGGGAGCACGGATAATCAGGAAATGGAGGGTCTCCCGGTGGCCCTGGACTGTCATCTGGAGAGACTGCGTTCGGTTTTGGACAGGGTAAGGCTGGAGGGGCCTGCCGTCCACCGTGGTCACTGGTACAACCCTCTCCAAGGGGGTAGTGGGGATCCGTAGGCGTTCAGCCAGATCCACATCCATAAAATTGTCAGCGGCCCCCGAGTCCACCAGCGCGTGCATCTGGAGCGAGGTCTCGCCATATTGGAGGGTGACGTGCAGAAGGAGCCAATTGGAAAGGGCAGGGGTTGGAGGTGACCCAGGCTGAGCGACCCCGAGACTCAGTGGGTTCCTTCGTTTCCCGAACGGAGGGGGCAGTTCATGCGTCTGTGGTCGGGGGAACCACAATAGGCGCAGAGGCCCTCGCGCCACCTTCGCTGTCTCTCCTCCGGAGGAAGGTGGCCCAGTTGCATGGGCTCCTCAGTGGCAACGGGTCCGGGAGTAGGCGTGGGGGGACGAGGAAAAAGTCCAGGCTCCCTGGATGGGCGAATGAGAGGCTTGGGCCGAACCAAAACCCGCTGATCCATGCGCAACGCCAGATCCACAACTTCATCCAGGGTCTGGGGTAGCTCCTTTCCCGCCATCTCATCCCGGATGTAGGTTGCCAGTCCCTCCAAGAAGACGGCTCGGAGGGCAGAGTCATCCCACCGCAGTTTGGCGGAGATGGTGCGGAACTCCGACGCATATGCGCACACAGAGCGCTCCTTCTGGCGGAGTTTTAAGAGTCGTGTCTCTGCCCCCATTTCGCTGCTGGGTGGAACAAAAGTCTTTCTGAGAGCGGCCACGAATGCAGCGTAGTCGCTGCACTCCGGAGATTTGGAGTTGTAGAGCGCAGCAGCCCACTCTGCTGCGCGTCCGGAGAGCAGGGAGGTGAGCTGTGCTACCCGAGAGCGCGCAGTGGGGAAGCGTCCTGGGTGGCACTCGAACTGCATGTCGAGGGTAGCAAGCAGACCGTCTGGACTCCCCGTCTCTCCGTTCCACTTCTCTGGGAGACTGAAGTGTGGCTCTCCCGTTGGTGGAGTGAGGGCTTGCAACTGGAGCGCATGAACCTGCTGCTGGAGAGCCGTGACGGCAGTAGACATCTGCAGGGAGAGATCGGTCTGGGAGTTCAGCCTGGTGTTAAGCTGGTCGACCAGGGCGTGGAGCTGAACGTTCTCGCTAACAACCTGCTCCAACTTCCTCTTCATCTGCTCGAACTCCGCTGGATTAATGGACTCAGTCATCCTGTCAGACTCGAAGACTGGGTTCGGGAGTAAGAGCTTTTATTAGAGACTGCTGGCTGCAAGCGATGCTGAAAAGGCTGACGGGAGGATGAGGTCTGAGTTAGAAAGGTGGAGGTTTAACTGTCTTAGCTTCTGAATACTCAGATCATGGAACACGGTGGAACGATGACTGAGTGAAGAGCCGGTGTGGCGTCTTCCATATATAGACATGGATGACGCAGGTGCAACGTGGAGGGAATCCCCGCGAGGGGCATGCTGGGTAATGGTCCGAGACAGAAGCCGGTCAGCTGGGAGACGCCGGCCTGGGGGCTTGGACTCTGACAGTGTTTTTAGACTCATTATTGAGAGAATGGACCATTTGTTCACTAATTTAATATCTTCTGTCAGGCACCTCCCTAAACCTTACAAAAGCAATCCGTGAGGAGTATGCCCTGGGGATAGTGACACTCTTCCCATCCTTCAAGGATCCATATACCAAGAAAGGCTATGTAATGTTCTTTATCAATTGCAAACTTGCTTTCTGAAACCACACTTTGTCCAATGGCATTTAATTTTACGCAAAAAAAAGTATGATTGTTTTATTAATTTCCTTTTTCAGGAACACTTTTATGATGCAGCAAGCCGCACAGGATACATTTCGTGGCGCCTAAAAACAGTCCAGAGGAAGATTCGAAAAGGGTCACCTGTGCCACCAAGTAGCTCCAGTGAAATTTCATCTGGAGGCCAGAATGTCCAGAGAGCTGTTAATGTTGAAAGCCAGCTTTTTGGGGATGCCTGCCAGGAGGCCATATCTCTGCTCAATCACACCACTGACAGGACCCTGGTTTTTAAGATGAGAGAAACTTTTCAGCATGGACGTAATTTGAGGGGGGACAGGGGGGACATGTTCCCCCCACTTTTTCCAAAGTCAAGTTTTGACCCCTGCACTTTTTACCATCCTAAAACAATATTACACTATATTAAATTGACACTGGTTGAGCTGTAGGACCAAGCGGAAAGCAACCATTTGTGTTGAAGCCGGTTTCCCATTAGAACATATTGTAAAGATACCCCCCCCCCCCGCCCGTGTCCCCCCCCCCACACTTCTAAAGTGAAAATTACGTCCTTGCTTTTCAGCATAGTCAGAAGCTTATCAAAGATGCCAACGGAGGAACAGATATTCTGAAAACTTCCCACGGCCCCTGGATACAAAAGGACTGGTAGGTGTTCATAAAGTGTTAAAGTCTTCCAATGTAAATTTTTTACCAAATAATGATAATTTATTCTCTGCTGTTTGTCAAAGGTTGATCAAGACTTCAGTGTTCTGTTTAATGAAGACACCTCCTCCAGACTGTTGCAGAAGTCGGATGGGTTCTTCAAGCCAAATGTCATCAAGGAGGCAAAGCGGCTCACTTCAACACCTGAGTTATGAAGTTTGGTCCAGTCAGCAGAACGATCTCCTGGAGATGGTCAAGATGAGGCATCTGGTGAATCCCTAAGTAAATCTGAACTTGAGTGACAGTTTAAACTTTCCAATACTGCTCAATGTTTTCATAAAGTTAAGAGATGTTTCACAAGGTAAGTTCATTGTGATTTTGTCCTCAGCCTACGACCAAGAAATAGCCTCCTTGTTGCTGCTCAGACATCTCCTTCCATCACCACCAGGAGGACATAGGTCTCCCAGAATCAGTGCCTGTGATGCAGTGGAGAGACTTGTTGTCTTTCATAAGGTAACTGATAATGTACAGTCATTTCTCACTTCACATTCATAAACTTGTACAAAACAATAGGTTGAAAGGATTTCTTAAAGAGATTAAATTATTTCACTAGCAAGTATAAATCTTTTGATTTTTTTATGATGGCCATTGCTGTTTTTCTTATGTTCTTATTTTTTTAATCCTAGTCCTGCTGCAGTTTGGAGGAACATCTCCAGAGTCAGCTGGGTCGGCAGCCATTCCTCCTTGTTGTTGGGCGTCAGAGGAGCAAGATTGAAAGCTTCTACATTGTCATGGATAAGAGCCTCATCCCATGCCAGGCTAACTGATCTCTTGGAGCATTTGATGAGTTATTCAAAACACACTTTGTGTTTAATGTCTCTTATGACGCTGCACTGGTGAGTTTTTATACATTTCTCCAGACAACAGTGTATAACATTGATGTAGTCAAAATGAAGGAGTCACCCAGAGTTAGGGACTTGAGAGCGAGGCTGCTTAACCAGTCAGTTGTGCTCTTCTGTGAGTAAGTCAGGCTAAAAAATATGTTGACCGGTTTTATGTGTCAGAAACTGATTCCAAGCAGTCAGCTGTTGATTTCACATTTAAGAGTTGAGCATAGCTACTATGCTAGGCCAAAGTTTAAATTATTTTGCTCTCAGCAAGGCTGCAGGCATCAGTTCCTGACATACGCAGGTTTTCGTAGGCATCTTAATAGTGTTCATAGTGATGTTAAGCAAGTTTCACAAAGTTCAGCTATTGCAGGTTCACCATAGCCTAGTGAACTAGACCAAATTCTTGCTTTGCAAAGAATGGTCTAGGCATGCTCCATTGGAACCTCTGCAGCTCCTACCAGGACTCTGGCTAGCCAATCACAGCTCTCTAGAGGGGTTTCAAACACATAAAGAGCTGCGATTGGTCCATAATGGTAGGCCAGTCATAGTGCTCTATCTGCTTAGTGAACAAATCACAGAGCTTTAGCCGCTTTGTGGGCCAATCAGGGCACTCTATATGCCTGGTGGGTGGGATGATGCAACAGAGTGAAACAAGAGTGTGTCACATTCATTGTCCAATAGCATGCAGAGATCATTTGAAAGACAACGGTAGAACCCGCCCCACAACCGAGAGCCGTCAATGGAGCGTGGCCAGACTAAATAATACTTTTATTTAGTCTGGCTTGCCAGGCTAGGTTCACCATCTAGTAATCCAGTTGTGCCAGGTCAGGCAGATGCTTTGGACACCCAGTTAATACCCCTAGATAACTGTTGTTCCGATGATGCTCCTAATGAGAGTACTTCTCCAATTTCTAAAGATCAAACTAAATGTGCTCATCCATAGTGGCCAAGTTACAGGCCAGTGGGATCTCTGGTAGTTTGGTTTCCTCAGTTGTGGGGGATTTAGAAGAACTAACTAGAGAGATTCATTTGAAAGCAACTCAAGCAGCTGTTTCTGTATTACCCGTGACTGATCCCAACATTTCTGTGATAAACGAATCATTAGAAAAATTTGAAAACCCATTCACAAATCTTAATACAGAATGGAAACGAAACAAATATTTCAACCAATAATGGGGTGTTGTTGAGCCAATAGAAATAACACTAGGGATAAGATATGACAGCAGGCAAAATAAAAAAACTGGTACTTATGATCAAATTCCAGTTGATGATACTTTTGTATCTGTGCCAACATTAGAAACATTACAGTTCATGTGCAGAAACCCAGATATCTGTGCCTTACTTAAGAGGGAACATCAATCTGAGCAGGACGCTTATACAAACTTCTCTGATGGAAGCTATTTTAAAGCACATCCTCTGTTTTCAGCAACAAAAGATGCATTACAAATTCAGATTTTCAATGATGATTTTGAACCAGCCAATCCCCTAAAGACGGAATTCACAAAATTGGTTGTCTTTATTTTGTTCTAAGAAACCTCCCTCCTAAATTTAATTCAGTTTTGATGAACATTCATTTGATACCACTATTTCATACTCAAGATCTTCACAAATGTGGTTTTGATGCTATTCTGGAACCTTTGATGAATGATATAAAACATCTGGAAAGCCAAGGGCTCAGTCTTCCGTTTTCTGATGAGCCCGTATACCCTCAACGTATACCCTCACCCTCAACGTCACAAAGACAGAGGAGATGATAGTGGACTTCCGGAGGAGCAGAGGAATACACACCCCCATCACCATCAACGGCGACGCTGTGGAGAGGGTGAGCAGCTTCCGTTTCCTTGGAGTTCATCTGGCAGAGGATCTTACGTGGTCAGTGCACACGGAAAATACAGTGAAGAAGGCACAGCAGCTCCTCTTCTTTCTCAGAAGACTGAAAAGATTTGGCATGAGCCGCTGCATCCTCAGGACCTTCTATCGCTGTGCCATTGAGAGCATCCTCACTGGTTGCATCTCCGCCTGGTATGGCAACAGCACCGCTTACAATCGTAAAGCTCTCCAGAGAGTAGTGCGGTGTGCTGAAAGGATTATTGGAGGTGAGCTTCCCTCCCTCCAAGACATCTACAGGAAGCGGTGCCTGAGGAAAGCGGGGAGGATCATCAAGGACTCAAGTCACCCCAGCCATAAACTGTTCAGACTACTTCCATCAGGAAGGAGGTTCTGCAGCATCCGGTCCAGAACCAGCAGACTGAGAGACAGCTTTTTCCACCAGGCCATCAGACTGCTGAACACTTCGCAGATACCGCACCCTCACTACTGAAACTCCAACATTACACACTCCATACTGTACATTAATGCCACTGTTTTGCACATACCAACCTCTGTACATTTTATATCTCTTATCTTGTTGTTTACTTTATTCATTTGTATACTTAGATTAGCCATTTTTAAATTTTACTTGTTTTTACATTACTGTATTTTTGCACAACTCTGTTGCTGTGAAGCTCGCACACAAGAATTTCACTCGCATGTACTGTACCAGTGTACCTGCACATGTGACGTGACAATAAAAGTGATTTGATTTGATTTGATACGGTGCAATCTCTCAGGTAACTGGAGATCATTTAGGGATGCACACAATTCTTGGATTCAAAGAGTCTTTCAGTAGTCGTTACTTTTGTCGGATGTGTTTATTAGAAAAAGTGACTCTCAAACTGTCTACAGTGAGGATGATCCTAAGGTAATCCTTTGCTCAGAAGAGATATTTGAAATGCATTATAAATCTTTACAAGAAAGCCCACAGATAAAGTCAGCAGATGGTTTAAAAAGACAATCCTCACTTCATTCTTTAAAGTATTTTCATGTATCAAATAACTATTCCTTTGACATAATCATCGGACATAATGCATGATCTTCTTGGGTATTGTATCACCCAAGATGTCGTCGAGTATGGCTGCCTCGTCGCGAGCTCCACCAAGCAACAGCTGTTTTTTGTGTTTACTACTTTTTCTTTCTTTATTTTTTCACGAGTAGCTCTCACGAGTAGTCTCCTTGTGTACGACCGACAAACCTTACTGGACATAAAAGACGGATTTTCTCATTACTTTCCGGAGTTCAGGTTTTTCATCACGGACCCGCCGTTTGCAGATCCCCCATTCATCTCACCTGAGACGCCTTTGTTCTGGGCCCGTGGAGGCCGCAAACGCCGACGCAGAGGGAGAAGATCTGGCGTTCTGGTTCGACTGAGACGGCGCACTAACAGACCACCATTACCCAGTTTACTACTGGCTAATGTGCAGTCCCTGGAGAACAAGCTGTGCGAGCTTCGGGCTCGGATCTCATTCCAGCGAGAGATGCGGGACTGCTGCGCGATCTGCCTCATAGAAACCTGGCTATCGGACAAGGTACCGGGCACCGCAGTACAACTACCGGGGTTCTCCGTGCACCGCGCGGACAGGTCACAGGAGCTTACTGGGAAAAGCAGAGGTGGTGGTGTGTGTTTCATGATCAACAACAGCTGGTGTGATTATGCGAATGTGCACCCGGTCAAATCCTTCTGCTCTCCGGACCTGGAGTACCTGATGATTAAGTGCCGCCCATTCTGGCTACCGAGAGAATTCACAGCGGTGATTATTACGGCTGTTTACATTCCCCCACAAGCCGACACTGACCGAGCACTCAGGGAACTGTACGGCGCGATCAGCAATGAGGAAACCGTACACCCAGAGGCGGCGTTTATTACAACAGGGGACTTTAATAAGGGTAACCTGAAGAAAGTCTCACCAAAACTGCACCAACACATCCATTTCAATACACGTGGAGACCGGCTACTCGACCACTGCTACACCTCTTTCCGGGATGCGTACAAAGCCCTCCCCGGCGCCCCATTCGGCCAATCAGATCACCGCTCCATCCTGCTTATACCTGCCTACAGGCAGAAGCTGAAACGGGAAGCTCCAACCCTGAGGGCGGTGCATCGTTGGTCGGACCAATCGGAGTGGGATTGTTTTGATCACGCGGACTGAGAAATGTTTCACGCGGCTGCTAGAGACATTGATGAGTACACAGACTCAGTCTGCGGATTTATCAGAAAATGCGTGGAAGATGTCGTCCCATCCAGAACAGTTAAATCCTTCCCAAATCAAAAACCCTGTATTAATGGAGGTGTGCGAATGGCGCTGGAGGCGCGGAGCACCGCCTTTGCCTCCGCGAACACATCAGACTACAAACATTACCAACTCCGGAAGACGATCAAAGCAGCCAAAACGTGAATACAGGGACAGGGTGGAGCAACAGTTTGACAACCCCCGGAGTATGTGGCAGGGACTAAACACAATCACAGACTTTAGAGGGAAAACCAGCACACCGCAGACCACGGCCTCTCTGTGTGAGGATCTAAACGCAGTCTATGCCAGATTTGACACAGCGAACACCATGAGACCGGACAGTGAGTGCACCGCGGATGACATCAGTGCGCACACTGTGTCTGAGGAGGATGTGCGGAAGTGCTTCAGGAGGGTGAATGCACGCAAAGCTACTGGTCCGGATGGGATTCCCGGCTGCGTACTCAGGTCATGCGTGGCTCAGCTGGCTGGAGTGTTTACACACATCTTCAAACTTTCCCTCTCTCTGTCTGTAGTCCCAGCCTGCTTCAAAATGGCCACCAATGTCCCTGTACCCAAATCCTCCACCATCTCCTCATTGAACGACTGGCGACCTGTAGCCCTGACCCCCATCGTGAGCAAATGCTTCGAGAAGTTGGTCAGGGACTTCATCTGCTCTGCACTACCCGATTCACTGGACCCTCTACAGTTTGCATACCGCCACAACAGGTCCACTGATGATGCCATAGCCCTGACACTCCATGCTGCCCTGTCACACCTGGAGAAGAGAGACAAGTATGTGAGAATGCTGTTTGTAGATTACAACTTTTTGCAGATGATGTGGCCCTGTTGGCCTCATCAGAACATGGTCTTTGGCCTTTGTTAGAGTGGT
The DNA here is from genome assembly GCF_043380555.1 of Nothobranchius furzeri. Taxonomy (NCBI): domain Eukaryota; kingdom Metazoa; phylum Chordata; class Actinopteri; order Cyprinodontiformes; family Nothobranchiidae; genus Nothobranchius; species Nothobranchius furzeri. Next base: position 72,483,344 of record NC_091747.1, on the reverse strand, counting down.
TTGCAGCCGAGTGTGAGGCAGCAGTGATGAGAATCAGCTCCTCTAAATCCGAGACCATGGTCTTGAGTTGAAATAGGGTTGAATGCCTTCTCTGAGCCAGGGATGAGGTCCTGCCCCAAGTGGAGGAGTTTAAGTATCTTGGGGCCTTGTTCACAAGTAAGGGAGAGATGGAGCGCAAGATCGATTGGTGCTGTGTCTGCGGTGATGCGGGCGTTGAGGTGGCCCGGGCATCTTATTTGGATGCCTCTTGTATGCCTCCCTAGTGAGGATTTCCAGGCATGTCCAAACAGGAGGAGACCTAAAGGAACACGCTGGAGGGACTATGTTTCTCGGCTGGCCAATGAACACCTAGGGATTCCCCTGGAGGAGCTGGCCCAAGTGGCTGGGGAGATAGTAGTCTGGGCCTCTCTGCTTAGGCTGCTGCCCCAGCAACCCAACTCTGGATAAGCGGACAGAAATGGATTGATGGATAATTACTCTTCCCAGGGGAAATTTTCCAGACTGCCTTTGCCCAGCGGTCAGGGGACCTTTTAGAGACGGACATGATGACAGTGATGTGTTATTTTTAGCGTCAGAGATAAATGAGGAAAAAAAAACACCACCACCACGCTAACATGGAGAGTGAGGAGGCTACTATGCTCATGACCTGCTTGAAGGGAATACTTCTGATGAGTGATCAACTGACAAATATCACACCAAAGTTGCTGTTTCAAGGAGAGAGTCAGGAGAGGAAGATTCCAACAGCAAGCGATACTTCTGCATTTCATGGACGAAGGAGAGAAAGGAGATCAAGTGTAAGTTTGACCTGTTAAACATGCACTGATTGTTTGCAAATTGAATGATCATACATTTTAGAGCATAAACTACTGTTTTTTTGTTGAGTAGATTACATTAAGGCTATAGTTTAGATCATATTTTAACTCGTTTATGTTTACATTTTAGATGTTGCAACTCGCTGCTCGACACTCTTCAACATCCGTCTGGGTCTGGAAACAAGTTAGCGACTTTTGGGAAAAATCAAGATTCACTGACCAGTAAATGAAAAATCCCAGATGTCCAGACAAACCTTGGAATATGTTAGTTACCGTCTGAAACCTGCCCTGGAGAGAATGAAATGGTAAATGGTAAATGGCCTGTATTTGATATGGCGCCTTCTAGAGTCCTGGAACCCCCCAAGGCACTTTACAACACAATCAGTCATTCACCCATTCACACACACATTCACACACTGGTGGGGATGAGCTACGATGTAGCTACAGCTGCCCTGGGGCGCACTGACAGAGGCGAGGCTGCCTAGCACTGGTGCCACCGGTCCCTCCGACCACCACCAGCAGGCAACATGGGTTGAGTGTCTTGCCCAAGGACACAACGACAGCAGCAGACCGAGAGGGGCTCAAACTTGCAACCTTCCGATTACGGGGCGAGCGCTTAACTCCTGTGCCGCCGTCGCCAACAGAATTAATACACATGACTTCTCGTCATGCTGCACAGCTTGAAAAGAGAGTTGATGTTACAATATGGAAAGTCGCCACTTACTCTGAGTATCAGAGCATTGACTGTTTGAAGGAGTTTTACTTCTTTGTGAAAGATGTCTTGTTGCCTGAAATCATTGAGATGCCAAATGCAGAAAAACTAATCACAACTCTTCGAGCAAAGATGGAGAGGTCACAATGTGTTGGGGCTGTTTATGGTTTGCACATTCCCATTTTAGCACCCCAGGAGTACCACACAGAGTTTTCAACTGAAAGGGATGATGTTCTGTTGTTTTACAGGAGCCCAAACCTCCCTCTCCTGTTGTTCTGACACAACCGGCTTTCAATCAATCGATTTGCTTCCCGCCATAAATCCCACCTGTTTGGTTACTGTCCAACATTCGGCTTGTTGTGGTGAAAATAAATAGGGTTTGTACCTACACAGAAAAGGCTTACACACATTTTATCTGAATATTTTAGCAGATGTTAGCCAAAAAAAGTCCTCAGTCATATTAGGCAGATCCTTGTCCAAATCAAGCTTTTATTTACCTATTTCTCCCTCAGTATAACAAAGATGCAGAAAAGGAAAAGGCAGGAGAGGATTGACAACCTTTTCAAGAAAAATTCTGTAAGTTAAATTACTGTAAAATCTAAAATCATATTTAAATAGATAAATAAAACAATTATTTTAGATTAATTTTGTATAAACTGAGCCAAAATGATTTAATTAGTTTGAGTCCACTCTTCACCATTGAACCTTTCTGGTGTAGCAGGAGGCATCAGTTTCAGGGAGAGGACAAGAAGGTTCAAAGAGGGTTCATGAGGGTTCACAGGTAAGCAATGAAATAAATACAGGTTTAAGCTGTTGCAATTTAGTCTCAGTTTGTGAAAGAATTCAGTTAAAGCAGGCTCTTTCTGTCCATCTGTGTGTGTGTGTGTGTGTGTGTGTGTGTGTGTGTGTGTGTGTGTGTGTGTGTGTGTGTGTGTGTGTGTGAGAGAGAGAGAAATTTGTGCTGATTATTTCCATCCCAGATGCTTGTGTACATGTTTATAATGACTATTTAATTTTAAATGTTGGGCAGTATTTGAAGATTTGGCCAGGAGTGAGGACGACAGAGAGGCAGAGAAAGGGAAAGGCAGACATGAGGAGGGAAGAAAAGAAGAACAGAGTGAGAGGGACAATAAAGATGATGAAGATTGTAAAGATAAGAGAGAAGCAGATATTTTAGAAATAGCTGTTCCTTGCTATCAATTCATTAGTCCCAACCAACCAGATCCAAAGTGTATTTTTAAACAAATCTTGCCCAATAGTAAGGATCTGCTGGCAACGCCTGGCAGAAGAACCTGTCAAAACAGTCTTCAACTCCCACCTCCGGCAGAGCTTTGACCGCGTCCTGAGAGCAGAGGGGGACATTGACTCCGAGTGGGCCTTGTTCCACTCTGCGATTGTTGAGGCGGCTGTTGCTAGCTGTGGTCGCAAGGTGGCCGGTGCCAGTCGTGGTAGCAACCCCCGTGCCTGCTGGTGGACACCAGATGTTCGGGGAGCCGTCAGGCTGAAGAAGGAGGCCTACAGGGCGTGGCTGGTCTGTGGGATAGCCAAGCGGGTGGCAGTTGCCGAGGCAAAATCTCGGGCGTGGGAGGAGTTTGATGAGGCCATGGAGAAAGACTATCGATCGGCTCCAAAGAGATTCTGGCAAACTGTCCGGCGCCTCAGGAGAGGAAGGCAGCAACTCGCTCACACTGTTTACAGTGGGGATGGGGAGCTGCTGACGTCATCTGGGGCTATAGTCGGACGGTGGAAAGAATACTTTGAGGAGCTCCTCAATCCCACCTACGCGCAGAGCCAGGAGACCTGGGGATCGACTGTCCAATCTCGGGGGCAGAAGTTGCTGAGGTAGTCAAACAACTATACAGCGGCGGAGCCCCGGGGGCGGATGAGATTCGTCCTGGGTATCTCAAGGCTATGGATGTTGTAGGGCTGTCATGGTTGACACGTCTCTGCAACATTGCGTGGTCATCGGGGGCAGTTCCTGTGGAGTGGCAGACCGGGGTGGTGGTCCCCATCTTTAAGAAGTGTGACCTGAGGGTGTGTTCCAACTATAGGGGGATCACACTCCTCAAGCTTGGTTTATGCTTGACGCATTCACTTTCCGCATGGAGATGCGGCTCGCGGATGGAACGCGCTTCACATCTCGCAGCGTTTATGCTTTGTGCGGCTCGTCTCTGCGGTGAGCCAATATTCTCCCAAACTGAATGGGGCAGCATGGAGCTCTACAGCATGCATCCAACACTACACCATAGTAGATGTAAAAATGACTGTTTACAACATGGCATTTCAGCATTTTTAACAGCGTCCTCGTCTTTTCCGACAGTGCAAGCTATTTCTCTCCAAGAATTATTAACAACATGTTGATCACGGTGATCTCTGAGAGCTGAATCATACAAATGTCTGTATTTACGAACCTCTGCCATACTAGTTCTTGCCGGTCCGCCATGTTTTTCCTCGTCCGACCGTCCGCGTGGTTAGAAATTTTTCTAGGTGCACGTTGCGGAAATTTTGGGCCGTGCAGAGATGCGGTGGAGGGGTGTGGTTGTTAAAATGACGCAATTTCGCCGCGCGGAGCCGTGCGGACCTCGCGGACGCGTCAAGCATAAACCAACCTTCAGCCTCCCTGGAAAGGTCTACTCCAAGGTACTGGAGAGGAGGGTCCGATCGATAGTTGAATCTCAGATTGAGGAGGAGCAATGTGGTTTTCGTCCTGGCTGTGGAACTGTGGACCAGCTCTATACCCTTGCAAGGGTGATGGAGGGGCATGGGAGTTTGCCCAACCAATCCATATGTGTTTTGCGGATTTGGAGAAGGCTTATGACTGTGTCACCGGGGCACCCTGTGGGGGACGCTCCAGGAGTATGGGGTGGGTGGCTTTCTGTTAAGGGCCATTCAGTCCCTTTACCAGAGAAGCGTGAGTTTGGTCCGCATAGCCGGTAGTAAGTCGGACCTGTTCCCAGTGAGGGTTGGACTCCGCCAGGGCTGCCCTTTGTCACCGGTTCTGTTCATCACTTTTATGGACAGAATTTCTAGGCGCAGCCGTGGTGTGGAGTGTGTCGAGTTTGGTGGCAGGAGAATCTTGTCTCTGCTTTTTGCGGATGATGTGGTCCTCCTAGCTTCATCCAACTCTGACCTTCAGTTCTTGCTGGGTTCGCGGCCGAGTGTGAAGCGGCTGGGAAGAGGATCAGCACCTCCAAATCTGAGACCATGGTTCTCGACCGGAAAAGGTTCTCTCCTCCTGCACCCTCACATCATCACACAAACATGCACATAGGACCTTGGGGGGTGGACAAGTTAGGGGGTGCAGGTATGGATCCCATTTCTGCATTCCTGTGGCAACCTGCCCCCCAATTTTATTTGCACCTTAAACACTTCAACCAACGACATTCCTCTCAAATACACACTTAGGGCCTTGGGAGTGAGCACATTCAGCGGCATTTGGTGGGGGGGGTTTCAGCCTCATTCTGAGTGCCGGTGCCCATTTCCAATTTTAAACTGCCCTTAGACACTGAGGGCTGTGGGTGCAAGTGGGGTGGTGTGGTGGCATCAGCTGGCATAGGCCAGACGATGACCGCACTGCCTGCTCACCACATCCATGGAATACACCTCATCAACGCTCACTAACAGTATATTGGAGCAGGCGGAGGGAAACCAGGGGTCTTAGCACACCTCTGTTGTCGCTTGGCTTCCCAGGGCTGGAGGCTAGGAAGGGATGCTGGCCGTCATGTTGGGGTCTGGGGTGGTGGGTTGCTTTAATCAGCGTTGGGCGGGGGGGCCTGCTCATCAGAACCCCAGCAGAAAGGGTCGAACTCTGGGAACCGGAAATGGTTGTACCAATTGTGCAGCAGTACCGGGACCAGAGTGAATAGAGTGTGTATGGGGAGCATGAGTGGGTGTCCGGCATGCATTTTTGTAAGTCTTTGGTTGTATGTGTATGTGTGAGCATGAGGGAGAAGAAGAAGAATAAAATATCCTTTCTATAGCGCCTCTCAAGATAAAAATCATGAGGCGCTTCACAAAAACAAAAAATGTAAAAATATAAATAGAATTTAGAAAATGTTTAAAAATATATTTAAAGTGAGCAAAAAATAGACAATTGTGATTAAAAAAATGTTAAGACAGAGAGAGAGAATGAATAGAAAAGAGGGAGGGAGTGTGTCTGTGTATGACTGTATGTGTCAGGTGGGGTCTTTGACTCCTCCTGTGGCGCCGAGGGCACTTGTCAGAATGACCCTCATGCGCTCCGGAGGAAAAGTAATACTGAGGAGGCCATTGTCCAGTGCAGACCCAAGTGTACTTTATTTACATTTTTACAAAATTATAGGCAGCACAAATCCATGCCTGCCGCTTCATCCATCACTCAACCCTCAACTCCACTCCAACAAACACAGAGCTGTATTTATAACAGGTGTGCCTAATTGGATTAATCCTAAAACTCAGACACAGGTAAGTACAAAAAATACAATCTTTCAATACTCTTAAATTATACTTAAATCATCATCTCTAAGATCTCATTAAATAATTACAATACAAAAATAGAAACATCCTTAATCAATCCTAAAAACATTCAGTGAAACTAATCTGCATTCCTGGAGCAATTTCACAGGTCACCCCTCCCAATCCTACTGAATGGAATGCTCCAGAACCTTCTTTAGGTGCTCTAGCTCCCCCGGGACTCTTTTAGCTGGAACACTTCCAGAAGCACAAGGGAAACAGGTAAGTACAAACATTCAATCATTTATTTACCACTTTAAATCCTCAATATTCATACCAACTCTTCTTACAAGTCCAAACGCTTCACCCCTTTCAAATAAACATTAAAACAATCACTGAGCCTGGTTTCATTTATCCTTCAATCATAGAAAAAACCTGTGTAATGGACTTGCTACATTACACCTCCCTTCTCCTGGGACTTCTTTTGATGCTATACATCTTCGCCTATCCTCCCCCTGCCACACCTGGTGTGGAGTGCGGTGCCTTGTTCTGTCTGAGTGTTTGTGGTTCCCGGGTCAGGGGGTTTCATATTTTTGGCATTTGCCTGATCAATCCCGGTGGCTGCCTGGTGGGATCCTAGTCCCTGGGCTCTGCTAGGTCCCCAGCAGGTGTAGTTGCACCTGGGTCCTGGGTCGCTGGGTTCCGGGCTCGGCCGGCTAGGGGGTGGGAGGCTGTGGGCGGGCCTGTGGGCTTGCCGCTGATATCTCCCGGGACTCTGCCGGCTGCTGGTTGTGGCCTCCCCGGAGCAATCCTCTGTGCCTCTCAAGGGGGCCAAAGGATTTTCTGGTCACAGTCTCCCTGGGGTCCCTGTGCTCTGGGGCAACTCCAGGATCCCCGGGGACGTGGGGCTACCTCCATCTTCTACAAATCTTTGGGGGGCGGATCTGTGGCCCCTCACACTGTCCTATAGAGAAACCTTACATATACAAGCACATGTACAAACACAGGTGCTCACATGGTGCTCTCATAAGTATGGACTTTGGCATTTTCAACATATGTCTTAAGGCTCTGGTTGGCACTTAATGCACTGTGACTTATTATCGTGTGACTGTTCAGTAAACAATATTGATTTTATATTTCTTCGTCAGGTTGACGCAGTGATAGCTTGCTCCTGTTGTATTGTTGTGTTTCCCTTTTGTGCAGGTCTAGAAGCAGACCCCTGTTCATCATTGATTGTTTATCTTTGTTGAACCCCCCTTTTGTCTCTTCCATTCTCTTTCACCTCTGTCTCCGTGTCTGGTCAGAATTACAAAGCATTCAAAAAACAATAACAATAAAGTTTTAAGTATAAAGCATGGCATTAAAAGCAGAAGCTTTGATGCTCCACCTGAGAGTAAATCTTTAAGGCTTGTCACCAGCATTCAGACATCAATTCTGTTTGCTTCACAGCCAGACGGGACACGGGAGAAAAAACTAAAAAAGGGGGTGGGGGGATAAACTTCTAAATGTTTGAGGAAAGAGTGCTGTCTGAGGGATTTTGATAACGCCCACTATTACACGTTCTAGATTATGGGTTGTCTAAATTAATAAACAACAGTTATTAAAAAGAGTTGATACTTCCTCAACAGTCAGTAGAGGTGCTGAAAAAAATCGATTCAAGTCTGAATCGGGATTCTTATTTATAAAGATTCAGAATCGATTCACAAAGGTTCAGAATTGATCCCAAGAACTCAAATGTGTGGCATGTTACAGGTTTGAGATGCACTTTTGTCTGCTTTTTTTTTTCTTTGTTAGGAGAGTTAGTACCCCGATTACTTTTGTCGTCCCATAAATTGAGATGATTTATTTTTGAATCTGCTGATAAGAGGGCACTTGAATGTCATTTTTTCCATACTCGTTAATTTGAGATATTCTCATATTTATTTTCTAAGTTGATAAGTGAGTACTCAGGATTACTCATGTATTTGTTTTAAGTTATTGATAAATGAGAGAACACATTTTCTTGTGTAAGATATCTGAGGCATTTTTTTAAACAGGTTGAGGACTCAAATGTTAAACTTGTTTCCACACATACTGGAAAAGTATTTGACTGTATTACTTTCAAAGCTACTGTTAGGTAACTAAAGATTTGTTATATTTTACAAGGTAAGCAAAAATAAATGTTGCCTTTTGGTCAAATGAATGTTTCTGTTTACAGTTTTAGAATCACTTTAGTTTACCTTGTAAATTTGCATATTGGACCATGACCAGTTTAAAGTAAAATAAACTAACTTTAGCTTTAACTAACTTGTACAAGAAAGTAGTTAATCCTAGAACTTGTTTGTTAACATTGATTGTGAATTGATTTGAATCGAGAATCGATTCTGAATCGAATTGACACCCAGAGAATCGGAATCGAATCAAATCGTGAGTTGCTTTAAGATTCACATCCCTAATAGTCAGTTCTGCCACCTGGTCAGGCCGGCAAAGCTGAGTCAGTAAAGCATAAGGAACCATCCATCATGGACAAACTTCTTTGCAAGACTGCAAAGCTACATCAGATGCAAAATAACTCTGCCAGCTTCCAATAGACCTTGGGTAGTATCTTATGGCCGGTGACATTTGAATTCAGAGGAAGCTGCAACCTTTGACATTCCAGAAATAAAAACCATCCTGCAATCTGCCTGAGTGACTTTGTTCTCTCCGGACCATCGAGAGCTGCCAACACAAGGGTTTGTAGATCCTGCACAACTGGTGTGGATGGTTTTACTAATTGATGGTTTGTTAAACCGTTAAGCCAGACTTATTTTACAACCCAGACATCACAATTTTCTAAGACACTTAATTAGGTTTTGTTAAGAATTCTGTTGCTTAGCAACCTTGATGGTCCCGACAGGAAGGGAACAGTCACCAGATATTCGTCCGAGTCTTCAGCGGAGGGCGGCGGTGGTGTTACCCCAAAATTCCACTACCTCCGCTCCGGCACGAACTCCGCAGCAAAATCGGTCCCATTGTAGTCAATCAGAGCTGTGCACCGCCCGTCGTTCCGCCATCCGGCAAAAATAGGATCGATCCTATTTTTGCCGGACGCCGGAGCACCTCCGCAGTCAATGGACAGAAATCACAACCGCCCAACAGGAAAGGGAGCAAGCACAACTTCCGTTATTTCACAATAAATCGATAAACAAAAAGCGTTTTTTGTTTCATATGCACAGGTTTAACAACTTTTAACAACTATCAATGGCGGCTGAACTTTAAATGCACAAAAGTAAGCCATAAATACAATTTCCACCATCAAAGTAGTCGCCCTTTGTTGATCCAAACACTGCTGATCTCTCAACACAAATGATGGGCAGATTAAACAGTTCATTTCGATGCTTCTCCCACACAACGGGTGTTTGGATATAACTTCCGCGTTTATTGCTCGGACTGTATCGCAAGATCTCGAAAATCCCGCGCATGCCTGTTTGCGCACCTCAGGTCTCTGCACCGGAGCGGAGCCGTTGTAGAGCGGGTACCAGTAAAAATTGAGTTCGGAAGCGAGCGGCTGCGGAAGGCGGGGGCGGAGCGGAGCGGAGGTAGTGAAATCTTGGGGTTAGTAGGGTTGTGCATCGGGCATCGATTAGAACGGGGACCAACTGTTCATTTTTCCCGGAATCGTTCAAAGTTTTTTATTTCGATTCCTAGTTTCAATTCCCAGAATGCCGACTGGAAGAGGAATCCGCGGCCGATCTCCGTGAAAAATAAACGTGATCTGCAAATTGTGATAAATGTTTTTCAGAGCTGATTACACCAGCTGTCTGTGTGCAGCACCGAGTTCCCCCTCCCCCACCCAGATATGAACAAATGCGTCTGCTGAACTTTTACTCCGAACACGGTGGATTTAATAGAAGCTTTAAAGAGCAAACTCATGACGGTGTGAGGTGAGTTTGTCTCACTGCAGAAATAAAAAAAACACACGGAGCGTCAGCAGTCAGACGCAGCCGCTTACCAACACTCGTCTGTGTGTGTGTGTGTGTGTGTGTGTGTGTGTGTGTGAGCGTCAGAAGGCTGAACAATAACCTGTAGAATAAAGTTATCATGCTAGAGCAGCATTCTCTGTGGTGGACCACACCAGCTTCTGCCACAATAAATAATAATAACAATAATAATAATAATAATAATGTCCAAAAAATCCAAAAGATTGTTCTTCTCGGAAGTGCCCACATCATCAGAAGGGCGCTTTCCATAAACTAACCCTGAAACTGCCTTAGAAGCATGGATTGATTTTGGCACTTCAGTGAAAGCATACAAATATACAATAATAATAATAACAACAATAATAATAATAATAAATCACACACAAAGTTGTGAACATTTTAATTTCCTTTCTGAACTATTTCTGTTGAGAGTTTTAATGTTTAAAATCTGTTAGATTGTTACTGACAGCAGCTACATTTAAGTTTCACTTCCTGTTCTGACTGAATGCTGCTGCAGCATGGAGGTGTAGTTCTCAGTCATCCTGGACATGATCATCCTGAGAGTTTTAGCTGAAAACAGCTGGACGTTTCTGGATATGTTGGAGACATTTAGCCTCTCATCCCAGAGTCTTCTTCCAGACTTTGGTTGTGGTCAGAAACAAACACACTGATTGTGCTGCAAGTCTTTTTCTTTTTTCACCAAAACATGATTTTGTCTCAATGAAGGTGATGTTGTTGTTCATATAATTAAAAGTCATGTTGAAGTTAAGATTATTACATCAAGTAGGACATGTGGTTAGCTAGCTCATGTCAAACATGTCATGTCTTGAAAGAATCGGCATGGGGAATCGATAAGAACCGGAATTGAAAAGAGGAATTGGAATCTGAATTGTTCAAAATCAAACAACGCCCAGCCCTAGGTTATAGTGGAGTGGATGAGCTAGAGGAAAACAATTTCCCCCACACAAAATACGAACCCTTTGGGTATGAAACAAAGACCCCAATATACCTAAACTCCTCCACTTGAGGCAGAACCTTGTCTCTGATCTGCAGAAGGCATTCTACCCTTTTCTGATTCAAGTCCATGGTCTCAGATTTAGAGGAGCTGATTCTCATCCCAGCCGCTTCACACTTAGCTGCGAACCACTCCAGCGAAAGCAGGAGATCACTGTCTAATTGAAGCTAACAGCACCACATCATCAGCAAAAAGCAGACATGATCCGTAGGCCACCAAAACAGATCCCCTCAACCCCATGATTATGCCTAGAAATCCTGTCCATAAAAGTTATGAACAAATCAGTGATAAAGGACAGCCTTGATGGAGTCCAATTCTCACTGAAAAGCTCTACTTACTGCCAGCAATGCGGACCAAGCTCTGACACCAGTCAAACCGGGACTTAACAGGTCAATATCAAAGAGCCTGGTGCCCCATACTCCCAGAGTATCCCCCACAGGGCTCCCGGGGAACACGGTTGAACGCTTTCTCCAAGTCTGTACAAATTTCTCAGATCTGGTTGGTCCAAGTTTGTAAGCAACCATTTCTTAAAAGTGAAATAATTTTCTATGTTCCCCATTTCCGGCCTTAGCTCCGAGTTCCAGCTAAGCTCACTGCTCATGCTAAATTACCATCCTTTGGGGGATTAAACCAAATCTTTTAATGGAGTAATTTTAGCGGCTCAATGAACCATCCTTTGAATCAATCAATTATTATTTGCTCAATCCACCACCAACTCACCAGATGTGAAACCGTTGACCAGAGGCCACCTGGGAAGTATCTTTCAACCAGTCTTGCGTATACTAAGGGGGCCCTACCTAAAGACACAGCTCACTGGCCTAGTGGCAGAGTGTCCGCCTTGGGACTGGGAGATCAGGGTTCGTTTTCCGGTCAGGTCATATAGACTTTAAAAATGGGACCCAACCTTAAACCACCAAATAGTTCCTGAGTGCAGCCACCGCTGTAGCTCACCGCTCCCCTCCATGGGGATGGGTCAAATGGAGAGATTCATTTTATCCATGTGATATAATGGCTATGGGACTTTACCTTTATTATAATTTATAATAATGTGCCTTACATTATCATTGATATAGAAATAAATAGAATTTTATAAACTTTGTTTGCCTCCGGGTCAAATTTGTATAAAGTGTTGTTTCCCTGGCATATCCAAATTACCTAGTTTCATCATCAATCGAACATCAAATACTCAATTATATTGAAAACCCATATTTTTATGGAAAATTACATTTTATTGAATACCTTTATATTCTATTGCAATTTATTAAAAGTAACCACTTACAAAACTTTACACTTACATATAACTAGGGCTGGGCGATATGGACAAAAACATATCTCGATATATTTTCGATTAATCTTGATTTACATCGACTTTTTCTTCCCGTAAAATATTTACAACTGACTTCAAGCTGTCTTAAGAAATTATATACATAAATCAGTAGATTAAATGCATAAATTGTGTTGATTCTTGTCAAACTTTAATCTTTGTGCCAATTCTCTACCAGTCTGAGCTTTAGAAACACTGGTGCAGCTGTCTGTTAAAACCATCGACATAAACACACACACACACACACACACACACACACACACACACACACACACACACACACACACACACACACACACACACACACACACACACACACACACACACACACACACACACACACACTCACTCACACACACACAGTTGAGAGCTAGAAGTATATCAAATGTCCCACGGGCATGTTTTAATTATATATTCATAATTAATGTAAAATTATTTAAATTTCATCTAGAGGTGGGCCATATTGTATCTTTCTTATCCAGAGGATGAACATATCTATCATGTTAAACTAAATGCATGATGATGTAATTGCATCTACTGAAGGTCACATGGGTCATGCTCTGTGGAGTTATTAGTTATCAGGGCAATCATGGCTGGAGTCTAACAGTATTGGCTCATATCAGTGATTGTACTGTAATGACTCAGAGTCTCTGGTTGCTCTTTTATGAGTATTATTTTTGGGCTACTGTCGCCGTAACCCACGCCTTACAAATTCAACTTTTTCAACAGAATCGCTCGTAACGGAGGATTTACTAGCATAGCTAACCAGAGCAGAAAAAAAACGGAACTGGAATAACATTTCTAACCCGTTGTGCTCGCCTTCAAAATACAACGTTTACTCTATAGTTTACTATTCAAACCCTTACTAGATCTTTGAGGTAATTTGGCCACTCCGGCTATCCGTAGATGTTTTCCATTACACGGGGAGGGAGGGGTTTGGCTCCTCTCTCCGGCTTCGCATAAGCAGGATGGAAAAACAGAACTCCGTTGGTGTTAAACGTCCCCAAATAATTAAAAACCAGAATGCCAAATTTAAAGTTTAGTGAATTATATGTATTACCTAATACCTTATTAATGATCTGTTAATGACACACTAAACACAAAATGTATTTGTAAATGTTATTATAAGCCTTTACAAATTATTTGTACATCATTATCTAATGCCTTGCAAATGATCTGTAAATGACTTATAATCACACACTAAACGCTTATAAATGTTTAATATTAAAACCTTACTTTAAAGTGTTACCAGGGTGTTTAAAAACATTCACACATTTATTCCAAATTCCAGCACTTAGCCTCTAAATCAAACGGAATTAAAAAAAAAAGCTAATTTCACATGTCAAGCAAAAGCTGAGGAAAACACGTAGTAGCAGCAAAAAATATGATCCAATCCAGAAAGCCCGTGACTCAAAATAAAGCCGTGATTCTCTTCTTTCAAACAATACAAGTCTCATTTCTGTACAGTCAAAAGTCACAAAGCCAGCCATGATTAAACACAGCACAACACAGCTCATTTTGGAAGTTAACAGCATAAAATCAGTGTTACCTTTACTGATTTGTGATCATAATCCACGATATAGTAAAAAATAATTCTACTCGATTCATGTATTCCATTTTCCCAACATAAAAAAAAATGTTCTTGCCGTGTTTTGTTTCCTCCAGCCATTTTACCTAAATGAGCGGCTCTCCCATAAGGAGCCCCGTGCTCTTCACGGTTCAACAGTCAGTGCGTTTACATGCAGCCAGTAACCCTTTTAAAACCCAACTATTCACAATAACCCGGTTCCGCAGGTCCTTGTAAACACCGCCGAAAACCCGGACATGCTCATAACCGGGTTTTTAAAAACCCGGTTACTACACCTGGGGTAACCCTTTTCTAACCCGAATGTTTGGTCGTGTAAACGCATATCGGGATATCCCCATCAAAGCGTGTGTTCTGCGCATGCTCTGTTCGCAAGGAATCTTGGTCTTTTGAGTAGCGAGGCGTCTTGTATGCGCCAGAACACCGGAAGTAAACAACAAGTTGGGGGCAAAATGTCGAGTCGCGGCACAGCACCACACTTTGAGTGACGAGGAATCTAAAGCGCAAACAAACGCGGTCGCTATCTCTTCCGAACTGGGAAAAATGTTGTTGTTTTCATGGATACCGGAACGAGAAGAACCGGAAATGACGCATATTGCGTCTGGACGTAGTCCACACGTCCTGACGCTACCCCAACGTCCGCATTTACATCGGGTTATGCAAGTTAGGGGTAACTCGTGCTTGTAAATGGGTTATTCTGATCAACTCAGAAACCCGAATGCCGACCTTAACCCGATCATAACCCGGATACTGGCTGCATGTAAACGTACTCAGTGAGACAATAAAACGCAAACATAACTCAATTCTATTGGCTCAAAAGTTTGATGCGTATTTTGAATGACACAAATCGTCCAATGGAATCCTGATATATTCTCTTGCTTAAGTGGCTATCTGTGCTTGTATACGCGTTTATGCGCCGAGTGCATAATGCACAGAGGGAGTATCTACCTGCAACACCGATTGTTTTTTGCTTGCCTTATTAACAAAAGGCGCTTTTCATAAAGTTTGCTGGTTTTTAAGGATCTTATTTTTACAACAATTGGCAAAAACAAGAATTTTTTTTACAACTAACAAGGGACCGGATATGTTAACCGATGATGACGGGTGCTAATCTGTGTCCAGTGGATTAATCTACCGATGAAAAGGGCCTAATCTTCCGAGATAAGGACAATAGTGATCTGGATTATGAAATCCCATCCTCAGAAAGGTATGTAATCCATTTTCCTCAACCATTTGATTTTTGTGTAAAATTACTGATATATTTACCAAATATTGTATATATTTTTTTGTTATTCATGTACATAATCCTGTACACGTAAGCGTTGAGGCTTCTTTTCTCTATTGAAAAAAGTATTTTTCTCAACGTTACTGTAAATGAATATAGTTTTACAACATAAACTTTTATTTTGATTAAAATTACTGACATATTTACCAAATAATACATATTTTGTGCTATTTATGTATATAATCCTGTCTGCATAAGCATTTTGGCTTATATCCGCTGTTCAAAAAAGTATTTTTCTCTTTGTTATTTTGAATGAATTTTACTTTACAACATAAGAATCTTTTTACATATATGTATATACACTGGAGTATATATGTATATATATATATATATATATACACATTTATATACAACTAACACATATATATGACAAAGACACACACACACACACACACATATATATAAATATATACCGTAAATCCTCTAATAGAGCTCCGGGAGTTGACGTCACGTTTCCCGGCATGCAACAGTTCAAATCGAAACGGCGCCATTAGGCAGGCAGAAGCCGGCAGCTAGACTATTTGTTATTGTCAGAAAACTCAATCAAACGGGAAATATGGTAAATTCCTGTTGTGCCCCAGGATGCAGAACAGACGCGGACGACATAAGGAATGAGCCATCTGCAGGATTCCCCAAGATCCGGAGCGCCGCAAACGTTGGATCATTGTAATAAAACACACTAGTGACCGGGCTAAAATGAAACTGTGGGATCCCGAGAGTAAAGGTTTTCGCTTATGCAGCGGCCGCTTGATATCAGGTACTTAAACCAACGTTTCCTCAACTGTGTATGGTATTTATTTTAAATGCTTTTATTACGTTTCTTAGTGGGCTTCCTAAACTTATTTTGGCGGGGCTTTTTCTGTCTTATTACTCATAGCAACAAGTAAACATCACGTAAAACGTTGCCTCGTGAGTTCTGCGTGCTGCCGTTTACGTGTTTTATGATCACAGCAATTAATCGGCTAAGCAGTATTTAATTTTTAAGCAATGGTTGATCAATTGTCAGATCACACATAAAAAGCACTTTGGATTGCTAATATCTGTCTCACTGAGACAGATCTCAGACAGATCCTGAGACGCTCCTGCCTGACATTTTTATTTTATTCACGGAAAAAAATCAAACTAGTGATTTCTCTTGGCGTTCAGTTTATACATTCAAACAGCACAGCACTCTATTTAAACTACTTACGTGTAAATCTGTTATTTGTCCATCCATTTTCCTCCGCTTATCCGGAGTCGGGTTGCGGGGGCATGTAGCGTTGAGAGGCCCAGACTTCCCTCTCCCCAGCAGCCGGAGCCAGCTCCTCCGGGTAAATCCCAAGGGGTTCCCCAGCCAGGTCCAGTAAGAAGTCCACTCCGACTGCTTCTGGCGTCGGAGCGGGCAGTAACCTCGAGAGTACCAGACCTCTCCCCAGCTCCTCCGGCCAGGGGAATCCCAAGGGGTTCCCCCGGCCAGGTCCGGTAAGAAGTCCGCTCCGACAGCTTCTGGCGTTTTTAAAAAGTATCCCAGGGGCACGGTGGTCGGAGATGTTTAGTCTATTTAATTTCTGACTATATAAAACGATTTCTTCGGTTTTAAAGTGTGAAGTAAACTCAGACGAAGTAAAATCCAAGCGGATCCCGTTCACGTTCATGGTTACATCCGTGTTTGTTTACCTTTTTTTCCTGCCAAAATGGCGTCTACTAACTGAGAGTCACGTGGGGTCCGGAGCTCTATACAGGCCCGGACCTGTATTTGACTCAAGCTCATCAAGCTCCAGGCCTTTATTGGAAGGAGGGCCAGTATTAGAGGCAGGCCTCTATTTCTATTTGAGCAAAATGAACTAATGGCTCGCTGGAGTTTTTGACAATATTGAGCCCACATTTTCAAAGTTAAACACATTTCTTTTAACAACGGTAGTTTCTGCTTCAGCCATCTCCCCCCTCCCTCTGCGCAGCGGCCGCAAACTCACTGATACGCCTGCAGCCTCTCAGAGTTCCTGCTGCTCTAAACATTAAAATAATTATTTCATTTTCTGTTCCTCACTTCTGATTACCTTCAATGGTGTCTGTTTGTTGCAACCAGCAGGTACAAAAACTAACTTGTTTTTATTTGACTATTTTTCTGTCCTGTCTCTGTATATTATCTTCCTGCATCTCCTCTCAATCCTAAAGAGAAACTGCTATCTGGGTTCATATATACTCACCTTATGAGTTACCTTTGAACTGCAGTTCTGAAAGATCTACCGACCGCAAAAACAGCGGAGTGCTCGCTGCTTGGCGGCCGCATCAGTGATCAGTGCGTCACCGGATGACAAGTTGATGCGCCCCGCTCCACAGCGAAACGCATCAGGCGCAAATAAAAGACAGAAAACATCAAAGGAAATGAACCGACATGAACGATTGCGTGCTAAATAATTTGGCAACACCTGATTGTTACTGTGGCCGTGCTCAGGAGGCAGATCTACCGACCGCAAAAACAGCAGAGCGCTCCCTGCTTGGCGGCCGCATCAGTGATCAGTACGTCGGAGGATAAGGTGATGTGTCCCGCTCCACAGCAGCGAAACACATCAGGCGCAAATAAAAGACAGAAAACATGAAAGGAAATGAACAGACATGAACGATCGCGTGTCAGTACCGACGCTCTGGCAGAGCGCGTTGCCCCCCCGAGCGCAGGAGCTTGTCACCTGCTGACAGCAGGCTGCTGTCTTTTCCGAGGACTGCATCTTGCCGGTCATTATCACGTGACAGCGACTAGTCGACGACAGGCATAAAACGTCACTATAGTGAAGTCGACTAGTTCATACAACCCCTATTGCTCCCCAGTGTTCTGCAGCGCACATTCTCTTTGAACTTGATATCAAATTTTCGCCTCCTCTTCGTCTCCGCACGGTTAAAGTTACCCTCACGGTCCATCACTGGCAAATCAAAAGTGAGACGATGACCCAACCGCCCCCCGTACTTGCTTGTTACCACATTCCACCCGGCCACAATAAGAGACCGGCCATTATTCACCTCCGCCGACTCCGACCAAAATTGGAGACCCGGTCTTTAATTGAATACCGGCCTGTATTAGAGGACTTACGGTGTCTATATATATATATATATATATATATATATATATATATATATATATATATATATTGTGTGTGTGTGTGTGTGTGTGTGTGTGTGTGTGTGTGTGTGTGTGTGTGTGTGTGTGTGTGTGTGTGTGTGTGTGTGTGCGCGCGTGGTTTTTTTTTTTGTGGGTGAATGGCTGGTAGATTAGACAAAAATGTAGATTTGACATTTAACGAACATGTATTTGAAATGAAATATCAAGTGTGTGTGGGTTATTTGGTCAAAACAGACCCCAGACATGGACCACCCTAACAGCTCTTCACCACCTCTCCTGCCCCACCGTCCCCCACATGGCTATTCGGCACTACTTTTTATGGTCACATTCCAACCTATATATCTGCCACACAACTCGTCAAGTGTGTGTGTGTGTGTGTGTGTGTGTGTGTGTGTGTGTGTGTGTGTGTGTGTGTGTGTGTGTGTGTGTGTGTGTGTGTGTGTGTGTGTGTGTGTGTGAGAGAGAGAGAGAGGTTTGCTCGTTCCCACCCTCTAAATGGCATGAAGTTAAAGTCACTACCTTACACTGCTTTCATCTAAATGAAAGTTTCTTTATGATTGTGCATGTGTGTGTGTGTGTACATGTGTGCGCGCGCGTCTGTTCATCATAGCCAGCTTGTGGTTTCTGTTTTTGAGTGTGTGACCATATGGGAGTCTAAATAGGAATTAAGGTGCACATGTGTGTGGACAGACATGGAGTCTAGCAGTAGGTTTAGTAGCAGGAATTCTTTGTCATAAGGAAGTCCAACAACTCGTGTACAGATTTAGTTGGTGATTTTTATTAGACACTCATGAAGTGAGAGGTTTATTTTGTGGAGAGGAAAGCAGTTTTATTGCCTGCTCAAACATTAGAAAGCCAGCTGCTCTCAGTTGTTTAGTTTCTAAGTTGGCAGGCATATATTATCTTAGTTTAACAACTCGTAATTCCCTGTCTATTTGTCTGCTCATTTGACTTTATTTATTTATGCAAAGCTTGAGGGTACTTCTCGGTATCTTACCTATTCCTAGTACAGGTCTCTCCTGGACAGTGACCTCTGAAATTGTTTGAGGGATCTATTGGATCCACTTTCCAGGACTGAGTTCACAGTCCTGAGTGTTCTGAAGACCACTGGAAGCACTGAAGTTGTAACTTTATTCAATTTCTCCATCCCTACATCAGCTTGTGCTATTTCTCCAGCTTCTTCCAGTCTTTCACCCTGATGTTGCTAGACATCCCCCCCCCCCCCCCCCCCCCCCCCCCCCAGTCCTGTCTGGCTGTGAAGCAAACAGAATTTATGTCTGAATGCTGGTGACAAGCCTTACAGCTGATAATAAATCACAGTGTATTAAGTGCCCACCATCGGCTTAAGACATGTGTTGAAAATGCCCAAGTCTATACTTATGAGAGCACCACGTGAGCACCTGTGTGTGTACACGCGCTTGTTTATGTAAGGTTTCTCTATAGGAGCGTCCAATAGAGAGTGTGAGGGGCCACAGATCTGCCCCCTAAAGATGTGCAGGAGACGGAGGGAGCTCCAAGTCCCAGAGATCCAGGAGCTGTCCCAGAGCACAGGAACCCCAGGGAGACTTTGACCAGAAAAGCCCCCGCCCCCCTCAAGAGGCGCAGAGGATCGTCCCAGGGAGCCACAACCAGCAGCCGGCAGAGTCCCGGGAGATATCGGCGGCAAGCCCACAGGCCCGCCCGCAGCCTCCCACCCCCTAGCCGGCCGAGCCCGGGACCCAGCGACCCGGGACCCACGGGCGACTACACCTGCCAGGGACCCAGCAGAGCCCAGGGACCCAGACCACACCAGGCAGCCACCGGGACTGGTCAGGCAGATGCCAAAAATCTTAAACTCCCTGACCCGGGAGCCACGGCCCAGGCAGACCAAGGCACCGCACTCCACACCTGGTGTGGCAGGCAGAGGGGAGACGAAGATCTATGTCATCAAAAGAAGTCCCAGGAGAAGGGAGGAGTCAAAGGCCCCACCTGACATATACAGTCTTACACAAACACAGTCACACACTCCCTCCCTCATGCTCACACATACACATACAACCAAAGACTTACAAAAATGCACTCATGCTCCCCATACACACCCTATTCACTCTGGTCCCGGTACTGCTGCACATGGGGTACAATCATTACCGGTTCCCAGAATTCGACCCCTTCGGCTGGGGTGCTGATGAGCAGGCTCCCCCGCCCAACGCTGAGCACAGCAACCCACCACCCCAGACCCCAACTGGACGGCCAGATCTCCCTCCTAGCCTCCTGCCCCAGGAAGCCAAGCAACAACAGAGGTGTGCTAAGACCACTAGTCTCCCTCCGCCTACTCCAATATGGTGTTAGTGAGTGTTGATGAGGTGTATTCCATGGCTGTGGTGAGCGGGCAGTGCGGTCATCATCTGGCCTATGCCAGCTGATGCCACCACACCACACCACTTGCACCCACAGCCCTCAGTGTCTAAGTGCAGTTTAAAATTGGAAGTGGGCACCGGCACTTGGGATGAGGCTGAGAAATCCCCCTACCAAATGCCGTTGAATGTGCTCACTCCCAAGGCCCTAAGTGTGTGTTTACGTGGAATGTCCTTGATGGAAGTGTTTAAGGTGCAAATAAAATTGGGGGGGCAGGTTGCCACAGGAATGCCGAAATGGGGTCCATACCCGCACTCCCTGACTTGCCCACCCCCCAAGGTCCTATGTGCATGTTTGTGTGATGATGTGAGGGAGCAGGAGGAGAGAAATATGTGGGGATGGGGAGGAATGGCTGGCTTGGCTTAGCCCTCCAGGGAGCCAGCTCCCCCACTGGCCCCAATAGGCAACTCTGTTGTCAAAATGCCACCCAGAGCATGGAGACCCTAGCCCATCCTGCCAGGGCCCAAAGCAGCAGCATCACAGAGCCTCAGGGAGTCCCAGGGCACCAACCCAGCCCCACCCCAGCAGAATATCTACGCCTATCCCTTTATCTGCACAACTTCCAGATTATAAAAGACATAGGGCATCCAGGTAAGGTGGAGTCCTCCTCCTGGACCTCCCTTCCCCTCTGATGGGACAGCAGAGGAGCCAAGGTCTACCTGAGGCCCCTGAACCAGAGTCAGACACTGCTGCATGTTCCTGCCTTCTCCCCGGCAGCATACATGTCAGGACCCGACCCCCAAAGCCCTGCCCAGATCCCCACACGGGGCTGGCCACCCCCACACACCGAGCCACCAGGCCCCCACCCAGACCCGTTCAGGGGCAATGCAGCAGCTGGGCAGTGACCCATGACCACTGCCAAGACCTCCAAGGGGCCCCACTCACAACCGCCAGTAGTCCACCCCCCGAGGCAACCCACGCACCTCCAGAGGGGGGCAGCGGCCCCCCAGTCCCAGACATCCCCAGTGAACCCACCTCCAGGGAACATCCAGATACTCCAAACTCAGACCCTCCACACCCTCACCCACATCATCCTGCAGGGCAATATCAATGGTCCCCCATCATCGCTATGTGATGGAACCGATCAAAGGAGCCCAGAGAGATTGATTTGAAGTGGAAGCAGAGGCTATATCAAGTGTAATATGATCTAACAAAAGATTTCTATACTGGTTAACGCAAAGAGTATCTCTATTTTTCCAATTCATGAGGATAGTTTTCTTAGCGATGCATATGGCAATCAGAACCACGTGAGCCAAAGATGTTTCAATTGGGACATCGTCCAGGTTTCCCAGTAAACAAAGTGAGGGGGCAGTTGGGATATGACATTTCAGACACTTTGACAGGTCTTCACATACTCTACCCCAAAATTCCTGGACAGGTGGACAGGACCACAGTGTGTGAATGTAGTTGTCAGGAATGTTGTTTGTGCAGTGTGCACAGGTGTCAATTCAAATTCAAATTCAAAAATACTTTAGTAACCCCAGAGGGAAATTGATTGCTGTAGTAGCTCAGAATAATAATAATAATCAAGTCATCAAAGAGTTGTTGTATATTACAATGGCTGTTGGCAGGAAGGATCTCCAGTAGCGGTCAGTGTTGCAGCGAAACTGAAGAAGCCTCTGACTGAAGACACTCTTCCGTTGTCGGACAGTCTTGTGAAGAGAATGCTCAGGGTTGTCCATAATTTTCTTGATTCTCTGGAGAATCCTTCTTTGCATTATCTCCTCCAGCGGTTCCACAGTCATCCCCAGAACAGAATCAGCCTTTTTTATTAGGCTGTTGAGCCTTTTCAGGTCCCTGCTTCTGATGCTACTACCCCAACAGACGATGGCTGAAGAGATTACACTCTCATCAACAGACTTGTAGAAGATCTGCAGCATCTTGCTACAGACATTGAAGGACCTAAGCGTCCTCAAAAAGTGCAGTCTGCTGTATCCCTTCTTGTAAGCAGCTTTGTTGTTCTTTCTCCAGTCCAGTCTGTTGTCCAGGTGAACTCCAAGGTGTCTGTATTCCTCAACCACCTCCACTTCTTCTCCCATGATGAAAACAGTGTTTGACTCCACCCTGTTTCTTCTGAAGTCTAAAATCATCTCCTTTGTTTTGTTCACATTCAAGGTCAGATGATTGTTTCCACACCATGCCACAAAGCGCTCCACCAGCTCGCTGTACTCAGCTTCCTGTCCATCTCGGATACACCCGACAACTGCAGAGTCATCTGAGTATTTCTGTAGATGACAGGTCTCTGATTTGTACTGGAAGTCTGAGGTGTACAGGGTGAAAAGAAATGGTGAGAGTACAGTCCCCTGTGGTGCTCCAATGTTACTGATCGCCTGGTTTGATGTGCAGTTCTTCAGCCTCACAAACTGTGGTCTATTTGTCAGGTAGTCTTTAATCCAGGCGATAGTTCAGGCCCTCACCTGTGTCTCTGGAGTTTCTGGCAAAGTACATCAGGCTGGATTGTGTTAAATGCACTGGAGAAATCAAAGAACATGACCCTCACATGGCTGCCTGCTTTAACCAGATGACAGTGGATTGGTTGAAGCAGCTGAATGATGGCATTTTCAACTCCAGCTTCATGGCGATAAGCAAACTGCAGCTGGTCCTGATATGTTTTAGTTTGCTTATTCAGCTGGACCAACAGGAGTCTCTCCAGGACTTTCATGATGTGGGATGTCAGGGCAACTGGTCTGCAGTCATCATTGACTGATGGGCGAGTTTTCATATTGTGTTATATCTCAATTAACAGAAAGTAACCACTTAGTCCTCTGCTGCATTTTTAGCTCATGAGTTTTCTGTCAGGTCAGGTATGCTGGCTGAGGTGAGGATCCAAATGCAGGTGAGTAACAGAAGCAGGCAGATGAAGACGTTTGAAGGCTTTTAATGCATAAAGCACAAGGACAATGTGCCATGACTGTGGGGAGTTTCCTGACCCAAGACATACAAAATCAAGCGAGGAGACGTAGGCAAGGAGGAAAAAACAAAAGTTTATTTAAAAGGGTAACTGAGGGTGCACCGCCAGACATGGCGGTGATGCTGAGCACAGCTCCGGTCAGGGTCTGTAGAGATAGACTCTGGTGAGGGGTTTGGCAGAGAGAAACAGAACTCAAGATTCAGTCTTTGTGGTTCTTACTGTGGGTTGACAAAGCCTGGGGCTTGGGGGTAACAGGCAGGACTGGGGTGAGCAGCGTCTGAGGTATCCGAAATCCAAGAGGAAAGGGAAGCGTCTGAGGTATCCGAAATCCAAATGAGGTGAGCGGTGGGAGAGTGGGCCGGTCCAGGCGTGGAGGGAGATCAGGCTCGAATGTGTTGTCCAGGTTGTTGCAGAGGTGGTCTGAGGCAAGGGATCCTGGTGAGGATAAGGCGAAGTAAGTCTAAACAACAATAACACGTGAGCACAAAAACAGGGACTAAGACTTTAGTTTTAACTCTAGCTGGCGAGAGCTACCCAAGGTGAGTAATCATCTGGCGAGGTGAAGTGATCTCTCAGCTCCTTATATACGCTGGACCGGTAGATTAGGAATACCCTGCAGATGGCCGCTCTCCGGAACCGCCCACCTGCAGAGATTTGGGGCATGATTAGCAGAATGGTGCTGACTCACCCCAGATCCCGACACAATGAAACAATGAACCCACAAGATATACAGGGGAGCTAGGACCTTGAGTGATTGGGGGTATCAAGAGGCAGGAGGGAGCAATGAACATGGACACAGAACTGAACAGAAACTGGGGAGACAAGACAGATGAGTGACATTTTCACTTCCCCATAGAGTCAGTGGAGAAAACAGCCAAAGGTAGACGAGGCATACTTCCCTGGAAAAACTAGTGGTTCACCAATTCCAGGTTGCAAAGTAGGGCTGGGGGTAAACGATTATTTTTAAAACGATTATTCTGACGATTATTTTATCGAATAGTCGACTATTCTAATGACTATTTAGAAAATTAATCTAATGATTATTTTTCTATTGCACAATTAACAAAAACCAGAAAATCTCAAATAAATTCCTCAAAAAAATTGATAAATTCTTACTGTAAGATAATAAACACTACAGGCCTTCCATTTTGTATAACACTGCGTTTATTGTGTTGGTTTTCTGGTGACGTGTAGAACTTGGGAGTGCAGGCTGCTGCCTGAGAGGTGGTAGAAGATGGAGTGTCTCCATGCTGCTTTGTTTTGGTCACTTATGTGCGTGAGGCGAGTGGTCTTACGGGTTAAACCAAACTCAAGGTGATATTTTAAACTAAACCGAAAACCCACAACACTCTAAATGTAATAAAAAGGGAGATCTACACCACAAAAAAGATTAACTCTAAACCAAAACGTAACAGCTTATCCCAACGCAAGAAGCTGTTAGCGAAGATGCTAACAGTAGCTTTACCAACATTAAGTTCAAGTTACCAAGTTTAAATAAACCAAAAACACCCGGCAGCAAACAGACCAGCACGGAGGAGAGACTGCTACCACCAAAACAGCTCTCCTCATGTCTGAAAGAAGCTCCTTAATGAAGGGAGAAACGCTCCCGGTGATTTTCTACATCTGCGATAGACACGAAGCAGCGCGTCTGACCCCGGAAGTTGTTGTCCGTTGCCGGGAGACGAAGGGGCAAAACAGGAAAATAATCTAGTAGTGGACGGACGTTGTTCCGGGTCTTCGGTATTTGGCGGAGATGTTAGTGAAGGCGGAGAAGAGGGCGAACTACAGGAAAAACAGGCAGATTCCTCCTCTATTTACAAACTCCTGGGGATGCAACAAGTGGGCGCGGTGCGTCGACTTCCGGATCTGACGTCGACAAATTTTTAGAATCGAGCCGTCGACTTCGTCGAGGCTTCGCTACAGCCCTATTGCAAAGAAACATGTACAGCAAAATGAGGACAAATATCAGGTTGGAAATTGTTTTTAGCCCTTTTGTGTTTGAACAAACTCTACATGTTCCAGTTGGTCACCCAGTCCCGGTTCCTATGAAGATACTTTGGGATACTGGTGCTTCACAGACTCATTCATAAAAGCACTCTACCATTTTGTGAGTCTAGTTTTACTGGCGTATATGTTACTGAAAGATATTGGCTCAGAAAATAGTTCACGCCCTTTACATAAAGTTAACATTACATGTGACTTGATTAGTGGTGAATTTGAGATGGCTGTATGTCCCACACTCCACATTTCTGGTGTAGCTGTACTTTTGGGAAACAATGTTGCAGGAGGCACGGTAACTTCTGACCTGCAGGTAGTTACAGATCCCACAAAGGCCGATATGCCCTGTGTGATTCTCCCCGGGCACTTTTCCCTCCTGTGCTCTTACTCTGTCACAAGCTCACAAAGAGGTTGATACTGCTATGGATGTGCATAAACTGTTTGATGGATATGAGGACGAAAAAGTCTCTGAATCCTGTCATTTTAGTTCTCACGTTTCAGATGAAGCAGACATGGCAGAGAATGGAGACCAGAATACCTATTTACTCCCTCACATGAACAACTTTGTAAAGGAACAGAACTCAGATACGACTATACAAGTGTGTTGCAAAGGTTAATACTTTTGTAAAAAGAAATGCTGGACATTACTTAGAAATCAAAGTATTAATGTAAAGCTAAACGTGCTCCCTTGGAAAAAGTTGTACAGATTTTCTTACCCAAACGATTTAGAAAAATAATTTTAGACATGGCTCATGACAGCCAATGGTCAGGACATCTAGCGATAAACAAAATGTATCGGTTGTCATGAACCATTTCTTTTGGCCTGGCGTAAAGAAAGATATGGTACTGTTTTGTAAAGAATGACCCACGTGCCAGCTGATGAGTAAGCCCAACCAGTCACCTCCACCAGCAACTTTGCACGCCTTACCGGTGACAGAAACCCCTTTTGACACATTGGTTGCTGACTGTGTGGATCCCTTCCTTGTACCAAGATGGGAAATAGGTTTTTATTAACAATTATGTGTTGCGCTACATGTTTTCCTGAAGCTATTTCCCTGCCTTCAATTACTGCAAAAACAGTTGTAAAAGCATTAACAAGCTAATTTTCAGTATTTCTTTTACCACCTGAACCAGTCCTCATCTCTATTAAGGCAGCGCGACTCAGGGTTGCGAATGACCACAGTCACCAGTTCTTGTCATGTATCTTGCCCATGTATGTCTGTTCTCTGAATTGTGTGTACTGAAACTCTAATTTCCCTCTGGGATTAATAAAGTATCTTTGATTTGATTTGATAACACTGTGCGCCCTATGGCCGTAAAAATATGGTGATCGTCAACTCTGCCTCAGAGTCCTTTTCCACCCACATTTCAATTTTGAAAAATGCAACAATTGTGAGTAGCCACATCAGATTGAACAGAGTCCAAGGTCTGCACAGAGCTGGTCCTGGCATCAGGACAATTGAGGCTTCTTTTTACGGCTTACGTAGCATGTCTGTGAACCTGTGCAGGGAGGAGGGCCCTTACTCCAGGGAGACTGGCTGGAAGGTAATGGCTAGGGCTGACCAGTGGTGGAGAAGGCGAGAGTACTGCACGTCAGTTGGTACCAGGAGCTTCTGGTCTTGCCTTATGCCTGGGTATGATAGAGTGTAGCACTTCCGTCTGCTTCTTCTGTGTCTCAAACCTAGCCTGAATAGCATCGAGAGACTGCCCAAAATGGACCATTGGGGAGACAGGATCGTCCAAGTAGGCAGCCCTGTCGCAGTAAGCAGCCAGGAAGGGTTCTGTAGGGGGCAGGCTCACCAGACCCAGCTTCTTTGCACCATCAAGATCCACAAACCGTCTTTAGCCCGGCACTGTGGTGCGGGTGGACTGTGGCTTAGCCCAGGATGACGTTAGCTCAGTCACAAAGTCTGGGTAAGGTGGTGGCAGGTTCTTTACCTCAGCTGGTTCAGTGGGGAGGAAAAAAACAGCGAAGAGGTACCTCTTCTGTGCCGGCGGAGGAGCAGGCAGCCAGTTCACTTCCAGCTTCTCCGCTGCTCGTCTGCAGAGTGGCAGAGAAAACGCGTCCTCCCAAAGGTTGGGAATTGAAGCCGTGGTAGTGTTGTCCACCACAGGGAAAGCTTCCACGTCGTCCAGGACGTAGTGACTGTCGACACAAATGTCAAGCACGTCCTCCTCAGGGGTGAGAAACTGGCAAGCTTTCAGGTTGAACTAGGCTAGTCCGTCTGCCACCTCCATTTGATCTGCCCAGCTAGTAGCGGGGACTTTGATTGCGAGGCCATCCTTGGAGAACATGGAGTCTTGCTGCAAAACCATAGCTTCACTCAGGAGGCACTGGAGGAATTTCACACAGGCTCCGCCATCCCAAGCTAGAACAGTGGAACCTGCGACAGAACTCGTGAGCCAGCGTACTCTCCTAGCATGCAAAATTCCCAGGCAGGCAGGACAGGCTTAATGCAGGTCCTTCTTCTAGAGAGATAACCCGCAGCCCTGAGGACACAAAGCAGGCTTTCGCTTACCTAGCTCTGAGACAGTGCTCATGGTGAGACACAGAGCAGGGTGGAGGAAGCAAAAAGTAAAACACAAAGGCAAAACACCTGAAAAGCCACGAAAAGGTAGCACTTGGTGGGCAAAATGCCAGCCAGAAGGCAGCAGAGAAACCCCAGCAAGCAGTTAAGCTAGCTTTTCAATAGTACAACTAAATAAAGACATGTTCTAGAGAGGTGAAGAGCGTAAGAACTGGAGAATGGTGGTGATGCTGTCATCTATAAGTGGAGGGCGGTGCCTCCACTCAATATCACGCTCATTTGCCTTTACAGGCATTATTAGATGTCTTCAGCCAGGCCACACAAGGGAGTGATGTTCCATAGTACCTTTGTTGTACCGAGTGAATCGACTGAGAGGAAACAATAGGGTCGGAGGAGCTATGTAAAGCTCTCTAAACTCACAGACATTTGTTGTCTCCTCTTCATGTCTGGTTTGATGACGGTGATTTGGTGAGACGAGCAGTTGGATTAGCACACAGAGCCCCTGGGAAAGGTGAGTAGGATCAAACCACTTTTGAAACAGGGGAGGTTTGCTGCATTTTTTTTGTTCAAACGTTTCAGCCAAGAACATTATGCTTATACTAGTGTCTTTTAAAACGCATTGTAAAAATAAAACATTTTAATTCTCAATTTTTAAGGGTGCTGGGATGTAATTTAGGGGCCACAAAGGGGTGAAAACATCCACGTTTACAGTTCACTCCATTATCCAGTCTAATTTTTATTTGTAATTCGCACAAGGTCAAGTTTGCACTACTACTTGGTTTACAGTGTTAATATGTTGATTCTGTGTACCTTGAGGTTAGCATAGCCTTTTACAAGTTTACATTTTTAATAGTTTTTATGTATCAATTCTGTTTGTTTTGTGCTTGTTTTACATCTCTTTTATTAAAGAAGGATAACAAAAAGAGATCTTCGGTGTCATTGTTTAAAGAAAACAACGTTGCTGGTTAGTTATTGGGTACAAAAGTATGCAGAAAATAGTGTAAATATGTTAGTTTCAGAAGTGAGAAACCAAGTAGTGTAATAAATTACGTTAGGAAAAGTAACTAGTAATCTGTAACACGTTACTTTTTGGAGTAACTTCCTCAACACTGCATCTACATCCCTAGGTTTTATTTTGTTAGCTTAAATCAGAGATACAGTTCTGATTAAGGGCTGGAGATGGGCTCCAGCTTGTGTGGATGTGTGCAGTTACCTGGATGTAAACCATTTCACAGGTCTTTCCTTTTTAGGCTTAAACAAAACAAGGCTTTGTCTCTGAACCTGCTAGAATTATGAGTAACAAGCTGTATCCACTGAGGCATCAAAGATAAATGAAAAGCTTTTTTATTTAAAGTTTTCTGGGATTTGAGCTTTCTTATTTTTGATTCCAGTCTAAAGGCCTTAGAGGTGTGGCTCTCTGTTGGTCTACTGGTTAACTATCCTAGACTAGGATTTTGCCCCGGGGGGGAAAATGGCAAGTTCAGCAAGTACATGTATGTCTTTTTATGTCTCTTTGTATCTACATGCTACAAATGTTAATGAAGAGAAATGACCCTCTCAGAGTTAAGCATTCTTTATGAACTATACAAAGACATGTGCAGTTTAAATGTAGCTTGTCAGTTTGAATGATTTTTAAGAGACAATTTTGGTGAAACAGCTCTTACCATTGTGCTGTGTGTGTGTGTGTGTGTGTGTGTGTGTGTGTGTGTGTGTGTGTGTGTGTGTGTGTGTGTGTGTGTGTGTGTGTGTGTGTGTGTTCTTGTACTTACTACCTAAAGAGGAACACCATGAGGTTCTAACCAACAGAGTGAGGACATTTCTAGCTGAGGACATTTTTGTGGTCCTCACTTTTATTAGAAGCTTACCAGTTGGTTTTAGAGGTATAGTATGAATTAAGTTTTATTTAAGTTTAGGGATAGGAATAGATCAGCATTGGTTAGGGTTAGGGTAGAGATCTCGTATCTCTATATTGTCTGAGACCATTGTCAGTCAGTTTGAAAATAAAACATCCATGCAAAACTATCTGCTTTAAGACACCGTTGTTTGAGATCCCTCTGCAACACAAAAACCAACTTCCAGCTGACCAATTTTCATCTTGGTCAGAGGTTGTGGTACATGGCCATAGGAGAGCCCTTGTGGTTGATTCTATCCCCTCACCTGACCTCAGTCTTTCAAACCGCTTCTCCACTTACTGAGAAACAACCAGCTTATACCTCCAGGCCTCCTCCTCCTCTCTCTCAGCCATCTGATGACATCCAGTAGGAGCCTGTAGTCCAGAAGAAGCAACCTCCACAGTCTTTTCCTCCCCAGACCTCAACCTCTAATGCCCAGCGCAAAATACTGAAGGATGCTGTGTGTCGACCGTCCGCTGGACCACCTGCCCTGACTCAGGAGGTGAGCTCCTCCATGGAAAACCCTCCATCTTAAGCTCTCCAGTTTCCCGACACAACAGGAACCCAAACCCAGAATCCTCAGTTACTTCTACACTTCATCCACTGTTTTCACCTACCACTTTGCTGGTAGGTGATTCAATAATAATGAATTTCCGCTTTTTCAAAGTAATGACGAGATGTTTTCCACCATCCACCGTCTATGCTGTCCTGGATATACTTTCTGGCAGGTCCAGCACAACCCAGTTTGGTGCCCTAGGCAAGATGACTCCTTGGCACCCCCATTGCCTATTCTGAATGTAGGAACACGTGGATGCTTCATCAGAAGAGCTTCAAGGTGGTGTTGGTGTGGATGTTTCATCAGAAGCTCCAGCAGCTGTTAGGCTGCATCTAGACACATATAGATAGACATGTTACTGTACAATATAAAAATAGTAGTAAATAAGTGACAAACTTTATTTATAGAGCACATTGCAAGGCAATAGACACAAAGTGATGTACATGACTAAAAAGAAAACCATCAATGTGATACTTTTTCCAAAATGCAAACCATTTTCTACTATGAGATTTAAAAAGTCATTCTGATCAGAAAAATAGAATAGAATAGACTTTATTGATCCAACGGTGAGGAAATTCACTTGTGAAGGCAGCACATGCACATTAGGAGTTATTATGATATGCCAAATTATCAGAACACAAAAGAAGAAAACCTCTGAAAATTTTCTAAAACATTGAAGAGGTTATTATAATGTATTCATGATGCTGTTGCTGTTGCTCTAAGAGTTGGTTGTGTGACTGAATGTTTACAGTCTGCAGACCTGCCAACCTTGTCAAAATGTTTTGAGTATCACATGCGCAGCGTTTTTTGTAGACTTTTGCAACACCGTTGCTTTCCATGCTGCAATGTCCCCATTCACTGGCTGGAAACATCTTGAATAGTCTAAAGTATCATGTATTTTAATATTAAACAGTAACACTCAAAAGTTGCAGTTGCTTACCTTATATAATATGTGTACAATATACAAGCGGATAGCCACAAATTACTTGCATTGACTTATTTCGGTACCTATTGATCAAAAAATTTTATAAGTGTTTTAGTATGTATTTATTAATAATGATTTCATTTGTATGTTGCAACAGGTGGTTCTATTTTCAAGAATGTAATATTAAATTTGCTTAAAGCACACATGCACACACCACCAGGACTAATTTATACATCACCTGCAGCTCCTTAGTGGCTCATGTCCACATCGTAACTGCAGATTAAGCAAAATGCATGGTGAGGTACTAAGATGTTCACAAGCATGGCCACAAATTTTTTTATTTGAAAATTTTCTGTAGCGAAAAATGTACTTATTTATTCTTCCTGTTTTATTTTATTCATTTATTGTTGTTTCTTTTGTACAAAGCTGATATGGTTCCCTTTGTAGTTTCTAATGTGGAAAGGTTAATTCCAACTAATTTTTCCACTTCCTGCATCTTTAACCAGCTCTATTTACAAAATGTTTTATTTCATGGGTGACCCATATAAACTCTTTAAATAAACACAGCCCACTGTTTATAAACATGTAGTAC
Source organism: Nothobranchius furzeri (assembly GCF_043380555.1). Taxonomy (NCBI): domain Eukaryota; kingdom Metazoa; phylum Chordata; class Actinopteri; order Cyprinodontiformes; family Nothobranchiidae; genus Nothobranchius; species Nothobranchius furzeri. The sequence goes on along the minus strand of NC_091747.1, from coordinate 72,451,352 downwards.
TGAATTAACATGTTGCTAACATAATAATCCAAACTCACAATACATAATTGAAGAACGTTGCCTTCTTTGGACTTTCTCTAATAACTTAACTGTTATGGGAATTTGGCGTCATTTTAAATCTGTAAAGCACTTTGAAAAGCACTTTATGAATAAAATCTTTTTCACTGAAACGAAAGGCTTCAGTATTTACCAACTGTCATTTATGGATTTTGCTGTTATTGTAGAATAATCTGGTCCAGGTTTGAAGGGTCTAATGTTGTAGTTAGATGAAACTTGTGTATTTTTTCAACTGTAACAAATCACATAATGGTTTCACAAACAATAAATTATGTTTTAAGGACTCTGCTATTAGTTAAAAAAAATCTAGTTAAGGTCTGAAGAGTTTATGTGTTGCAGATTTTAAGGGTCAGCCAATTCTAATGGTTCTCTTTTGCTTTTTGTAATAATTAAATTTCTTGTTCTCGTTAAAAAAACAAACAAACAAATATTCAAATCAACAATCCATCTCGGAGGTGATCCAGTATCAAAAGTTGATATGCATAAACTGGATGTTTTAATGCACGCAGATCACAGTTCTGTAGTTGTGAGCAGAGCACACCACGGGAGCGAGCTTGTAATGAGTGCGTGCGCTTTTGCTGCTTGCCCGCAGCGGAGCTGTTGGAGAAACGGGTTTCGACAACGGAACCGACCAGAATTCTGACGTAACATCAGTGCATATATGTGCAGGTTTTGATTAGCAGCAGGAGAGGGAGGGGGAGAGGGCAAACACAGTGACTGAGAGCATATTAACTAAACTGCGATAAAGCGTGGCCTCCTCATTAGAAAAAGTGCGGGTGCTAAAACATCCCCCACTGGTGCGACGACTAGGCCGGGCCGCTGACACACACACACACACACACACACACACACACACACACACACACACACACACACACACACACACACACACACACACACACACACACACACACACACACACACACAGCGAGTGGGAACCAGAGGATGCAGCAAGGAGGGGGAGCAAGGCAGAATTGTTTTTCTCTGCTTTTCTAAGTTGATTGGCTTAAACTTCTTCTCCACACTTCTGAGTTGTGTTGTCAGACATGAGTAACAGGCGTGCATTTGCTACAGAACTCATATCTCTGCAGATTTTGGCGTAGTTTAGAGGGGTGAGTTGTATGAGTGTAATTAGATGTCAAATTGCGTACTTGCTATGCAAAGTGCGTACAGGTTGGCAGGTCTGAGTCTGTGAGAGCTGGATCTGCAGCTGTTTAACATCTTTAATAAACCACTGTCTAGAGCTAAATGTCGTTGTGTGTCAGCTTTAGTGGTGTACAAACATTACAAGAGTAAAAATTAGCTCAGTTCGTTCCAAAGCTTCCCCAGGATGCTAACTAATGTCATGAAAACATCATTCCTGTAACGTTTCCATATTTCTGTCCGTGTCCCATTTTTCTCTCTTTTTCCCTCTCTTGGGCGCCTGATCATTGAGGGCGTTTCGACATGTTGAACTAACCGAATCATCAGAAATGACCATTCTCCTCAATGATAGCAGGTAAAAACGGATGAGAGCGCACCAGGTTGGAAAAGTTATGTACTTCAGTAAACTTGGCAAGACACTGACAGATTCGACATTAACTCATTAACTGCCATTGACGACAAAAGTCGTCATTTTGAAGACCAAGACACACCAAAGTCGACTTTTTTTTGCTGATAACTTGTAAAAATGACTGTCCAATAGTGTTGTAGACATGTGTAGTTATTATTTTAGCATTTTGATGCATTTTCTTAACTCAAACGTCAGTCCAGTACGCTATTCAGCTCAAAAGTATAGAACACATTTATTCTGAGTTGTTTTTAGCCAATGGCTGACAAGAATGATGTTACGTAGCTAAGAAAAGTACTACGTAGCAGCTCTGTGGCTGTAGGTTATAAAAGCACCTCAGTCTCAACCAGCCTTGTGGCAGTCGGGGCTCGGTTTAGCTGCAAGTGAGTTATGCTGTAGCATTGGTAGTTTTAAACAGGGGCCCACAGGGGCCTGGACCCCTATAGAACCAACCCTGGCCCCTGTCATGGCTCCTGTGCTGAAGAGATTGGAGTTTTTTTTCCCCGCGCTGCCTCGGAGACGGGAACTAATGCGCTGCAGCGTTTCACACGGAGCCTTTAGAGCGCAGCACACTCTGTGGACAGAACTGTTTACCCGGTGGATTTTTGAATCTCATTCTTTGTTTTTCCCTCTCCTCAGTCCCCTGTCGTTCTGGGTTATGACTGACTAGTCACGCACAACCCCCACATTGACTGGAGGACCAGTCAGGTAGTGGCCTGGAGTCCCATTTTGTTGGTCGCATTGCCTTCTGTCTGCTAACATCTCTGCCCAGGCTCCTGCTCCCAGCTCTCCGGGTCCTCCCGACCTGTCTCTGGTTCCTCCCGAGTACCATGATCTACAAACGGTTTTCAGTAAGGACCGAGCCATTTCTGTGCCATCCCATCATCCTCACGACTGTTGCATCGATCTACTCCAGGGAGCCACCCTACCTTCAGCTCTTTCATGGGAGCCGTTCATTAGTTAGTCGTTTACCTCAAAGAGCCGTTCAAAAGACTGTCTTCTTTGAACAAAGTGAAGCCAACAGAGCGGGGGGAATCAAGAGCAACGTATTCCTGCGGTGTCCGTGAGAGCACACGGTGTGGGTTAGCGTTCCTCTAAAGATATGTATATAAACATGTGTTTCTGTGGTTCCTCCTACGTCCGTCACAGCGGTGGGTGGGGTTTGAGCGGGTGAGTTTGACCGACTTCCGGGGAGGTTTGTTAAGATGAACGGCTCTCTACAGGGACTCGGCTCTCATCATTCACTTTAAAAACCCGTTCAAAAGATTCGATTCGTTCGTGAACGTTACATCACTAGAGTGCTGTAGCTTAGCTATTGTTTATTTAGCATTGAGTCCTAGCATAGCTTCTGGTATTATAATTACTCAGTTTTAGTAGCTTGGCTGTTAGATATAGTAGTTTAGTGTTTTTTCATGTGTGACTCCTTCAACTTGCTGGAGTTTGAACTGGGTTATGCTGGGTTTAAAGAGCGTTTCACAAATTAGTCCAAGCCATTCCAGTAATTAGCTGGATCCCATCGACTGCTGCTTCCCTATAATGAAGATTTTGGGCCCAATCTGAGGTGAGTAAGCTAAATAATTTCTTTTAACAGCTTGTAAAGATCATTCCCTGCCTGTTATTTTGCAGCTACAATTGCTATATTTATAAATGCAAAGTAAGAGAGACGCGGTTCATGTAATTCAGCTAAGATCACTGCCATCAGGCTCTGAGCGAGTGTTATGTGTATGATAATGTTTGTCACAGACGGGTTAGGGTTTTCGTGCCAGTTAATAATGTGAGCGCTGATGCAGGGAAACACAAGCGGGACACTGAGCAGTAGCTCCTCCAGCAGCAGAGCTGACCCGTGTTCTCATTAGAACATGTTCATGTCTGATTCATTACACTGAGTTAGCTCTGATCCTGAGATTAGTGGACTCAGTGGTCTCCTTCAAAAAGCAGCTGAAAACTGACCCACCAGCCTGAGCTGGCTTTTCCATGACCTTCATCACCACCCTCTCATTATTCTGCTTTTTCTACGCATTTTGCCTTTCCTGGGAACCACCAATTTTCCTCTTTCCTATTCATTTTCTGTCTCTCCTTCCTTAAATTTTTTTAATCACAATTTTTATTTTTTGTTATTTTAAACATATGATTTTTATCTTTTTTTTTTTAAATCTTTTTTTAATTTTACACTTTGTTTTTGTGAAGCACCTCGTGATTTTGATCTTGAGAGACGCTATATAAAAGATTGTATTTTTTCTTGAATACAGGCAAGAGGGTAATGTTTGTTTCCGTGGACCAAACCTGGATAAAATAATTCTACACTGATAGTAGAAACTGTCAAACATAATTTGTGAAACATTTATTTCATTTGTGAAAAAATTGTTTTTCTTTTCTTTCACAAATAAAGGAATGAAGTTGTGTTTAAATGTACATAATTGCTACATTTCTTTTGCCTGGCCAATCTCCCTGGGGGCTCAGCACCTTTAAACCTCTGATGCTAGAATCACCCCTGCTGCCATGTACTGGAAGTTTCTCCTTGTTAAAGAGGAGTTTTCTCCTACTACATGCATGCTCAGTATAAGGATTTGCTGTGAAGTCACCGACAGTCAGTGATTCAATGCAATCTGCTGAGTTTCCTTACATTGGAAACATTTAACCCATTTGCATGATGAACTAGACTTTTTCCATCTCTCTCTGTGAAGGATGTATTTGATCCTCTATTGTTTTTGAGTATGAATTCAACATGAAATGAAAGTTTTGACATTTACATTTTATACTAATTTTTATTGCTACAATACTCTGTTGAAATAATTAGAAAAAAGAACCATCAATGTGAATTTCTGCAAATGAAGGCATTTTCATCCAGGGGTGGACTGGCCTATCTGGCCTTCAGGCACTGTCCTGGTGGGCTGCTTGCCCAGCTTGGGCAGACAGGAACCTCCTCCCCCCACTCTCACATTCAGTGGGAAATAGTTTCTGTGATGTAAATATAGTTGGATGCTCCAGTTCATTTCTACCCCACTCAGGGTTGGGCATTACATAAAAAGAGTTAGAAAGTTCTCTTCTGCATTCTTTCTTTCATCGTTTCCTTCTCTTTCTGTATCTCCCTTGGTGGTCTAGATTTTTGACAGATGTTTCATGTTTACCGTTCAGCCATTAGGACAATTACATTATCCATTTTTCTTGCTGTATGGAGCTACTGAATGGGGCTATTGTGCCCGTCCTTTGTACTGTCTCATCTTAAGGCCAATTCAATTATCAGTCTGACCTTGTGCCACAGGATATCGCAAGCATGGTAATAGCTTTTAATGACCATACAGCTACTTGTGTGTGTGTGTGTCCAGTCCAACTCTCATGTTTATCAAAATGGTTTTTATCCACTTTTGAAAGGCCACAGTGGGTAACGTGCTGCATGTGTAAATAACAAACTTGATTTAAAATTAAAAAGCTGGTTATTAATTCACACTGAATTTTTTCCTGCCTATACAATTCAAATAAAAGGGTGTAAATGATTGAACTCCAAAAGTGTTGTTAGTGACTAGAGCTGAAACAACTAATCGATTTAATCGATTATAATCGATTATTAAAATAGTTAACAACTTTTTTAGTCATCGATTAGTTGTTTAATAATCACATTTACCGCATAAAGTCTATTTTTACCACAATCTGACATTGGTTACAAGCTGTTAAATTTGCCACCAGTGTGTGGCAGTAATGAGCCACTGATCTACCAGTGGAGCCGTAGAAGAAGAAATGAGCCAATAAGTGCCCTCGGTTTTCATGACGTATCACGTTACTGACGCTCATCTTGCTGTGAGAGATGGCGGAACAAGAAGAAATACGGAAGAAAAATAGAAGCGACAAAACTGAAGAGAAACCCTGGACAAAAACCTCACGAGTATGGGAGTACTTCACTCTAGATGCCATGAAAAGACGGGTGACCTGCAAAATATGCAAAAACCATCTAGCATGGCACGGAAGCACGGCGTCCCTAAGTGAACACTTGAGACGAAAACATGTGGGGGCTGATGCAGCAGAGGAAAGTCCGGTAAATCCGGTAAGTAACAGAAAATAAACAAGCTAAATATAGTGGTCATTCACTACACGCAGATCAAATTTGGGACTTAGTGTTTTAGCTGAGTTCGTTATAGTGGATGTTAAACACGTTTTTTTGCCGCGTCAGTCTACGGTGTTCTACTTCTGATTGACTAGATGCAATCGTGAATCTCCTCCGTGTTGTGTATCATGCGCGTGCCAAATTTAGCACGTCTGTTTATAAGAATGTTCTCGTTAAGAGAAAAACGGCACAAACCCATAACGATGTTCCTCATTCAAAAAAGGACAACTCCGCGGTGAAAAATATACAGACGAGCTGTGTCCAGGTGAATATAACGCGGCATAGTTGTACGCTTTCAAATTTTAAATACAGGAGAAATTCAGAAAGTAATTTTTTTACTATTAAAAGGCTGTTTTACTGTCTAACGCTGTAAAACGCCTCACAACACATTTTTGTCAAAATAAATGATCACTGTATATTGTTAATTAATTCAAATAATATAATATTGATTTAGTGTTGTAGTGTGTGTGCTGCTTTATTTTATATGTGTACTTATTTCAGTCTATTTGTGTTTCTTAAGCAGAAAAAAACAAGCAACGATGGACAACTACATGGGGAACAAGACACTCACCCCCCAGCAATTCTACATTATTTTTTATGGAATTTACCTCTTATATTTTGATGCCAAAAAATTATTATGGACTGATATTTTGCACTGTTTAGCTCATTTTACACCACTGACTGTGTTCATGTGCAATAAAATAGATTGCAGTCAACTGCACAGTTCTCTTATGTTTTTCTTTTTCTTGACTGAAATGTATTCATCACTCATATAGGTTAAATGGCTAAACAATAACAAACCGATTAATCGAAAAAATAATTGACAGATTAATCGATTATGAAAATAATTGTTAGTTGCAGCCCTATTAGTGACATTATAACAATATAAATATATACATGAATAAATACTAGAGATACTTATGTAATCTGACAATGAAATTGTGAAATAACATTAGTTAACCGAGTACCCAGCATTATGCGAGGGCGCATTTTTAGAATGTTACAAATTAATCTAAATTGATTACGGTTTTATTTTTATTTAAAGCTACAGTATAACGACTAACTGCCACAAAGTTATCTTTGTCAATCTAAGATGGGCTCAAAGGGGTTTAATGAAATCGGTCACAGCGCCCCCTAGATACACTGAAATTTTGATAACTTCTAAAAACAAGGTCACAGTTGCATTAACCTTGCTTTGTGCCATCTAGCAACAGTACTCAGAGGTATGTGATCATTAGTTAAAATGACATTTGTTCCACTCCTTTGAAACAGTTAAATGAATGAGTGATCAACAGGCATCTGCAGCACTTGATTTCCTCCTGAGGAGGCAATGTAAATCAGGTGTGCTGAATCAGACATGGAAAACATACAGGTCAGAGTGCCCGGAGGACCAGGGCTGGAAAACACTGCTCTAAATAACACACACAACATTTGATTCATACCAAACGTAACATAAATGATCTTTGTCAACCTAATAATAGTGCTATGGGCTTTTACTAGAATTAGAAATAGCACCGCTACTTTGATTCAAATTTGAATAACTTCAACAAATAGTCACAACTGCACCCAAATTGTTGTATTTGATCCAGTAAAAATCTACATGGGCTCTAATATTGAAACCACTTTAGCTCAAAATTCAAAAACATGACATGCTTTCAATGACGCATGGATGATCTGATTTGCAGCAAACATATGATCTTTGTTAACCTATGAACAGTCCAATTGTACCGGAGAATCAAAGTACCACAAATCAAGAGCTTTAATTTTTCATTTGAGAGCAGGATTTTATGTACTTTCTCTCAACATTTGTAATGCTTGCACTCAAAGCATGTGCTCTCTTTCAAATATACTCTTTTCTCCCTCAAATCTTTTGTTTCTGCACTCAAATTATAAGCTTCATGCACTGATATTTTCTTTACATGTGCCAACTTTCTCTCTCCACAGATCCAAACTGCTCCCACAAGTCTGTTCCCTGCTGGATTTTTTCTGCTCTCTCCCAAAACTTGGAAGTATAGTGTCCTACCACTCAGTGATTGGGAGAACTGTTTGGAACTGGGCAGTGACAAACTTCTTTAAGGTGTGCTTGTTTTCTACATGTGAGCTTGCCTGTGTGATATCACTGAAAACAGGAAATTATAACAAAGTATTTGGTGTATTTTGTGTATTGTTCTAATGTTTCTGGTCTAAAAATGTTTTGGTTTGTAAATGTTAACATGAATCCAAATTTTGTGAAACATTAAAATTGTGTTTTCTGTGAAAACTGCGCCCCTAGAGGAGCAGCTTTGGAGGAAGGTATAGACTCGTCAGTTTGCCATGTTCCCACCGCATCAGTTATGAAGTGAATAAGTTTTATATTTATTGGAGAAATTTGGTTGCTTTGCAAACTTTCCACAAGAAGGTAAGTAGAACTTTATTTAAAATATCAGTGTGTAAACTAATGCAGCCGCTTCAGGTTTGATTTTATCAAGATATCAGTATTTTTCTTATTTAAACTGAGGATGGGTGGTGGACAGGTGATGAAGCTGACTATAGTTTTTGTTGTCATCTAAAATAATAAATAGTAACAGCTTCGAAACTCTTTATTGTCACATAGACCCAGCCGTGTACAATGGCGCCCCCAAGGACACCCCTAGAAAATTACTGGCCCCCCAGCAAAAGCCAATGTTAATAAATCATATTAATGTTCACTTAAACCATAAATTCATCCTATTTATTCAAGACATAATTGTAAAACTAAATAAAAATAAAACAATGAATGAGTAAAGAAATAATCAGAAATTTAAAAAATACAAATGTTTCTGCTGCTCACTATTTAAAAAAGTTTTTTATCTCCATGGTTTTTTGTGAACACAGCAACAGGTGAATTAAACTAAAAAATACATTTAAAAAATCAGTCAATCAATCAATCAATCACAGCTGTATATATATAGAGCACCTTCCACATCCTTTTTCGGGTGCCCAAGGTGCAAGAACACATTGTAAAAAGACATATAGTCACAAAAAGAAAAGTTAAAACATAGAACTTAAAACGTAGAGCATAAGGCAAAGGGATAAAACAATGAATAAAAGCGCCCTAACAAGGAATAAAACAGCTCTTAAAAACAAGAGCTAAAAATAACATAAAAACAAGCAGACTTCAAACATGTTCTGGAAACGCTAATCAAAAAAAAATGTTTTCTGTCAACTCTTAAAAACCGGCAAAGAGGTAGACAGCCTAACTGCAGGTGGCAGCTGGTTCCACAATGATGGGGCTAGGACCAAGAAAGCCCAGTCCCCACGAGTTTGACACTTAGTGCAAGGGAAAACAAGGAGGCCCTTATCAGAAGAGTGCAGGCAAATGTCTCTTCAGGAGGGGCGTCTCCCTGAAAAAAATTAAACACAAAAACCAGGAGTTAAAAACGTGCCCGATAAAAGACAGGAAGCCAGTGCAAAGGAGGCCAGCACAGGATTGATGTGAACCCACTCGGGGATGATTAAAGTTTTTTTTATTTGAATTTGAATTTGACCCCAGTCAGAAACCTGACGGCGCTGTTCTGTGCTATCTGAAGATGACACAGTGATGACTGACCAAGCCCAGCATGGAAAGAATTGCAATAATCTAATCTAGAGATTACAAATGCATGAAGTACCTGCTCCAGGTGGACTTTCAACAACAGATTTGATTTTTGATAGGTGTCACAGATGGAAAAAACAGGATCTGATCACGGAGTTTATGTGAGCATCAAATTTAAGTCCAGATTCAATTCTCACCCCAAGCTAGTAACAACTGCATTCAAAAAGGGTGAGAGATGACCCAGATCAACTTCGGATCCTGCGCCCTGCTTGCTGTTAGGATGAAAAATAATGAGCTCTGTATTACTCTCATTAACATGCAGATAGTTTGCCGCAAGCCAAGACTTAACCTCTTTGAGACAAGACACGAGACATCAACAAGAGACCATTCCCCTGACGAAACGAGGTGTAAATCTGGCAATCATCTGCATACAGGTGAAACGCAAGGCTGTGTTTGTGGATGATTGAGCCCAGGGGGAGCAGATAAATAGCAAAAAGAAGTGGGCCGAAGATCGAGCCCTGAGGGACCCTCCAGCGAAGATCCTCCCAGGAGGAAGACTCCGGTTTTCAGTTCCGGGTCTCTTCAGGATTGGCCAAATTACTGCAGCTTTCATTGCGGCTGGGACCACTCCTGTGCTCAGGCTGTCATTGATGATCAGACCTATGGGCCAAGACACAAAAAAGCCTACTTTCAAAGACAAAGTGGCAGTATGTACAGTGGAGAGCCAGACTGCTTCTGCCCCGAGACAAGCTTGCACAGCTAAGAATGAGCTACAGTATTAAATGAGCTCAAGTTTGCTGAGGTGGGATGACTGGCCATATAGAAGCCAGAAATAGCAGCTCTAACATCAGAGACTTTACTGACAAAAAAGTTATGAAATTCGAAACGATCGCCAGCAGCAGTGGAAAAGGTAACGCCAGGCTCCTGAAACACCAAGACAGCATTCAACGTTTTATAGAGAATCTTTGAATTGTGAAAGTTTGAGTCAATGATGTTAGCAAAGTAGCCAGCTCTAGCAACACTCACAGCATACTGGTAAGCAGCCAGCGAAGCTCTGAACATCTCTCGGGAGACCTGTAGGCCATCCTTTTTCCAATTTCTCTCACATACATTTTGAAATAAAATTTTAAGTAACTGAAATGTATTTTTCTGAAATGTTTGTATTAGAAAAATTTAAGTTAAACATTTTGGATATGTACCATTTTTTTATTTATTGTTTTTAATAAAAACGAATAAAGGAGCAATGCAATACATCGCCACAGGCTAAACTCTCCCAGAGTTACCACAAAAGACAATTTGGTGTGCCACCCCAAAAATTGCTTTGGTTTTGTCTGGCCACCCCATCAAAATTTTCTGGAGGCGCCCCCTTTTTTTTCTTCTTCTTCTTCCGGCACTTGGAGAGTACAGACGTTTTTTTCCTCCTCTTCTCCCTATCTTATCCCAAGTCTCTTTGTCTGTCTTTGGGTGTACGGCGCTTCTGCATTTTTTCTGGAAACTTGAAAACTGGAAATTATTAAAAATGGACCTGGTCAGTTGGTCTCTCAACGTGACTGACAAAATTTTTTCAACGATCTGGACATTCGTGGTGTTGGTGTCAGGTTTCTTGCTTTTCGGCTTGAGTGGTTACCTGGCTTACCGGAAAATTAATGAGCTGTTGAGGAAAATTGGCTCAATCCCGGAGCTCAGGGATGGATTACACTGCGCTATGAATGTACAAACTCATACAATTGTCGAGATGAGTCGTAAGCTTGGAACTTTGGCTGAGATTCAGACTCTGGCACAGAAGGTGGATTCAATCAAGGAGAAAGTGGACGGATCAGCACGGACTGGGATAGATTAATTACGCCATTATCAGATTTAGAGGGGTTGAGGACCAACGGAACTTTAAGACAGAGAGGAAATGATCTCTGGCTGGCCCCAAAACAAGTTCTAATCTGAATCTGGTGCCCTTGAGCCTGTGAGGCTGAAGTGAATACTCCCCCTCAGAAGAAATGTGGAATGCTGCTGTTGCCATGGCAACTCTGTCTCCCTATCCCTGCCTGGGCGGGACTGCGACCGGTGAAGGCCGTTGAATCGTTTCCAGGAGTCACTGTGCTTTCTAAACCCATCTACCTCCCTCCCCTGTCCAGACTGAGGTGACAAGCGCTGCTCATCGCGGCTGCATGCACTGATGTGTGGAGAGTCGCCAACCCTACCTCCCCACCTAGTGGACACTTATGTTGTGTAATGTCTGAAGTCTGTTGCATTTCTGTCCGAGGTGTTTTTTGCATAACAAAGCTGCCCTCCCTGTGGAGGGTAACTCTGAAGTGCCTTTTTTTCCCTCCACCTGACTCAATCCTCATATAAACCCTCTGATCTCTATTAAGGTAGCGCGACTCGGGTTGCGAATGACCACAGTCACCAATTCTTTTCATGTGTTTATGCCTATGTATGTATGTATGTATGTATGTATGTATGTATGATCTCAGAATTGTGTGCACTGAAACTCTAATTTCCCTCTGGGTTTAATAAAGTATCTTTGAACTGTGTAGCCTATAAACCCAGTTTGTAGTGGTAGCAGAACTTTATGGTGCCTCATGGTGTTAAAATGTTAGCTTAGCCTAGTGGGGGACTCAATAAGCCACCACCATATAGAATGATCACAGTTATTTACGCATAAGCTTTAATGATATTTTTATGACAAGGGGTTTTGTCTTTAACCTGAACCTTCCGTGTTTTAGGTTGAATTTGAACAGGGCAACCGCTTTGAGCAACATTTTACAGGCAAATCTTTAATATTATATTTGTGCAGCGGGAGCTTGAACCGGTCATGAGGAAATACAGGTGAAGATAAAGGACAAACACGTGACCGAAAGCTGCTGATTTGTTGAAAACATGTTGGATGAATATAATATAAGAGTGTCAAAGGTTAGTGACTGGGCAGCACGATGTGCCACGTGAAACTGACAGAATGCGTGATGCGCATGAATGTGTATCCAAGGTGGGGATCTTGTATCCACTGGCAACAACTGATCATATTCCTGTCTGCATAGAGTTAAACTGTGAAACTTTGCTGGCGCTCATCCATCACGAGAAAGCGTCTATACAGAAGTTGATTTGGGCTAAAGTAACAGACAATGGTATTAGGCATTGCAACTTACGATCAGATCGAAGCCTGAGTACTGTTAGCATGCATAAAGAAAATATATACAGTAAAGATGTCATCTGTAAACTTCTGGAACGCAGGCAGAAGCTATGCACTCTGTACCAGAACATTATACTGCTTGGATAAGGATAGTTTCAGTACCAAAAAGGAACAGCAACATCTGAGCTACACATTACACGCGGTGTCCAGAGTAGCTTATAAAGACCGGGTTGCTGCTAGCAAACCAAGGTCTGGGATGATACTTGAGTCAAAGAAGGCTGGTAATGCTAAATTTAAGAATACAGTTTGCTGTGAAGGGTTTTCTGGAGACCTGGAATTCAGCCACACACAGGAGTTAAATATATAAAACAATACTTTATTAAGGGAGTAAGGGTTTGGGCATGAGTTGGGTCCCTGCAGCTAAGTACTGTTTAAGGGGTCAGTGTAGAGGGAAGATGTGGCAGAGGCAGAGACGGGGGGAAACGTTGGTTTGGATTTGAGAGTTCCCAGGATGTTCCTTAGACAAGAAAAAAAACTCCCTCCTCTTGTCTGTGAATATGTCTCTTCTGTGACATGGACAAATGTTATTATCCACAAATTCTCAGCCCATAGGCAGGGTTCAGAAACAGGCAAATGTAATCAACAGAGGCAGAAGCAGGCATATTAACAGGAGGAGCAGACTGGGATCAGAAGCTGTGGTTCAAAACAGGGTCAGAGTCCAGAGGTCAGAAAAGCAGACAAACCCTTTAAGGGCCAGGCAAGAGACAATCCAGGAACGTGACCATGGTACAGGGCTTGGTAGGTCAGAACGATGAATTGCTAGAATGCTGAGACAAACGGCTACAGACAAATCTGGCAGAGAAGCTTCTTCTTCTTCTTCTTGTTGATTAATCACGGGTGGCAACCAACTTGCAGGTGCATTTCCGCCATCTACTGAATGGGAGTGTGAGTCGAAGTGGGGAGTATTCTACTTTAAAAAAAAAAACTAAATTCTAACAAGTAATCCACTGTCCCTTAAAAAGTCTATGACTAACTTATACACCACTAGTCCCCCATTTAACAGAATACCCAACTCAAATTCCTTATATGCTTTAACTTTCAATTTTTTAACCAACAGTTTCCTATTACCCACATATTTCCTACAAGCACATAATACATGATCTACGGTTTCCCTATCAAGTCCACAGTCACACATCCCGGTATTATGCCGTCCAAGAATAAAAAGTGTACTGTTCAAAGCTGTATGTCCCAGTCTCATCCTTGTTATCACTGCTTGATTTCTGTTACTCATTTGAATGACTTCCATTCTTCCAACCTTTCCCTTTAATTTGTATAAATGTCTTCCTTTCACATCCCTTAACCATTGTTCTTGCCATTCATCCAGAATCTGCTGTCTAATAACTGATTTCACCTCCGCAACACTGTATGGAACCTCCATCACAGTATCCAGTTTTGTTGCCTGCTTTGCATAATTGGCAGAGAAGCAGCGATCACTGAGGATTTAAATAGAGGAAAGAACAGGTGTGCTCCATGAAGTAATCAGGCAGAACTCAGGTGAACTAAATGATGCTGATTAGTGCAGGAAGGGCAACCAACATGACAGGCAGGATATGAGGAACATGAATCATTGCAGTTTGCTACATTAAAAGGAATGAGCAAACAATACAGGCAAAGTCCCTGGCAAATAAACTTCAGAACATTAACACCTCTGAGTTCTGGAAGCTCACCAGCAACAGTAGATCATTGCTACCAGCAAACATTGGTGGGGTATCTGGAGATGAGAATATTGCAAATCCATGGAGGAAACACTATAGCAGGATTTTTAACTGTATAAATAGTGAAAAGTTCAACGTAGACAATATTGATTACAATTTTGGTATGATTGTCCGAGCTAATGAGGTACGCCTTGCTGTTGAGAAAATGTCATCAAAGCATGTGGCCTAGACCAATTATCAGCAGAGCACATGAAGTATGCTAGTGGGAGAGTTCATGTATTACTTTCATTATGCTTTACTGGTTGTTTGAAGCATGGCATCTTACCTGATCACATGTTGTCAGCTATTTTAGTCCCTGTACTAAAAAAAAAACAGAAAAAAACATCCTGTATTGACAACTACAGGACGGTTGCCCTGGCTAACGTGTTGTCCAAAGTGTTTGATCATATTCTGCTGGAAAGACTCAATGATTTTATACCAACAACAGATAATCAGTTTGGTTTTAAAAGTGAGCTTAGTACTGATCTTTGTATATACTCCCTCAAGGAAACTGTAAATGAGAGCCAGAATACATTTTTTTAATGTGTTTTTTAGACGCCTCTAAAGCCTTTGACCAAGTCAACCACACTAAAATCTATCAAACTACAGAGGAGAGGGGTCCCTGCGTACTTAATCAGGATACTACATTTCTGGTATTCACACCAATCGATGCAGGTTAGGTGGGAAAAGGAAGTCACTGAACCTCTGACTGCATTGAATGGAGTCAGACGAGGTGGAATTCTGTCTCCAGTTCTCTTTAACCTCTACCGTGATGATTTGTCTACTGCACTGACTAACTGCAAGACTGGATGATAAGTGGGTGAGCTGCTTGTAAAGCAGTGGCACTGGAGTTAAGTGCCTACCCCGTAATCGGAAGGTTGCAGGTTCAAGCCCCACTCAGTCTATCGCTGTCGTTGTGTCCTTGGGCAAGACGCTTAACCCACGCTGCCTGCTGGTGGTAGTCGGAGGGACCGGTGGCTAAAGTGAAAGCTAAAGTGAAAATATTCTACGTTTCTCAAATACCTAAATGCTTCTAATAAAACAGATTAGTGTGCAGTGAGCAGCCATTTTGTGTTGGATCCCTTAGAAGCTGATCAGCGTCTCCGTGCGGTGGACCTGTATGCCTGAAACAGAAATATTTTCAATTCAATTCAGTTCAAGTTTATTTATATAGCACCAAATCACGAAAAGAGCCGTATCAAGGCACTTCACATAATAAACATTCCAATACAGGTCAGTTCATTAAGTCAATCAGAAAAAGTTTCCTATATAAGGAACCCAGCAAATTGCATTGAGTCACTGACTAGTGTCAGTGACTTTACAGCAATCCTCATACTAAGCAAGCATTTGGCAACAGTGGAGAGGAAAACTCCCTTTTAACTGGAAGAAACCTCCAGAGGATCCTGGCTCAGTATAAGCAGCCATCTGCCATGACTTACTGGGGATCAAGAAGACAGAGCAGACACAGACACACACACACAAACACACACACACATATACCAAGCAATAAGTCTATGGTTACATTGTGACTTCTTAGTAAATATTCTATTTGGTGAGAGATAACTATTGCCGTCGTCTTCCTCCGCTTATCTGGCACCGGATCGCGGGGCAGCATCCCCACTAGGGAGCTCCAGACTGTCCTCTCCACAGCCACCTCCACCAATTCCTCCGGCAGGACCCCAAGGCGTTCCCGGACCAGATTGGAGATGTAACCTCTCCAATGTGTCCTGGGTCAACCCGGGGGTCTCCTGCCGGCAGGACATGCCTGAAACACCTCCCCAGGGAGGCGTCCAGGAGGCATCCTGACCAAACAACCTCAACTGACTCCTTTCAATCCGGAGGAGCAGCAGTTCTACTCCGAGTCCCTCCCGAATGTCTGAGCTCCTCACCCTATCTCTAAGGCTGAGCCCGGCCACCCTACGGAGGAAACTCATTTCGACCGCTTGTATTCGCAATCTTGTTCTTTCGGTCATTACCCAAAGTTCATGACCATAGGTGAGGATTGGGACGTAGATCGACCAGTAAATCGAGAGCCTGGCTTTCTGGCTCAGCTCCCTTTTCACCATGATGGATCGGCTTACCATCCGCATCACTGCAGATGCAGAACCAATCCGCCTGTCGATCTCCCAATCCCTCCTACCTTCACTCGTGAACAAGAACCCGAGATACTTAAACTCCTCCACTTGAGGTAGGACCTCTCTCCCGACCCGGAGTTGGCAAGCCACCCTTTCCCGGTCGAGAACCATGGTCTCAGATTTGGAGGTGCTGATCCTCATCCCAGCCACTTCACACTCGGCTGTGGACCTACCCAGCAAGAGCTGAAGGTCAGAGCTGGATGAAGCTAGGAGGACCACATCATCCGCAAAAACCAAAGACGAGATTCTCCTGCCACCAAACTTGACACACTCAACACCACGGCTGTGCCTAGAAATTCTGTCCATAAAATTTATGAACAGAACCGGTGACAAAGGGCAGCCCTGGCAGAGTCCAATCCTCACCGGGAACAGGTCCGACTTACTACCGGCTATGCGGACCAAACTCACACTCCTCTGGTACAGGGACTGAATGGCCCTTAACAAAAGGCCACCTACCCCATGTTCCTGGAGCGTCCCCCACAGGGTGCCCCTGGGGACACAATCATAAGCCTTCTCCAAATCCAAAAAACACATGTGGATTGGTTGGGCAAATTCCCATGCCCCCTACATCACCCTTGCAAGGGTATAGAGCTGGTCCACAGTTCCACGGCCAGGACAAAAACCACATTGCTCCTCCTCAATCTGAGATTCAACTATCGATCGGACCCTCCTCTCCTGTACCTTGGAGTAGACCTTTCCAGGGAGGCTGAGGAATGTGATCCCCCTATAGTTGGAACACACCCTCCAGTCACCCTTCTTAAAGATGGGGACCACCCACAGGAACTGCCCCCGGTGACCACGCAATGTTGCAGAGACATGTCAACCACAACATCCCTACCACATCCATAGCCTTAAGATACCCAGGATGAATCTCAACCACCCCCGGGGCTCCGCCGCTGTGTAGTTGTTTGACTACATCAGCAACTTCTGCCCCAAAGATTGGACAGTCCATCCCCAGGTCTCCCGGCTCTGGCTCCTCCTCGGAATGTGCGTAGGTGGGATTGAGGAGCTCCTCAAAATATTCCGTCCACCGCCTGACTATAGCCCCAGTTGACGTCAGCAGCTCCCCATCCCCACTGAAAATAGTGTAAGCGAGTTGCTGCCTTCCTCTCCTGAGGCGCCGGACAGTTTGCCAGAACCTCTTTGGAGCCGATCGATAGTCTTTCTCCATGGCCTCACCAAACTCCTCCCACACCCGAGATTTTGCCTTGGCAGCTGCCACTGCTGCAGCCCCCTTGGCTATCCGGTACCCGCTGCTGCCTCCGGAGACCCACAGACCAGCCACGCCCTGTAGGCCTCCTTCTTCAGCCTGACTGCTCCACCATGACTGGCACCGGCCACCTTGCGACCACAGGTAGCAACAGCCGCCTCAACAATCACAGAGTGGAACAAGGCCCACTCGTAGTCGATGTCCCCCACTGCTCTTGGGACGCGGTCAAGGCTCTGCCGGAGGTGGGAGTTGAAGACCGTCTTGACAGGTTCTTCTGCCAAGTGTTCCCAGCAGACCTTCACTATGCGTTTGGGTCTCCCAGGTCTACGCGGCATCTTCCCCTGCCATCTGATCCAACTCACCACCAGGTGGTGATCAGTTGACAGCTCAGTTCCTCTCTTCACTCGGGTGTCCAAAACATATGGCCGCAGGTCAGATGATACGACTACAAAGTCTATGATCGACCTGCGACCTAGGCTGCCCTGGTACCAAGTGTACCGATGGGCATCCTTATGTTCGAACATGGTGTTTGTTATGGCCAAACTACGGCTTGCACAGAAGTCCAATAACGAAACACCACTCGAGTTCAGATCAGGCGGGCCGTTCCTCCCAATCACACCCCTCCAGGTCATGCTGTCATTGCCCACATGAGCATTGAAGTCCTTCAGCAGGACAATGGAGTCCCCTGATAGAGCACTATCTAGCACTCGTCCCAGGGACTCCAAAAAGGGTGCGTAATCTGAACTGATATTTGGCGCATAAGCACAAACAACAGTCAGGACCCGTTCCCCGACTCGAAGGCGCAGGGAAGCTCCCCTCTCATCCCACAGGGTAAACCCCAACACACAGGCAGAGAGTCTTGGGGCTAACAAAAAGCTAACCCCAGCCCTCCGCCTCTCACCCGGAGCAACTACAGCAAAGGAGAGTGTCCAACCCCTCTCAAGGACTTGGGTTCCAGAGCCAATGCTATGTGTCAAGGTGAGTCTGATTATATCTAGCTGGTACCGCTCAACCTTTGCCACAAGCTCCTGCTCCTTCCCCGCCAGCGAGGTGACGTTCCATGTCCCAATAACCAGTTACCTTGTCCGGGGATCGGACCGCCAAGGCTCCCGCCTCGGTCTGCCACCCGATCCACACTGCACCGGACCCTTCATGTTCCTCCTGCGGGTGGTGGGTCCACAGTTGGATGAGCCCATGTATCCGGTTCGGGCTGGGCCCGGCCGGGCCCCATGGGAGAAAGCCCGGCCACCAGGCGCTTGCTCACGGGCCCCAACCCCAGGTCTGGCTCCAGGTTGGGACCCCGGTAACCCTCCGGGCAGGGTACTCCGACTCTTTGTTTTCACTTCCATGAAAGATCTTCTGAATATGAATAGAAAATATTCTATTTGGTGAGAGATAAACTTTATTGTATTTGTCCTAGTAAATCTATAATTAAATGGGTAAACTAGTAGTAGCACATTCAATTTCAACTACAATGTTTATATCAGGTGAGGGAGAATGATTAAATGGTTAGCAACAGTGTTCAAGATGATGGCCCCCTTCATGAGGCCACCACGGCTCAGCAGAATATCATTGTAGCTTCTTCTGGGGAGAAAAACACTTAAGTTAACAGGTGAAATTGCAGGAAATATTACAGGTAAAGAGCAAATTGTAGAAAAAAGTAGTAGAGTGTGCAACGTGGTCAGTAAGTCCTCCAGCAGTCTAAGCCTATAGCAGCATAACTACAGAGATAACTATGTATAACCTAGCCTTTTAGATGGAGAAATGTTGGAGGCAGGGCAAGGGAGAGCCATCTTTACTGACTGTACACTCCACCTCCCTCTACTCCTCCACTTGTCCAGATCTGGGCTAACATCAGATTTTAACCATAGGCCCTATCAAATAAAAATGTTTTAAGCCTAGTCTTAAAAGTAGACAAGGTGTCTGCCTCACGGACTAAAGCTGGGAGCTGGTTCCACAAGAGAGGAGCCTGATAACTAAAAGATTGGCCTCCTATCCTATTTTTTTATATTCTGAGAACCACCAGTAAACCTGCAGTCGGAGAGTGAAGTGCTCGGTTAGGAACGTATGGAACAATCAGGTCACTGATGTATGATGGAGCTTGATTATTAAGAGCTTTATATGTGAGAAGGAGGATCTTAAAATCTATTCTGAATTTAACAGGCAGCCAATGTAGGGAAGCTAAGACAGGAGAGATATGATCTCTCTTTTTAATTCTCATCAGAACTCTAACTGCAGTTTTTTGGACAAGCTGAAGACTTTTAACTACATTCTGTGGACTTCCAGAGAGTAATGAATTACAGTAATCCAGTCTTGATGTAATAAATGCATGAACTAGTTTTTCAGCATCACTCCTGGAAAGGATGCTTCTAATCTTAACAATATTCCGAAGGTGGAAAAAGGAAATCCTACAAACCTGTTTAACGTGGGATTTGAATGACATGTCCTGGTCAAAGATAACACCAAGGTTCCTTACTTTGTTCTCTGAGACTAATTTAATGCCGTTCAGGTCAGGTGATTGACTAAGCAATTTCCTTTTCCGAATTTCAGGTCCAAAGATGAAAACTTCAGTCTTGTCTTGATTTAAAAGATAAAAAGTTTTAAGTCATCCAATTTTTTATGTCTTCAACACAAGCCTGTAATCTAACTGGATAAATATAACTGAGGCCTAGTCCACACGTAGCCGGGTTTTTTAAAAAACGAATATCCTCCCCTCCAAAAACTTGCATCCACACCACCGCGTTTTAAAAAAACTCTGTCCACACGTACCCGGATAAATACGTTGTTAAGGACATGCCAGACCTGTAGGCGGCAGTACGTCCCCTGTTCTTAACCTCGTCCTTCGTTTGTGGTCTTCCGCAAGGAGCAGTAATTCCGCTTGCAAAAAAAAAACAAGCAAAAAGCGCTTGGACAATTGATAAAGCGAGCGCAGCTCTGAGGGCATCCATGCTGTCGGCTAGTGTAAACACAGGTCGCACACGTGATGTGAGCATTTTTTTGTCGCGGAAAGTGACGTTGCAGACCTTAAAACTCCGGTTTTGTCTGTCCACACGCAGACACCCAAAACGGAGAAAACGCAGATCTTCACTTTGGCCGGAGTTTTTAAAAAGATCAGTTTTCGTGTGAAAAAACTCCGTTTTCGTGTGGATGACAGGCCAAAACGTAGAAAAATATCTACGTTTTGGCAGATCCCCGGCTACGTGTGGACAGGGCCTGAGTATCTTGGCCAACCAGAATTTAACATGTTGAGGTGTTAACAAACAAACCTCAGAACATCACGCCTTCTTTCGGATAGAAAGTGCTCTAATTTGTGGATAAGACGATATACATGTGTCTGCAATTACTTTAACCTGAATTTATATCTTCTGAACATTCTGTATGAGTGTAGATAATGATTCACTTGTTAAACCAAACATTACTGATCATAACATCAATATGTTTTATTGTACTATTAAAATTCATTTAAACTTCATTGAATTAGGCACATGTTAATCAAACACTAATATTATTATTCATATAACATGTGTTCATTCAACCATATGTTTACTTACTGATTATTTAACTTATGAGTTGTAAAAGTTCATCTTTTGTCCTGTGAAGCAAGCGGATAGATAAAGCCACAGCTTGGCAGAGAGGAACCTTGAGGAAGGAACATGATGTTGACAATCTGAGCGTAAACACGCAGAGTAGGATTTGTCTTGCTGCTTGGAATATTAAGGAGCACACAGGGTCAGAATTGTGTCTCTATCTGACCGGATACTGAAAGACCAATATAGATGAAAACTGGCCATTTCTGGAGGCTACAATTGTATCTGAAATGCTTTGTGTTTTGGACCTTTTTGTTCTTTTACTCTAATACGTGTTCATTTGTGCTCTTCTAGTAATAAATAAAAGTATTTATAACTCGGTTTGTAGTTTTTAATGTAGCTAATAAGTAAATTTTAATGGGGGGATAAAATAATTTAAACTTGCTGTGGATCAATTATGCTGCCACAGCTTCATCTAGTGGACAACTTTAGTTTCTTATCGTCCATTTATCTTTAGTGGGACGAGCTTGCCCCCGCGACCTGACTCGCTTCTCCATATAGACGCCTCCACACGTGACCTCAGCACCATCACTCCCAGCCTCTAGATAAAGGGCAAGAAGCTGGCACCTCCCCGTTGACCACGTCGTGTTTAGCTGTTAGTTGTCAATAAACAGAGATAAATAAAACCCATCAGCAAGGTTAACACACGGAGCTGTAGGCTGCACAAGTAAATGAAAGAGAGACGATAAAAGTAAAATTTTACAGGTTTCCAGCTGCTGAAATACACAGAAGGCAAAGTCTAAAATAAAAAAGTAAAATATCTGCTCCACATGTTCAGACACAAACAGGCAGTGTTGGGAGTAACATGGTACAAAATAATGAATTACTGTAATGCATTGCTTTTGCTGTAATGTGGTAATGTAAGGCATTACAGGGAAAGAAAATGGTAATATTTACTCGGTACGATTGTCAGTAATGCGGTAATTACAATGGATTTTTAAACCCAGAATCAAGATGTGGGTTTCCTAAAAATTCAAATTGCGGGAAGCCTGAAAAAAGATCCAGTATCCACATATATGACGTCATTTATGGACTCAGCTTTGCGGGCATTCTATGAGCAGAGAGGACGCAGCGGTGATGGCTCAAATACTCCAGCTGCGTCCTGCGGTTATATTCACAAAATCGCTCCACCAAAACAAAGTAATTCGTTTGCGATCGATTATATCAGCTCATATTCTCTGGTACTTCATGTACTTTTCAGCTGAGTTCATTATCTGTGCCCCGGAGATTTCAAGTCATTGCTGCTGGAGTGCAGGGCATATTAAGCTGTTTTTTTTAGCCTTCGGTAGATCCCTTTGGCTGATTAGTTAGAAAGTAGGAAATCTAGAAAACAGTTTTTGTGGAAGACGGATAAAGCATGCAGCATGCAGGAAGGTTAGAGAGAGAAAGGGCAGAAAATTATTCAAGTAAAATCAAGTAAAAAAGTAGGTAGATTTGTCCCCAATACACATTTTTACCAGTGAAAAGCAATAATATATAAGCATTTAATATTTATACATGTGATATAATCAGATCACCCCAGAAGTCAGTCCCACATCCAGGGCCGTATCAAGGCATTTGAGGACCAAGGCAAATATAGGCTTGGAGCCCCCACCCCTGCTCAGATGGCCCTATAAGATGGCAGCATGCTGAGAGTACAGATTTTTGTTGCTTTTATTTAATAAACAATCATTTTAAAGCACTGTTATTATATTTGACTGTGTTTAACAGCAACCCTAGCTTAGACACCACATCACCTTCCACATATATGTCATGAGCTCACTGAGCGTCAGATTACCAGATTCATAGTGAAGTTGTTTTGGTGAAAGTAACTTAAAGTAATGCAAAAGTAGTGTAATGCCTTACATTTTAAAATCAGTAATATTGTAATGTAATGAATTACTTGAAAATGAGGGTAACAAGTAATAAATAATGCATTACAGTTTTGAAGTAACTTGCCCAACACTGCAAACAGGTTATGGTCATCTAATGACTAATGTGCTTTTTTATATAATTATGTGTGACCGCAGGAACGAGGAGCAGAACTGAGCTACTGACCAGTTCTGAGACAAAAACGTGTGAAAATGAAACCCCCGGTGTGGTGTGTAGTTCTGTGTGACCCGCGGTCTTGTTACAATAATTACATAAAATGTGTTGTAATTACCAGCCTTCAATGTCGTTTGTTTCATGATTTTGTTTACGTTAGTCATCAGAATAAACAAAGTATCTGTTCGTCTTTAAAGACGAGTGATGTCACAGCGATCCTTCTGCACCAACCCACAACATGTAGAACACCTTTAATGTCCAGGTGATGGTTCTGAGGAGGACTGTCGTCTCACCGTTCATTAGCCCTACTTCAAACGTACCTGGAAGCTCTGTGCTAAACACCGTTAGCTTTCAGATGTTTATTCTTTAGATCATCTAACACATCTTTGTGCAGATGAACAAAGTAGTAATATCTAAGTGCCTAGGTTTTATTTTGTTAGCTTAAATCACAGAAATACAGCTCTGGATAATGGTCGGAGATGGGCTTCTTGCCCTCCAGCTTGTGTGGAAGTGAGCAGTTACCAGGATGTAAACAATAACTTTCAACGTGATATTAATTTGAGGCCATATTGCTCAGTTCTAATTATAGTCCATTAGAGTGGTATCCTTGCCTGACCCAGTCGTTCCTCAGTGAGGTCTCCACCTGCTCCCCTGCAGAGCCCCGTGACCTCCACCGTCTTGTCCAGAGAAGCAGCAGTCAGGTCCTTCAGCGACAGCCGTCCCTCCTGTTTAATAAAAAAACACAACCAGGGAGGATCAGGCCAAGATCTGCAGCACGAAGGAGATTCTTCAGGAAGCTGGATCGTCACCGTGTAGATGAGGGTTTTAATCGTGAGCTCTGCTTGCTCCAGAAAGAGCTGCTGACGGGTCGTGTAGCAAACCGATCCAGCTTTGTTACTCACTATGTGGTGTTCCACATGTCTAGATGTCAGACGTGCACTCCTTGTGGCTCTGAGAATCAAACGGTATAAAATTAAATAAACACTGTTTTTGTGTGATTTAAACAGAATAAAACGTTACCATTTACCACGTATACACAGGAAGGTCTGGCACCCCTCTCTGTCTGGCAGTTGAACAACTCCACACCCAGCTTTACTAAATTTTCCTCCAAGAGGCTCTCACAGCTGGACCTCACCCGGGAAACCACCGGAAAAGAACTGCAACCTGGAGAGAGAAGACTGACGCATAAATTAACTGAACTTGAATTTATAAAACAAAAATATTAAAGAACACAACCCGCCCCTTTCACCTTGTAATGACAGATGTCATGAGCTGCAGCTGCTCTGCTTCAGACAGAAGCTTCTCGTTTGCCATCATCACCTCAAACTAAGCATCCTTAGGTGAGAGATGAGCAACAGGAGAAGGTGGAGGAGAAGGAGGAGGTGCTGCAGGGGAAGGTTGTGGGTTTCTCAGCTACTCAAACATCCCACTGGCCAGAGGACAAGCCAGCATGCAGACAGTGAGCTCTTTCTGGTGACTCCACTGTTCTCCTGTGGGACTTCAATGCTCATGTGGGCAACGGCAATGAGACCTGGAGTGGTGTGGTTGGGAGGAACGGCCCCTTTCATCTGAATCCAAGTATTGTTTTGTTATTGGGCTTCTGTGCTTGTCACTTTAAGTGTTAGTTGCAGAGTTCTCCAGTGTTATCTTATGGTTTGACATTATATATTTGTGTTTCACTGACCTGTTCTTTAGTTATCCTTCAAGTTCTGTTGGTGTCAATATTTGGTGGTATTTGTTCATCATCACGATAGAGAAGGGGGTGCATGAGAATGACCTGCCTGACATCAGATTGTTAACTCCAAGTTTGTGATTGCAAGAGTTGTTAATGAGCTGCTCCTCATTGTCAAGCCAGGTTTGACACTTGAGGTATGCAATAAAGCTTTTCTCTCTAGTGACTCATTTCCTGTGGCGTCACAATATCTTTAGAGTTCATCTGCAAAGTATTCTTCAGGCTGCTCCGTGTCTGCCGCTAAATATTGTCAAGTCTCTTTGTTTGTTTGACGGAGCAGTGGCAGTGCTGTTGAAGATTTTAAAGGAAGCGGCGTCCTGACCAGTCACAAGCTTGCATTCTCCATCTCATTGGACGAATGTTTAGAAAAGCGGGCTCAACTCCATCCGTTCTTGTAAGCATTTTGGAGAGCCCTCGCAATCACGGATAATAGTATTGCATGTCTCTGTACCGAACCATACGCAAAACTAGGCTTAAGGATCTGGGGTCTCATTCGTCAAACATTGCGTAGAATATTTACTAAAACCGTACTTTAGCTCAGCAAAAGGAACGTACTTACGCCAAGTACGTTTGTGACCTACAAAACATGGAGAACGCACAACGCAATCTCTGCTTTATAAATCACAAACTATCAGGAAATGTGCTCAGCTGTTTCTGGATCACATCCCGCCCTCAACAGGCCCACTTTCTGCCATAAATGACAAATACTATAGTACCTTGTGGATCTCATGTATACAGTGATCCCTCGCTACTTCGCGGTTCGTTTATCGCGGATTCACGACTTCGCAGATTTTATTTTGGAGCCTTATTCAAGGGAAATTCGCCGATTCGCGGTATTTTTCTATGCGAAATATCAAGAAATTCCTGGTTTGTTTTTCATCAATTTCATCATAAAATGCACTTTTTGCAATAAAACTATAAAAAACCAAGTAAAAAAATTTTTTTCTTGAGTTTTACCCACAAAAGGAGAATGTGATCATACTATAATTCAATATAGTACTGTTTGTCAGACTGGTCGGCTGGATTCGGGAGTTGAACTTGTAGGGAGCGCGTGGTTTCACAGACACGGAAGTGATAGCGTCGGTGAAACGCCGGCTCACGATTAATCTAGGAAACCCCCAAGCGTTCGAGCGTCAACGAAGTGACACGGAAATGCCGGGCTTTCCAGAAGTAAGTAAGATAACTTACAATGAGCTGATAGTTCGTTGGATTGATCGGTAAGTTGGAAACTCTGATCATGAATCTGAAGAAACAATGACTGAGTGGTGAGCTGGAAAGGCGACTTCCGTTTATAGCCGCGGTTTGTGACGTAGGTGCGACGTGGAGGGAATCCCCGCGAGGGGCATACTGGGAGTCCCTATTTCGCAGATTTTCACCTATCGCGGCCAGGTCTGGAACGCATCTACCGCGATAAATGAGGGATCACTGCATACATAAGCGAGCTCGTTGCAGTGTTTCACCATTAATGATGGCGACCGCAGATCAAGGAAGCGCAATTTCACCAGAGCAGAAATTGAGGTACTTGTGGGTGAGGTGGAGAAATGAAATGAAGTGCTTTTGCAAAACAAATAAGAGAAAATCCACGGAGTGGCACAGCGTTGCTGAAGCCGTCAATGCTGTGAGTTCTTCAGAGAGATGTGTGGCAGACATAAAAAAATGGTGAAGGTGGAGGCAAAATAAAAGATGTTTTGTCACCACCAGAGTGTGTCTGCCACTGGCTGAGGTCCTGGCACCGCTGATCCCCCACCGCTCATCGTTAGGATCTCAGCAGTACTTGGACCAGCAAGTGTGCGTGGCATCGTGCCGGAGAAGGGGGGAGACACTGACCATGCAGAGGAGACTAGTAACTGCACTTTTTGTCACTTCCTGTTTTGCTTCACATCCAGACCCTAGCTATGGGGGCTTGGCGTGTACGCACACAGGTGCTCACATGGTGCTCTCATAGGTATGGACTTGGACATTTTGGTTGGCACTAAATGCACTGTGATTTATTATTGTGTGTAAAACAATGTTGACTTAATATTTCCTCATTACGTTGACGTAGTGATAGCTTGCTCTTGTTGTATTGTTGCGTGTCCCTTTTTTTTTTTGTTTGTTTTTCTCTTTCCGCAGGTCTAGAAGCAAACTCTTGTTCATCATTGATTGTTTATTTTGGTGGACCCCCCCCCCCCTCCCCCCCTCCCCTTTGTCTCTTCCTTTCTCTTTCACCCCTGTCTCTGTGTCTGGTCGGAATTATAAAGCATCCAAAAGAAACGACAATAAAGTTTTAAGCATAAGGCATTATGACATTAAAGCAGAAGCGTTGATGCTCTACCTGAGAGTAAATCTGTAAGGCTTCTCACCAACATTCAGACATCAAATCTGTTTACTTCACAGCCAGACAGGACACGAGAAAAATAAAAAAAATGAAATGAAAGTCCAGATCACTAAGTTAAAGGGTAGTTTATTGTTTTCACATCACTGTTTTCATCACGAAAGATGCAATATTTTTAAACACATTTTTACACAAAACACAAGGTCTGACTGGGTGTGGGTGTCCACTTGCCAGTAAATCACAATGACATTTATATAAAAAATGATATTTATATTAAAAAAACATTTAAATTAAATGTGGGCTCACAACTAAACAAACTTGAGACTTCACCTCCGGGGGGAGGGGGGTGTTGTAATCACTGTTTGAGTTCCAGGGCCCACACATGCTGAGGCCACCCCGTTCGGCCCTTACTCTTTTTATCACCTGTTGTTGGGGGGGAAGTGGATGAGGATATAGCTGATTTTGGGACTTCCTCCTGCAAACAATCAAGATATTATTATTATTATTGTTGTTGTTGTTGTTGTTTTATTGACTAATGTTTTAGGAGGATAGTAAAGTCAGCTGTAGTCAAGTCAGGTTTAATTATAAATCACTTATAAAACAGCATGGCTGCTGACTGCACAGTCAAAAAGCATAAAATACCAGATATAAAATTCCAACTGTAAAAAGGCAGTCAAAACACTTGCAAAACAGTATTTGTGAAGTACAAGAAGAGAATTTAAAAAAAGAAAAGAAGTACACAGAATAAAACAATAAACATAATCCCAGATGTCTAACAAAGAGATCAAAAGAAGGCAAAACTAGGACGCCTGATAGCAAACAGCCTCCAAAAGCTAGATAAAACAATTTGTCTTAAGACGGAACTTAAAAAGTTGGAGTGAAGTGGATTGTCTCACCACTAGGTCATTCCAAAGTTTTGGGCCAGCATAAGAAAAAGCGTGTTCACTGTTCACCTTGTAACATGCCTTTGAGACAGTAGGTGGTAGCTGATCTGTGTACAGGATGTGATAAGCTCTGGGTGCTAAGAGAGTGCCAGGTTATGGATGGATTTAAAAAGAAAGAGGATGATTTTGAACGTTATCTGAAAGAGCACTGAGAGCCAATGTAGGTCAGCTAAAATGGGTGTAATGTGAGAACGCCTGTTTATATTAGTGAGAAATCTAGGATAAAACAACTTTAGATTAACCAACTTATTTTCAAGTGAGTCCTCCTACCTTACAATGAATAAAGAGCAAGATGTATGTCAATAAGCAAAAAAAGGCAAGTCCAAAAACATGAAGCACAGACAGCAAACCCAAAAACCAAGACAAAAAATAAATATAAAACATGTAATATGATGATGATGATGATGATGATTTACACAAAACACAAACACAAGGTCTGACTGGGTGTGGGTGTCCACTTGCCAGTAAATCACAATGACTTTTATATAAAAAATGATATTTATATTAAAAAAAAACATTTAAATTAAACGTGGGCTCACAACTAAACAAACTTGAGACTTCACCTCCGGGGGGAGGGGGGTGTTGTAATCACTGTTTGAGTGACAAGACAATTTATTATTACCGTGGTAGAGGGGTTTGAGTGTCTTAAAGATCCTAGGAGCTAAGTTGTCCGAGGCTTTCTGCCTCTGGTAGGGTCACCCATGGCAAACAGGTCCTCGGTGAGGGATCAGACAAAGAGCAGCCCGAAGACCTCTTATGATGAATTATATAAATGGAAACCGTGTTTCCTTGCCCGGACGTGGGTCACCGGGCCCCCCTCTGGAGCCAGGCCTGGAGGTGGGGCATGCTGGCGAGCACCTGGTGGCCGGGCTTTCACCCATGGAACCCGGCCGGGCACAGCCCGAAGAGGAAACGTGGGTCCCCTTTCCCATGGGCTCACCACTCGTGGGAGGGGCCAAAGGGGTCGGGTGCAGTGTGTGACGGGTGGTGGTCAAGGGCGTGGACCTTGGCAGTCTGATCCTCGGCTACAGAAGCTGGCTCTTGGCACATGGAATGTCACCTCTCTGGTGTGGAAGAAGCTTGAGTTGGTGTGTGAGGTTGAGAGGTTCCAACTAGATGTAGTCGGACTCACCTCAACACATGGCTCTGGCTCTGGAACCAGTTCCCTTGAGAGGGGTTGGACTCTCTACCACTCTGGAGTGGCTCCCACTGAGAGGCGCCAAGCAGGGGTGGGCATACTAGTTGCCCCACATCTTGGTGCCTGTACGTTGGGGTTTACCCCAGTGAATGAGAGGGTAGCCTCCCTCCGCCTACGTGTGGGGGGACGGGTTCTGACTGTGGTCTGTGCTTATGCACCAAACTACAGTTCAGACTACCCACCCTTTTTGGAGACCTTAGAGGGGGTGCTGGAAAGCGCTCCTTCCAGTGACTCCCTCATTCTGCTGGGAGACTTTAACGTTCACGTGGGCAATGACAGTGAGACCTGTAGAGGTGTGGTTGGGAGGAACAGCCCCCCTGATCTGAATTCGAGTGGTGTTTTGTTATTGGACTTCTGTGCCAGTCATGGATTGTCCATAATGAACACCATGTTCAGAAATAAAGGTGTCCATATATGCTCTTGACACCAGGATACCTTAGGCCGCAGCTCGATGATCGACTTTGTTGTTGTTTCATCTGACCTGCGGCCGCATGTCTTGGACACTCGGGTGAAGAGAGGGGTGGAAATATCAACTGACCACTACCTGGTGGTGAGTTGGCTCAGATGGTGGGGAAGGATGCGGGTCAGACCAGGCAGGCCCAAATGTATTGCGAGGGTCTGCTGGGAACGTCTGGCAGAGTCTCCTGTTAGAAGGAGCTTCAATTCCCACCTCCGACAGAACTTCCAAAATGTTCCGGGGGAGGCGGGGGACATTGAGTCTGAATGGACCCTGTTCCGTGCCTCCACTGTTGAGGCGGCCGACCGGAGCTGTGGTCGCAATTTCGTCTGTGCCTGTCGTGGTGGCAATCCCCCGAACCTGCTGGTGGACACCAGCGGTTAGGGATGCTGTCAAACGAGAGGGAGGGAGCATGCACTGACGGCCGATCACCGGATACACAGCAGCGTTTGAAGCTGATGGCAGCTCGTTAGCAAACACCCACAAACAATTAAGACACATTTTTGCACAACGCAAAGAAATAGTCTGGTAAGTATAACTCACTCAACCTGGAGGTAAGTGAAGAAAAATTAGAAAGTTTACAAAACTATATTGACGGAGTTTTTGAGTTATTCGTTATGGGTCCGAAGAAATCAGCAGCTGAGACGGAAACACCTGGGACCAAGAGGAGCCGTCCTCAGGACTCGCCTGCAGCCTCATCTCCCCGTAAGGACATATTAGAATTATTAGATTCTATAGATAAACGGCTTCTGGGATTTGAGGGGCATCTTCATTTGTTTGAGGTTCTACACCAGGAGTTTCAGAACCTCCAAACATCTTTGGAGTTCAGCCAAGAGCAGGTTGAGCGGCTCGCTGCTGAAAACGCGTCTCTGCGGGAGTCCTTTTCTTCCCTGGAAGAGGGAATGACGCGGATCACCCTAGACAACAAGATTCTGAAGGAGATGGTTTTGGACCTTCAGGCCCGTAGCATGAGGGATAATTTGGTGTTCGCAGGCCTGCCGGAGCAGGCGGGAGGGGCGGAGAACTGCGAGCAAACAATAAAAAACTTTCTCCAGACCCAAATGAAGATACCCGAAGAAACGGTAAAAAACATCACCTTTCACCGGGTACATCGCCTTGGAGCTAAAAGAGAGGACAGCAGAAGATCTCGTCCCATCGTGGCTAAATTTTAACATTTTAAGCAGAAGGATCTTGTTAAAAGCCACGGAAGAGAGCTCAAAGGAAAAGACTTCAGCGTAAATGACCAGTTCCCTAAGGAAATCCAGGATCGGCACCAAGTCCTCTTTCCACTCCGCAAAAAGTTTATCCAGGATGGGAAGAGGGCTGTCATCTCGGTGGATGAGCTTTATGTGGACAATAAACTTTACAAGGAGCGAGGAGTGACAGACTGGCTGTATTAGCCACACATCAGGTCAGACATTTATTATTCTTATCAGGATTCACTGGGTTTGATCACGTCAGGATTAAACAGCTGCTAAATCCGTATTGTTGATGATAAGATCACCTGTTCTTCACCACCTCACACCCCTACCACCTTTTCTTTTTAGTTCTTTCTTCTTTTTATAACCTGTATCTGTATTTTCCTTTCCCCTTTACCTGCTTCTGTACCTTTACACCTGTATGGCACAACCACACAACTTTCCAACACTGCGTCAGACTCAGCACACACGTACACACACCCGCGCGTGCGCGCACACACACACACACACACACACACACACACAAATATATATATTAAATCCACAGTACAATATCATAATTTATGAGTCAAATAATACAACCACAAACACTGTTGGATCTTTATTATTATTATTATTATTTACTTTTCTGTTATTTATTAACATTCTATTTTATACATTTAGTTACTTATTCCATCTTATTTACATGAAGGCGTCATATTCTAGCTACTCACACACACATCTATGGGTGCACTAAGGTTTGTTTCATGGAACGTACATGGAGCTGGCTCCATAGAGAAAAGAATAAAGATTTTTGATCAGCTAAAGAGAGTGCAAGCAGACATAATATTATTGCAAGAGACTCAATGATCTGCCACATCTGCAGATGAACTTAAAACACCTGAGTTTTCCAGCATGTTCTCTGCCTGCTATAACTCTAGGCAAAGAGGTGTAGCTATTTTAATGCACGAAAACATCAATTTCACAGTATTGGATACAGTCTCTGATCCAGATAGTAGATTTATAATGTTAAAAAAATCTGTACAGAACCAAAGCTTATTTATTGTCAGCATATAATGTCCAAATATTGATGACCCTTCATTCTTTCTTAATTTTTTTCTCTGTACTCTCCGAACACTTGGACTGTCCACTTATACTTGG
The DNA here is from genome assembly GCF_043380555.1 of Nothobranchius furzeri. Taxonomy (NCBI): domain Eukaryota; kingdom Metazoa; phylum Chordata; class Actinopteri; order Cyprinodontiformes; family Nothobranchiidae; genus Nothobranchius; species Nothobranchius furzeri. The sequence goes on along the minus strand of NC_091747.1, from coordinate 72,419,275 downwards.
AGGCAATTTTAATTTTTGGATGAACTCTTTAACAGACAGGCTCAGTACAGCTGGGACTCAGCACAATTGGCAATCCACTAATATAGTTACCATAAATCCTCTAATACAGGCCCGGGCCTGTATTTGACTCAAGCTCCAGGCCTTTATTGGAAGGAGGACCAGAATTAGAGGCAGGCCTCAATTTCTATTTGAGCAAAATGAACTAATGGTTCGCTGGAGTTTTTGACAATTAAAATTGCGCCCACATTTTCTAAGTTAAACACATTTCTTTTAACAACGGTAGTTTCTGCTTCAGCCCTCTCCCCCTGCGCAGCGGCCGCAAACTCACTGATGCGCCTGCAGCCTCTCGGAGTTCCTGCTGCTCTAAACATTAAAATAATTATTTCATTTTTTGTTCCTCACTTCTGATTACCTTCAATGGTGTCTGTTTGTTGCAACCACCAGGTACAAAAACTAACTTGTTTTTATTTGACTATTTTTCTGTCCTGCCTGTTTATTATCTTCCTGCATCTCCTCTCAGTCCTTAAGAAAAACTGCTACCTGGGTTCATATATATTTACCTTATGAGTTACCTTTGAACTGCAGTTGTAAAAGATCTACCGACCGCAAAAACAGCGGAGTGCGAGCCGGCCACATCAGTTAGGTGCGTCACCGAGGACAAAACAGGTGATGTGCCCCAATCCACAGCAGTGAAAAGCATCAGGCACAAATAAAAGAATAAAAGACAGAAAACATAAAAGGAAATGAGCCGACATGAACGATCGCGTGTTAAATTAGTTTTTGAGGTGGCGACACCTGATTAGATAATGTTACTGTGGCCGTGCTCAGGACGCAGATGTCTGGAGCGCGTCAACAATCAGAGCTTTGTATGCGCAAGCTGGTTAAGGTTAGGATGGGGGTGAGGGGAAGGTTAAATTGCAGGAGGGTAAACGTCACAATTTGGTTAAATGTCCGTTTTACGGCGGGTGTCAGTACCGACGCTCTGGCACAGCGTGTTGCCTCTCGACGTGCAGGAGCTAGGCTGCTGTCTTTTCCGTCGACTGCATCTTGCCGGTCATTATCACGTGACAGCGACTAGTCGATGACAGGCATAAAAAGTCACTATAGAGCGGTGAAGTCGACTAGTTCATACAACCCCTGCTACTGCTCCCCAGAGTGTTCTGCAGTATAATCAGCACGTTCTCTTTGAACTTGATATTAAATTTTTGCCTCCTCTTCGTCTCCGCACGGTTAAAGTCACCCTCGCGGTCTATAACTGGCAAATCAAAAGTGAGACAGATGACACAACCGCCCCCCGTACTTGCTTGTTACCAGATTCTACCCGGCCAAAATAAAAAACTGGCCATTATTCACCTCTGCCGACTCCGACACCGGCCAGAATATGATACCCGGCAGTTAATTAAATACAGGCTAATATTAGAGGATTTACAGTAAACAGTACATGAATGATTATGGGCTTTGTGATACATGGCGATCTCTTCATCCTAACCGTAGAGAGTATACTTTTTTCTCACACGTCCATCACTCTCATTCACGTTTGGATTATTTTCTAGTCAGCAGCTCATTGTTGACTGACATTTCAGACACTGATACACCCCATAGCTGCCAGCAACCATGCTCCGGTTTCATTAACTCTGGTAAGTAAGAAGACAATCCCACCAAACAAAACTGGAGGTTTAATACATCACTGCTTAAAGACAAAGGTTTTATTGATTTTTTTAAAAAGGAGTGGGCTTTATATTTAGAACATAATGACCTGCCTGGAACATCAGCATCTATTCCCTGGGAGGCAGGAAAGGCAGTGATGAGAGGTAAAATAATCTCTTTCTCATCACATAAGAAAAGAACAGAAAACAAACGTATTCAGGAGTTAGAAGAAATCATTAAGTCTTTAGAGGCATCCACAGAAGAAGAGTTACTGAGCAAATTACGTAAAGCTAAATTAGAACTTCTTGGAATAATTGACAAAAAGACACAATTTTTAGCACAAAGACTACGAATAGAAAACTTTGAACATAGTAATAAATCAGGTAATTTTTTAGCCAGCCAGTTCAAAATGAATAAAGAGAAAACTACCATATCTGCTGTTAAAGACTCAACCGCGAATATAGTTTCTGACCCTGAAAGAATAAACAACACCTTCAGAGACTTTTACCAAACGTTGTACTCACCACAGATAAACCCATCAGATAATGAGATCAATGAGTTCCTTGACAGGATAACACTTCCTAAATTATCAGACAGCCAAGCTACAATCCTGGACTCGCCACTAACATCAGCTGAGCTCCAGGAAGCCCTTAAATCCATGACTAATAGGAAAGCTCCAGGTCCAGACGGGTTTCCAGCAGAGTTCTACAAATAATTCCAACATTTTTCAGAATGGTGAGGGAAATCGAAGAGAGCGGCAGATTACAGCCAAACATGAATTCAGCCGATACTAGTCTCTTGTTAAAACCAGGCAAAGACCCAGCATTTCCTACCACCTATCGCCCAATTTCTCTTATTAATGTTGATCTCAAAATAATTTGTAAAGCCCTGGCAAAAAGATTAGAAAAGGTAACCCCCTTCATAATACACCCTGACCAAACTGGTTCCATTAAGGGTAGACAGTCATCCACAAACTCGCGTAATTACTTAATTTTATAGATTTCTCTGACAGTAGAAACATAGAAACTAGTATATTATCTCTAGATGCAGAAAAGGCTTTTGATAGAGTTAACTGGAAGTTCTTATTTGCAACTTTACATAAATTTGGCTTTGGGAACTTCTTCATAAACTGGCTACAAACATTAAACAGTTCACCAACAGCGCGTGTCAGGACAAACGACCAAATATCAGCTAGCTTCTGTCTTCAGAGGGGGACCAGACAGGGATGCCCACTCTCCCCCTCACTGTTTGCTATTTTTATCGAACCACTAGTGGCAGCAATTAGGCAAGCAACAAATATTAAAGGAATAGAGTGTAAGAAAATGGAACATAAGATCAGTCTTTATGCAGATGATGTTTTACTATTTCTCCAGAATTCTCTCTCATTCAATAGAACTGATAAACTATTTTTCAAGAGTTTCAGATTACTCTATAAACTGGTTAAAATCCACAGTTCTACCAATTAATTTCTCTTTTGTCAATTTGCTTAATACACAATTGAAATCAGGGAATATCACATACGTGGGAATTAATGTCTCTCCCAAGCTGGCAGATCTAACCAAACTAAACTACGACCCACTTTTAAAGAAAGTGGAAGATGATCTTGCAAGATGGAAATCCTTACCGATATCACTCATGGGGAGGGTTGCTACAATTAAAATGATGGTCTTACCCAGAATAAATTACTTATTCTCGATGATCCCAAACAAACCACCAGCTGACTGGTTTAAATCTCTGGACTCCTCAATTACTAAATCCCTTTGGCAGGATAAACCTTCACGAATTAGCTTAAAAACACTTCAGAAGACCAAAGACAAAGGAGGACTGGATCTACCCAACTTTTATTATTATTTCTTAGCCAACAGGCTGCAATATATACCAAGATGGTTGCAAGATAACCCACTAGATGAGTCCTGGTTAGATATAGAACAGACACTTTACAATACGATAGAGCTTTCAGACTTACCATTTATTAGCTCAAGCATAAGAAAACATGAAAGCTTCAAAAGTATTAGTATCAGCACCTCTCTGACAGCATGGTGGGAGTATCTTAAAATGATGGAGTCTTCACTAGTACCATGCAGACGCACACCTATCTGGAATAATCCTGACATTTTGCAAAATAACCAAATGATGAACCTTCTGGACTGGAAAAATAAAGGAATCCTTTACCTGGAACACATATATGAAGGACTGGACTTCATCCCATTTAATCGAGTAGTCTCCCAATTTGGAATGGATAAAAATAGCTTTTTAGAATATCACCAAATTAAATCTGTAGTCAAACAAAAATTTAAGCTCAATAAAATAGAATTACAAACACCACCAAGGGTATTTGACTTCTATAATCTCAAACACCGCAAACTACTGTCTAAAGTATATAAGACACTGTCCAAAATAGATGATAAAATTGCAATCCCTATTGAAAAATGGGAGGTGGATCTATCAGTTAGCTTTGACCAGAACTTCTGGTCCCAAACGTGTTTAAAAACTTTTAAAATGATCAAACACCCCAATTTACAATTAATTCAGTACAAAATTCTACACAGAGTACACTATACAGGTCATCGGATGTTCAAGATGGGGTTTGTATCATCTGACACATGTACACACTGCACAAACAACATTCCTGACAATTACATTCACGCGATGTGGTCCTGTCCACCTGTCCAGGAATTTTGGGGTAGAGTATGTGAGGATCTGTCAAAATGTCTGAAATGTCATATCCCAACTTCCCCCTCTCTTTGTTTACTGGGAAACCTGGACGATGTCCCGATTCAAACATCTTTGGCTCACGTGGTTCTGACTGCCATATGCATCGCTAAGAAAACTATCCTCTTGAATTGGAAAAATAGAGAAACTCTCTGCATTAACCAGTATAGAAATCTTATGTTAGATCATATTACACTTGATTTAGGCTCTGCTTCCACTTCAAATCAATCTCCCTGGGCTCCTTTGATCGGTTCCATCACATAGCGATGATGGGGGACCATTGATATTGTCCTGCAGGATGATGTGGGTGGGGGGGTTGAGGGTCTGAGTTTGGAGTATCCGGATGTTCCCAGGAGGTGGGTTCACTGGGGGTGTCTGGGACTGGGGGGCCGTTGCCCCCCTCTGGAGGTGCTTGGGTTGCCTCGGGGGATGGACTACTGGTGGTTGTGAGTGGGGCCCCTTGGAGGTCTTGGCGGTGGCCATGGGTCACTGCCTGGCAGCTGCATTGCCCCTGGGCAGGTCTGGGTGGGGGCCTGGGGGCTCGGGGTGTGGGGGTGGCCAGCCCCGTGTGGGGATATGGGCGGGGCCTTGGGGGTCTGGTCCTGACATGTATGCTGCCGGGAAGGAGGCAGGCACATGCAGCAGTGCCTGGCCCAGGTTCAGGGGCCACGGGTAGACCTTGGCCCCTCTGCTGTCTCATCACAGGGGAGGGGGAGGCCCAGGAGGGGGAGGACCCAACCTTACCTGGATGTCCTATGTCTTATATATTCTGGAAGTTGTGCAAATGCAGGGATGGGCATAGATATTCTGCTGGGGTGGGGCTGGGTTGGTGCCCTCGGGCTCCGTGGGGCTCTGCGATGCTGCTGCTTTGGGCCCTGGCAGGATGGGCTGGGGTCTCCATGCCCTGGGTGGCAGTTTGACAACAGAGGTGCCTATTGGGGCCAGTGGGGGAGCTGGCTCCCTGGAGGGCTAAGCCGAACCAGCCATTCCTCCCCATCCCCGCATATTTCTCTCCTCCTGCTCACTCACATCATCACACAAAAATGCTCATAGGACCTTGGGGGGTGGACAAGTCAGGGAGTGCGAGTATGGACCCCATTTCTGCATTCCTGTGGCAGCCTGCACGCCAATTTTATTTGCACCTTATACACTACCACCGACGACATTCCACGCAAACACACACTTAGGGCCTTGGGAGTTAGCACATTCAACGGCACTTGGCAGGGGGATTTCTCAGCCTCCTCCCGATTGCCGGTGCCCACTTCCAATTTTAAACTGCACTTAGACACTGAGGGCTGTGGGTGCAAGTGGGGTGGTGTGGTGGCATCAGCTGGCATAGGCCAGACAATGCCCGCACTGCCCGCTCACCACAGCCATGGAATACACCTCATCAACACACAACACTATATTGGAGCAGGTGGAGGGAGACTAGGGGTCTTAGCACACCTCTGTTGTTGCTTGGCTTCCTGGGGTTGGAGGCTAGGAGGGAGATCTGGCCGTCTGGTTGGGGTATGGGGTGGTGGGTTGCTGTGCTCAGCGTTGAGCGGGGAAGCCTGCTCATCAGCACCTCAGCAGAAAGGGTCAAACTCTGGTAACCGGTGATGGTTGTACCCAATGTGCAGCAGTACTGGGACCAGAGTGAATAGGGTGAGATTGGGGAGCATGAGTGGGTGTCCGGTGTGCATTTTTGTAAGTCTTTGGTTGTTTGTGCATGTGTGAGCATGAGGGAGGAAGTGTGTGACTGTGTTTGTGTATGACTGTATATGTCAGGTGGGGCCTTTGACTCCTCCCCTCTCCTGGGACTTCTTTTGATGATACAGATCTTCGTCTCCCCTCCCCTGCCACACCTGGTGTGGGGTGTGGTGCCTTGGTCTGCCTGAGTGTTCATTGCTCTCGGGTGAGGGGGTTCAAGATTTTCGGCATCTGCCTGATCAATCCCGGTGGCGGTCTGGTGGGGTCTGGGTCCCTGGGCTCTGCTGGGTCCCCGGCGGGGGTGGTCGCCCCTGGGTCCCGGGTCGCTGGGTCCCGGGCTCGGCCGGCTAGGGGGTGGGAGGCTGCGGGCGGGTCTGTTGGCTTGCCGCTGATGTTTCCCGGGACTCTGCCGGCTGCTGGTTGTGGCCCCCCGGGCGATCCTCTGTGCCCCTCAAGGGGGGCGGTGGCCTTTATGGTTGCAGTCTCCTTGGGGTTCCTGTGTTCTGGGGCAGCGCCTGGATCTCTGGGACTTGGAGCTCCCCCCGTCTCCTACGCATCTTTGGGGGGCGGATCTGTGGCCCCTCACACTCTCTATTGGACGCTCCTATAGAGAAACCTTACATAAACAAGCGCGTGTACACACACAGGAGCTCACATGGTGCTCTCAAAAGTATGGGCTTGGGCACGTTCAACACTTGTCTTAAGACTATGGTGGGCACTTAATGCACTGTGATTTATTATCGTGTGACTGTTCAGTTAAACACTGTTGATTATATATTTCTTCATCAGGTTGACGCAGTGATAGCTTGATCATGTTGTATAGTTGTTGTGTCCCATTTTTTTCGTTTTGTTTTATTTTTCTTTTTTTTTCTTGTCTCCTTCTGCAGGTCTAGAAGCAGACTCTTGTTCATTATTGTTTATTTTTGTGGACCCCCCCCCCCCTCTCTCTCTCTCTCGCCACCTTTTGTCTTCTCCTTTCTCTTTCACCTCTGTCTCCATGTCTGGTCGGAATTAAAAAGCATTCAAAAACAATAACAATAAAGTTTTAAATATCAGGCGTGACATTAAAAGCAGACGCTTTGATGCTCCACCTGAGAGTAAATCTGTAAGGCTTGTTACCAGCATTCAGACATCAATTCTGTTTGCTTCACAGCCAGACAGAACACGGTCAAAAAAACAAAACAAAAAAAAAAACGGAAGAAGTCAGTGGGCTAGGCTGTTTGCGTGAATGAGCGGGGCTGACTCTGGTGCAGCTCCACCTTTGTAGTTCTGCAGCGAGCACCCTCTCGAGCTTTAGGGTGTTTAAAAATCTCGATGTGACTTAAACACTAACGTTAATAGCAAAAATGGAGCACTTTTCAGCGACAGACAAAAGCCATTAGATACCAAATTCAGTTTAAAAAATTGTTGTTAAAGAACAACCTTTTCTTTTACTTGAGCTACATGACTATTAAATTAGTAAAAGTTACATATCTCTCACATGGAGATTGTATGACTGGTGCTTGTTTGTGACATCCCTTTCAGTATTTATTTTTAAACGTTATCGTTTTCATGTTAAAGATGAGAGAAAGTTCAGCTGGAAAACAATGAAGGTAAGACAGGGAGAGCCAGGCCTGCTCAGGTGCAGGCCTGTGGTAGATGTAGCTGATGATGAGAAGAAGAGAACACGGTTATATTCTCAGATGCTTTTTTTTTCATTCCAATCAGATTTGGGTTATTTTCTCCCTTACCTTCCTTAAAAAACATTACAGAACTATGATTTGAAAAATAAAAAATATTTAGTTTTAAACATACTTTTCTGGGAGTTCACTTGAATTCATGTTAATCCAAATACAAACTGTTCAGCTGTTTGCCTCATTACAAAGTTTAGAAAATGAAAGTGTTAATAGTATTATGTGTGCCTCCCTCATGTTTGACCAGTTATAGCTGTTTTGTCTCTTTGACACATGGAAAACATTTATTTTCAGCTGCTGTTGTGACCGAATTATTTTTACTTAATTCTGCCAAAAGCAAACAGATCTTTCAGATTGTTGGTCAGCATGAATGCAGCTAATGATGAAGTTTAGAATATTCTGGTAGATCAGTTTAGACTATAGAGCAGGGCTATTCAATTCAGGGCCTTGAGGGCCAGTGTCTAGCACGTGTGGGTTTTAACCCAGCTTTAACACACCTGATTTCAATCAGCAGGTGATTAACAGGCTTCTGCAGAGCCTGATGAGCTGCTGTAAAGGTGATTCAACCACTGATCTAGTGTGCTGGACGAGAGAAACCACTAAAACGTGCTGGATACCGGCCAGATCCGCCGATATGGGTTCTTCTAATGCACCAATATGTTGAGGTCAAGGTACGCTGATGGGCCATGCTGCCGATTGTCATGGCTGTTATGTAAACATTTTCTACCATGTTTTCATGCTAAAACGTCACTAACAACAGTAAATGCACAACATTTCTGACAAGATGACATGATGTCAAACACAGGAAACATGAGACAAAAGGAGGAAAGAGGAGACAAGAGCCTTGAGAGGTGGAAAGGCAGGAGAGAAGAGAGAAAGAAACCAAAAAGGACAAGGACGTGTGTGTGCATCTCAAAATGTAGTTGAAACACTGCATCAGTCTCTGAAATATTGACTGTGGTGTCTCTGGCATTATGAGTCACGTGGGGCTTACAAACTAAACATAGGGGCAGCAGTAGCTCCGGAGGTAGAGCGCGCTGCCTTTTGATTGGAGGATCAGAGGCGTGAGTCCAGCTCCCGCCAGGGGTATTCTGCTGTTGTGTCCTTGGGCAAGAAACGTCACCCAACTTGCCTGAGGGGCCCATGGGGCAGAATGGCAGCCTTGCATCTGTCAGACTGCCCTAGGACAGCTGTGGCTACGTAGTAGCTTACCATCATTCAGTGTGTGAATGTGAGAATGTGTGAATAATAGAAAGTGAGGGTGATGAAAAAAGCGCTACATAAATTAAATTCATTATTATCATTAGTACCTACTAATTGTTTTTGGGTGCATAAAGTCTAAGTAATAATATAGCAATTTAAAATGTATCTGTACTCTACATTTATATGTATGTTATTGAATAATGAAACCTTTTATATACATGAAATTACAAATAAAATCACCTTATAAAAAAACCTTTTTTGGCAAAATATCCAGACCTTTCATAACTTTTCAATAACTGCATGTTTCAAATACTCCCCTTTAAAAAATCTCTAAGTTCTTGAACATGTTAAAATCCACAGGGCGATGTCCCAAATGTTTCATCTGTAATAGCCTAAGGGCCTAGCAAGGACACTTATATCTAATGGAGCGTATATGTGACGTGTGCCATTACAATATTTTTATATTATAGGCTTATGCTGGGGGGCTTAAAGCACCCAGGGGCCCCTGCCCCCTGCAATGACTATCCGGCCCTGGCGGCCGCCATTTAGGTAACGTAGAATACTTCATTACGTATTTACCTAGAACAAGGGCGGGAAATTAACAGAAAGGTAAGATTTGCGTCTCTTCCACTTGCATACGCGCGAGCGCAGATTACAGCTTTGGCACATGTGCGCGCGCCTCTCCCCGCAGACATGCTCGTCCCAGCGCGCCGCCACGATGTTTGGAGGCTGTGAAACCCCTCATCACCACACACATTATACCCCCTTATCAGATATGTATTAACATTTTCTCGCCTTTCTCTCTTGTTCAAACATTCCCAAACCTTCAGGCGCAGAACACAAAGCGCTGTGCGTGAAAGGTGAACCGGTCTAGCACCACTGTGTTGGTGTTTGACAGTTTTTCTGTGGTGTCACATGTACAACGGGTGAAATTCTTATGTTTTGTTTCCAAGTTAGATTTAAGGAGATGTTCTGAGTGATGTTCTGTTTTTGTTGACAAACAGTTAGGTGTCAGATCTGTTGTTTGTGAATAACCTGCAGAGCATCTGACAGTTCATTTCGTGAGTGGAAGGGGTGCGCTTCTGCAGTGTGCGCGCCGGTTCGGTGTGGATACGCTTTGACTTGTTGTGTGTGGGGATTTCCTGCAGTGTGGATGGTAATAAGCTGCTGTTATTTTGAAGAATTAACCAAAAATAAATGATATTAAGGCTTACTACTAGCTATTAGCCTATATATATATATATATATATATATATATATATATATATATATATATATATATATATATATATATATATATATATATATACAAACTTGTTAAACACGTGTGCAGCATCCCCTAAAGAAAACATGTTCCCACGGCACTGACCGGGCCATCACCAGCAGGTGAAGCCCACCGCTCTGTGTGCGTGTGTGTGTGTGTGTGTGTGTGTGTGTGTGTGTGTGTGTGTGTGTGCGCGCGCGCGTGTGTGTGTGTGTGTGTGTGTGTGTGTGCTTATTTCAGGTTCAAGGGTTAAGGAAAATAAAAATAATCTAATAATACCAGTTAAATGATTACCTCAGTGTTGTTTGTATGCATGTTGTCCAGTATTATAATGAATATTATCTGTTTTTTTTTCTTCATAAGCCTGATTGATTGTTGCCCCCTGGCCACTCGGTGCCCCACGCACCGTGCGTGATGCGTGCGGACGGAGCGCCAGCGCGCTGCTGCTAAAACGTTTTTAAACGATCCGAAGGAAGAGCGATTTATCAGATGATGTTGTATTAACATTCACAGAATATACAAATAACTAAAATGATAAGAGAATTAGATGTGGTGCCTAAGATAAACTGAAATAAAATACAGACACAAAAAAGAGTGTACACCTGTGATGGGCACGCGTGTGTGTAAAAAACTAACCAGTTGGTATAAAATTCAACCTCCTCGTTTATGTTTTGAAATAAAAGGTCTAATATGCTAAACTGTTTTTGTTCCATTCATCCAATAATGTCATTTAATTCGGTTTCTTTTATATTCTCATACAGGTTCCTGAACATGTATTATGCCTAATCAAAAAGTAGACAAACTGTTTTTGTTACAAAAGTTAGAAGTTTAAAAATTCACAGCTTGTTTGTTTTTAAGTAGAACAAAATTTTAAGTCAAATAAAAACTAGACAAGGAAAACAGGTTTCAGAGTTTTAAGAGTGAAAATTGACTCCCCAAACACTCGCGCGCCAAACAAACATTTCTTTAACAGGCTCTGCACTTCCGTTTTGCAATTTTAACTGTAAGAAAGTAAACACTGCATTATTAGAACAATAAAGTTATACATTAGAGGCAGCTCAACGTAAGATACCAAGAAAAACTAATGAACCGAAATGAGCTTTAACATGTTTTAAAATGCAAACAAATAAATAGATAAATAAATAAATTTTGACAATTCAGTCAGCTGATCTGTTCATGTGAGCCAGGATGCATCAGTTCCTCAGAGCAAATTATAGTCTTTTTACTCCAGTCTAGAATAAATAAAATATGTGTTCAAATAAAATCGAATAAAAATGCTACACTTGATGATTTATTGTATGGGATATCGTAAAGGCTGCAGAATTTCAAATTTAAATGGAATTAAATAATTTTCACATGAGAGAAAGGGGCAACAGACAAGCAGTGAGACTTCTTTTGAACACATTAAAATTAAAACAATATGAAGTCTGTTTTTCATCCTCTTAAAAATGTTTTCTCTGCCTCAGATTTCTGTCTGGTTTTGCACGCGTTTTGATTTTATATAACAGTTGTACTGTAGTATTTATAATTATTTTGTATGTATATTTATTAATTTATTTAATAGGTTTTAAATAAATGAATACATTAGAATTCATAGTAAAATAAAAAAAACATATTTTTGCTCGTGGACTCAACTACAAACTTTATAAAAAATATTACGGAAAATTATAGCTTCAAAATGTTATTATTACTGTTTCTTCTAGGATCATTTGATTGTTTTAATTCTAAGTTTTCTATTGAAAAACGTTGCAGCAGATTTTCTAAGCAGTGATTTATTGTGAGGAAACGACAAGAAAGTTCCTTCTGTGAAAACGAATCGACTGAACCCAATCTAAACCCAGCAAACTTTAAATAACTTTTATTGTTTTTGTACTTCATAATCAAACAGACTTTTCTCCAATACTAACAATAATTGTGTATTTTCTTACTCCTCTCCTCTCCCTCAGAGGAAACCTTGACCCCTCCGTCTCCTTACCGTGTTTCTTCTCCTGCGCTCCTCCCGAAGCTCCGTTTTCTTGAGTTCCGCCTTGAACGCCTGGGTCTCTCCGTGCTGTCCGTCCTTGTCCAGGATGTCCATCAGGTAGGAGATGTAGCTAGTGGCCAGCCGAAGCGTCTTGATCTTGGACAGCTTGGTGTCGGCTGGAACATTCGGGATGCACTCCCGCAGCTCGGCAAAGGCCGAGTTAATGCTCTGGGTCCGCCGCCTTTCCTTGCGATTGGCAGTCGGTCTCCGCTTCAAGGTCCGAGGATGTGCGTGGTGGTGGTGGTGCATGCTGACCGTGGTTCCATTCACCGAGATGCTCCCGGGGCCCGAGATTAAGTTACCGGGTCCGTAGTGGTAGTGGTGATGCGGGTCCAAGCTTTCGGAGGACCCGCAACCGGTGTGGTACTCTGGGCTGTAGCCGGGCGCAAGGCTGTACTCTCTGGGGGACATGTCCGCGTGGCTGATGAACCAGCTTGTAAAGTACGGAGGGGCCCCGGAGTCTTCGTGGCACCGGCTGGTCGCAGCCGCCGCGTGGAAGGAACATCGACGGGGTTCGTGGTGGTGCATGATCGGGTGGTGAGGGAAGCCCGAGACCAGACTCATACTTTTACACACACACACACACACACACACACACACACACACACACACACACACACACACACACACACACACACACACACACACACACACACACACACACACACACACACATCGTGCAGGCAGTGGCGCCCCTAAAATGCTTAGTTTAATAATTAAACGTTGGGCATCTTTGTATTACTGTAAAAAACACATAAATCAAAATATAATTACTAAACTTTTTTTTAATTCAGTCTGTCTCTCATGTCCAAGACTGCCTCATCAGTTGAATTGAGAGTATTTCTATTGATGACAGCCGAAACGACGCCAGTCCGATACCTTAAAAGTTCACTATTTAAAAGTATTAACTATTATTACTATTCACTATTAATATAACTATATTTTTTAAAGACGAATAAAGTTGAAACTATGTATTATCTGTTAGTGAATTCCGTGTCTTTCACAGCCTTGATCACGATGGACGTTACAAGGAAGCCATCATAGCGGGTCATGATGGACTATGTGTGAAAGACGCCACCTAGTGGACTCACAACTGATTCACAACCAACATGTTGAACAGGGCCGTTTCTAGCATTGTGGGGGCCCTTTGCAAGATTTTGTTCTGGGGCCCCCTATTTGGACAAATTGCAATTGAACCTTAGATTATCTATAAACACACCATAAATTGTCACAAATTGTAAGCAAAACATGGTAGTGTTCTAATTAAACACTCAATCAAGAAAGATAACTAATACAAACTAGAAATCAGTTAGAGCGCAGACCTCCACCCTGGGAGGGGTGTTCACATCACACATACCACAATAAAGGGTGCATGCGAACAAGTACGACAACGGTTGATTAAATATTCCTGCATCAAGACAGTGATCAAGATCAAAACTTTTCTGATGGTCTGAGATTTAATTATTTTAAGTATAACTATGGTTTTATTGGGCTATTAACATTTAAAGCTGGTGTGTAGTTTATAATGGGCATTTTAAATCAAAACAGCTTATAACAACAGAAAAAATGGATTTGATTGTTCTTCAGATATTTATGAATAGAAAATGTAAATGTACATGAACAAAAAAAATCTGAAATTTCACTAATCAAACTATTACAACCTTGTACTGATTTATTTACAGGTACAACTTTCAGTGTGTGAGCCTCAGGTGATATTGTCTGTCAATGTTCAGGTGTTTTTAGCTGCTGTAGCAGGAGGATTAAGGTGTACAGGGGCTACACTTGTTCGGAACTAAAAATGCTTTGATCGAAGCAAAATATTCTTATCTGCAGAAATTTATTTTAATTAGGGCTGTCAAACAACTAAAAATGTTAATCTAATTAATCATAGGGTATTTGTGAATTAACCATGATTTACCAATATTTTCTGGCATTTTCATCCATTTCACCCCAGCAGCCAGGATCCGGGTTTAAGTTAGCATCCACCATCAGCGTCACCTGGCTAGGACCTTCTGCCATCAGAAACTACTTGAAGCAGGTCTCTGCCCCCCAAGTGGACAATATCAGCTTCTCTGTGACTGCTCATACTTTGAGCCAGAGGCGGTTTTACCATTAGGCATAAGTAGGCAGCCGCCTGGGCCCCCCTTGTGTTGGGGGGCCCCCTGGCCCTGACCGCCGGCACCCCTCTGTTAATGCCATAATATTCTTATTACCAACATAAACCAGCATAAAAACCAGCATGAAATTATGGAAATGCCTCAAAGAAAATCAACACGATCTGCTGTCCCAGAAGGCTTATATCTGAAGACAGTGACCACGAAGGACAGATCTCCAATGAACCAGGCTATGAATGTTTGTTCAGTCTTTAATTTTTTTTATTTGAACAACCCTCAACTATTTGCTAATTGTAAGATTCAGCTTCATTCCAGCATTATTTATCTTTTTACCGTAAATAATTATTTTTGCTACAACAAAAGTTTTTGGTATAGCGTGCACGGTGTGCAAGAGAAGCACCCCATGGCGGTGTGAGGTGCGCAGAGTGGGACTCTGCCTGCAGCTGGAGAGAAACTGCTTCAAGGCCTACCACATCAAATAAAAACGTCTGAAAGTTTACAGAAATAAATGGTCTTAAAAACTGCTAAAAAATATACCAAGGTTCACACTTTTTTAAGATTAGATGCATTACAGTTCAAAGTTTAAATTGTTCGCCCAGTCATTTTGAAGTTCCTGTTCAGTAATAAATGTAAACAATTCTAATCCGTTTTTTGCTTTTTTCACTATTAAGCTGATTTCTCAAAGGCTTTAACAGAAATAAATTCTAAATACAAACCATACACTAAACGCTGAGGATGTTCTGAAATAAGAAGAGTTACACACACTTTGTAGTTTTTATTACAATTTTACAGCCATAAGATTAAAAAAATACCAGGCGGCCCTATTATAATTATGGTCATAATAGGGTTATTAAGACGGGGATGCACAAACAGGAAGTGATTGGTAGTCATTCCACTCCAATCCAGTTGGTGGCGGTAATGCACCAAATTGTTGTTTGCCAAGTGCCATAAGACCACAAATAAGAAGAAGAGAGGCAGTGGCGTTCGTAACAAACCCAAAGCGATAGTCAGAACATTAAGCATGAAATTGAGTTATCCTAGTGGCTCCAACAAGAGAAAGAAGCAGCTTGCTTCATGAAAGCTTTTATTTTCACTTCTGAAAGTGACGTCGTTTTTCGTTGTTAACATCAAAAGGAAGCAGAAAGGAAAGACAATGGAAAATGTTTAAAGGGAGGAAAACATAGACCAAAATGGAAAATAGAAGAAAAAAAACTAAGGCTAAAGCACAGGAGCACTGACAGGAAGAAGAAAGCAGAGCAAATATTGAAGGCACTCAAAGGGAGAGAAAAACAGGAAAAAAGAGGAGGACTAATAAAAAGTGAAAATAACTCATGTGTGATGCAGAAATAAACACTTAGGAACTTAAAATGTCCAGCAACTCAAATGGACAATATTCCTCACAGTAACTCCAGTTTGTCAAGTTTTGAGCGTTTCCATGCTTTGGTGACAGAACATTTGTTTTATTTTGAAATCTCAGAACGGAAGGAAAACAGACTCTTCCTTGTGTTTGCTCCAAACAAAAATGGAGGTTCGAGTGTCTGAAAATATGTTATTTATTAGCATTTTGGTCTCTGCGAGTCGCTAATTGTGGATCAACGAAAGTGTACGCGTTTTTAAACGGGAGGCTGGCTATTTAAGCAGACTGCGGTTGCTGTGGAGCCGCTGTAAGCTGCGGGGCTAAGTTCGCCACAGATAGAAGGAGAGGGTGCTCGCTGCAGAACCGAGAGAAGCCGTGTGGAAAGAATAGCTGTTTTTTTCTTGCATTTGTCTTCATCGTTGACTCGCTATCTCAGTGAGGGATGTGGAACGCGTTCGGTGTTGTAGTTACGGTCTGGTTCGTGGGGTACTCTGTTTTGGGTTGGTTTCAACACAACAACGGAAGACCCCAAACGCAGCACGAAGACGAGCATCCGAACCGGTTCTCGGACAACCCGGACCAGGACCAAA